>NC_037678.1:33622003-33731066 GCF_003255815.1 Theropithecus gelada | reverse complement strand
TCGGACCCCCCCCCCCCCCCCCCCCCCCGCGGCAAAAGCCCCACCCCCCAAAAAAAAAAAAAAAAAAAAAAAAAAAACAAAAACAAAAACAAGAGTTCTCATCTTTTTTTTTTTTTTTTTGAGACGGAGTCTCGCTTTGTCGCCCAGGCTGGAGTGCAGTGGCGCGATCTCGGCTCACTGCAAGCTCCGCCTCCCGGGTTTACGCCATTCTCCTGCCTCAGCCTCCAAGTAGCTGGGACTACAGGCGCACACCTCCACGCCCGGGTAATTTTTTGTATTTTTAGTAGAGACGGGGTTTCACCGTGTTAGCCAGGATGGTCTCGATCTCCTGACCTCGTGATCCGCCCTCCTTGGCCTCTCAAAGTGCTGGGATTACAGGCGTGAGCCACTGCGCCCGGCGGTTTTTTTTTTTTTTTTTTTTTTTTAATGCCATGAATCCTTTAGGCAGTTAGTGAGACTTGTGGCTCCTTTTCAGATTAATGTTTTAAATGAATAAAATGTGAGATTACAAAGGGAGTCAGTTATACTGAAATACCACTTTTGAAAAATTAAGAAGCCTTTATATGTCCTTCTTTACTGATGCCGTAAATAGCAAGATCAGGCAGCAAGTCTAACAAGCACTGTAATTTCAAAGTGTTGATGGGTATAGATATTTCAAGAATTATAACTAGTCTCCCTATGTCTAGTTTTAGCCTCTTTAGTCAAGTTTTTTTTTTTCTCTCTCTCTTTCTTTTTGAAATGGAGTTTTGCTCTGTCGCCCAGGCTGGAGTGCAGTGGCATGATCTTGGCTCACTGCACCCTCCACCTCCTGGGTTCAAGCAATTCTCCTGCCTCAGCCTCCCAGGTAGCTGGAATTACAGGAACCTGCTAATTTTTGTATTTTTAGTAGAGACAGGGTTTTACCATGTTGGTCAGGCTGGTCTCAAACTCCTGACCCCAGGTGATCCACCCGCCTCGGCCTCCCAAAGTGCTGGGATTACAGGCATGAGCCACCACACCCGGCCTCAGTCAGTTCTATACCCGTGTTTCTGATTCCCCTCCCTCCCTCTCCCCTCCCTTCTCCTGCCTTCCCCTGCCCTGCTTTCCCCGAGACAGAGTCTCACTGTGTCACCCAGGCTAGAGTGCAATGGCATGATCTTGGCTCACTACAACCACCACCTCCTGGATTCAAGTGATTCTCCTGCCTCAGCCTCCCAAGTAGCTGGGATTACAGGCACGCACCACCACGCCTAATTTTTGTGTTTTTAGTAGATATGGGGTTTCACCATGTTGGCCAGGCTGGTCTTGAACTCCTGACCTCTGGTGGTCCACCCGCCTCGGCCTCCCAAAGTGCTGGGATTACGGGCATAAGCCACCACATCTGGACTCTTCATTTTCTGTTATCGAAGTAAAGTACAGATTTCTCAGCTTTCCAGTAACATCACCTTTTGTTCTTCCCTGGACAGGTGTAAACTCCAGCCATATTGAACTATCCAGCACGGGTACTCAGCCTTCCATGCTTCAGCTCCTGTAGCTGCTTCTTCCTTAAGTGCTTTTTCATGTGCTGCCTATTAAAATCCTGCCTGCTTTTCAAGGCACCATTAATTACCACCTTCTTAGAGAGGTCCACAGATACTAACATAGAGCAGAGCCTGACAGATAATAAACACTCAATAAATTAGATACTATTAAATAAGAATTGTTGATAACTTCTTTTCAGTACCATCATTACCTGGCCAGTAAATAAACTATAAATATTTTGAGTAATATACATCTATAAACTAAGACAAAGCAGTATTTTCAGTACGTATAAGCAAGTTTAATGTAAAGTGAATGCATAAATGATTAATGTGTAGAATTTTGTTTTAATCTCAGTTTGAATGTTTATCAGTTTTAATCAGAGCATAGGGAGAAAATGATTTCATGGGCAGATATGGACATTTCTTATTCTTCATACTTAATCACAAACCCCACCAGTCTATAAGATTGATTTCAAGTACTATCAGTCTTTTTTTGTAAAACAGAATCCTCAAGCTCCTAAGAACTCTGTTTTTTAATACCTTTAATGTACTTAAATTGCTACTGAGTATATATGTCTACCTCATATAAAATACACCAAAAACCGAAGTCTTCACATAGGAAGATGCAAGGCTTGAAAGTACTATGTATTGCATTAACTATATTAACATTTGTTGCTTTTCACGCAGTAGTGAATATGGTGTTGAAAGGAGGAGATGAGCAGGCACAGTGGCTCATACCTGTAATCCCAGCACTTTGGGAGGCTGAGGCGGGTGGATCACGAGGTCAGGAGTTTGAGACCATCCTGACTAACATGGTGAAACCCTGCTCTACTAAAAATACAAAAATTAGTCAGGCGTGGTGGCACGCACCTGCTACTCAGGAGGCCGAGCAGGAGAATCACTTGAACCTGGGAGGCGGAGCTTGCAGTGTGCCAAGATCGCACCACTGTACTCCAGCCTGGGCAACAGAGCGAGACTCTCTCAAAAAAAAAAAAAAAAAAAAATAGAATGCGGTAGCTGTATTGGAAGTGGTATAGCTGTGGGGATCGGGTTGGTTCACTGCTTTTTGAGCTTCTGTGGGCATTGGAGAACAATGGTAATGTCAAGTGCCCTATTGACAGGGTCAGGGCCATGGACAGACCTAAATATTTCTACAAGAACACAAGTACCTCCAGGATGTAGGGGGTTAGGAGAAATGATAGAACAGATAAACATCAGTGAAAGGAACTGTACCTTACCACAAAAGCAAAACTTTCAAATGAATAAAGACTTAAGAATAAAGAATAGGCCAGGCGCAGTGGCTCATGCCTATAATCTCAGCACTTTGGGAGGCTGAGGTGGGTGGATCACTTGAGGTCTGGAGTTTGAGACCAGCCTGGCCAACATAGTGAAACTCTGTCTCTACTTAAAAAAAAAATTAGCTGGGCTTGGTGGCCTGTGCCTGTAGGTAGTCCCAGCTACTTGGGAGGCTGAAGCAGGAGAATCACTTGAACCTGGGTGGGTGAGATGACAGTGAGCCGAGATTGCACAACTGCACTCCAGCCTGGGTGACAGCAAGATTCTGTCTTAAAAAAAAAAAAAAAAAAAAAGGAAAGAAAAGAAAAAGACATTTGAAATATCTTGGGTCACTTGAGCCTGGGGTCCATTAGTATTTCATGTATTTTGGGGCTAGGACAGGTGGAAGCTGAGTTGTCAGGACCAAAGTACTTCTGGCTAACAGCTTGTTCTTTATGGCATTTGTGGCCACCTGTAGGATTTTTGTTAGCATATCTTCGTTGACAGGCGTTAGATAAGGATACTGTTTTTTTTCCTGCCCTGCAAATTTGGTTGCAGCTGCAGTAAAGAACACATGAGCTATTTAGAACATATAGTTGTGCCCTTGAGGAATTTCATCTAATTGGATGGAGACTGCTTGAACAGGACCCTGCTGGGACATGGGAGGTTTGTGAAATAAGCACCCATTTCTTGTGAGCCTACTATTTGCCCATTTATCCAGAGCTGTGGCTCCCCTCATTCTGAGTTGGCAGAAAGGGCTCCTTGCCTGCAGGTGACCCAGTGCACCATCCTCCCCATTCTTTAAACAAGCTGCTACCTGAGGAAATGTTGTAAAAATATAAATGTTGGCATGCTTAAAGTCTGCTTAGCATCCTTTGGTGGCTTCCCAGGATACAATTATGAAAATATAAATATGGCCTGGCTCTTGCCCACCCTCCAGCTTCCCCTGTCATGTTCCTGTGTGTCCCCCTCTCTGCAGACACTCTGTCACCCCAGGTTCCCACAGGCCTCTACACCACTGCCCCACGTCTCTGCCTGGAATTTACTCTCACTTCTCTTCCCCCCCTAGTTAGCGATTGGAGCCTTCTCTTTTACCCTACCTGGTCCTGCAGCCTTCAGCCTCCCCTCCCCCCACCCCCGACGGTGGCTTTCATAACACCCTATGCCTCTCAGTTTTTCACCTGGATTTAAGTTTTTTTCCTTATCCTTGCCTTATCAGTCTTTAAAAAGTAGTCGTCCGTACTCCTGCTGTTCTCCCCATCCTCTCCATTTCCTTACTTGAACCAAAGTTCTGTAACACATCGTCTGGTTGCATGCAGATTCAGTGAATGCTTTCCAGTTCTTACCTTTGTCATTCTCTCCTGTTTGAAACGCCTTCCTTCTTTGTCTTGGGAAGCACCACCCTTTTCTGGTTCTGCTACATGGTTAAGCAGAAGTACATGGACATGGCCTTTGGAGTTGGACAACAAAAGTCCTTTTTTTTTTTTTTTTTGAGACGGCGTCTCGCTCTGTCGCCCAGGCTGGAGTGCAGTGGCACGACCTAGGCTCACTGTAAGCTCCACCTCCCGGGTTCACACCATTCTCCTGCCTCAGCCTCCCAAGTAGCTGGGACTACAGGCGCCCGCCACCACTCCCGGCTAATTTTTTGTATTTTTAGTAGAGACGGGGGTTTCACCAGGTTCGCCAGGATGGTCTTGATCTCCTGACCTCGTGATCCTCCCACCTCAGCCTCCCAAAGTGTTGGGATTACAGGCGTGAGCCACTGCACCTGGCCTAAAGGTTCTTACTCCATTATCATTTCTTTCCATTTTCTTGAACTGATTCTTCATCCTCATGCTGCTCCTGAGTTTTGTCCTCCAACCTCTTTTCTTGAAATTCTCTCTCTGCGGGAGTGCTCACCACTGTGGCTTCTATTAAGGATTTCCAGCTTGATCTCTCCTGATGCTGCTGGAAGGATGGAACCGTCGTCTCCTCCATCTGAATCACCCACAGGCATCCTTAGGTTTTTAAATCAGGATGCTCAAAACTATCTTTGTCCCTCACCTCCACTTTCTTTATGTACCTCCCAGACCCAGGCCTACCTCGCCTAGGTTAAGAATACAAATGGAGCCCTACATACCGTAAAAAAAAAAAAAAGATCGACCTAAGAAACATTAAGCAGACTTTGCTGTCTCCTCCTGCCATGACAGATATGCCTTCTTTTCCTTTTTTTTTTTTGAGATAGGGTCTCACTTTGTCACCCAGGCTGGAGTGCAGTGGCACAATCATGGCTCACTGCAGCCTCAACCTCCCTGGCTCAAGTGATCCTCCTGCCTAGTCCCCTAAATGGCTGGGACTACAGGCAAGTGCCACCATGCCCAGCTAATTTTTGTATTTTTTGTAGAGACAGGGTTTCATGATGTTGTCCACACTGATCTCAAACACCTGGATTCAAGTGATCTGCCCTCCTCACCCTCCCAAAGTGCTGGGATTACAAGCGTGCACCACCATGCCCGCACCAGGCCTAGTATACCTTCTTAATGACCTGAAAGGTTGGGTTCAAATAGAAAATACTCAGGCTCCGTAGAGTTCTGTGTCAGTAGTTCCAGCAGAGCAGGCCTTCAGCATAGTCCTCTTCCCTCCCCAGCCACAGCACTGTCCATGTGTTGTGAGCTTGAGCACATGTGTGTGGCCTCCTGCCTGCACAGTCTAGGCACAATACATGCCAGCGAGCAGCTGCCCCTTTGACCACCACCTCAAGTGCACCTGCTGGGTGTGGACCTACACTTTTCCAGATGCAGGGGATTCTGGGGCACCTGAGGAGCATGGTCCCCTGACCCCAGAAACCTTCTCTCATGGGCATGGGCATGGCTGGGTGAGGGTTAGTGGCCAGTGACCACAGATGTCTCAGTCGCTTACCTCGCCTCATGTTTCCTCTTTCTTTTCTTTGCGGTCTTGCTTTTCTGTCAGAAGCCTACTCATCCTTCAGGATATGGCTTTTGTGGGCTTCATCTTCTTTTAATCCTTCCCTTAGTATTTGAAATTAACCCAGCTCCTCCTCGTGTTTCAGAAGTGCTTTACTATGATAAAAGGCAAAGTATGTTCTGTGTTCCTGTCTCCTTCCCTCACAAAGTTGCAAGTTTCTTAAGAGCAGGATCATTGTTTGTTTTTGCTACCAGTCCTAACATGAAGCCTCACAAATGGGAAGTTCTTGACAAGCGTGGCTTGAATTCACCGAAACTCTGTCTTCATTTCGTGTTGTTGTGGTAACCCTATCAAAACAGGAAATAAAGCTAGTTTAGCATGACTTGTTCATAATTGACTCATGCTGGTTCCCTTTTCTTCCCTAAGCGATCACAAAAACGTCTGTTAAATAATCTACTCCAGAATTTCATGGACTTCTACGTTTATTGATCAGTACACTTCTGGAATCTGTTTCCCACTCGCCGCAGCACTGAAATGGATCATGTGGCCAAAGAGCCCTGGTTCCTTTTTTTTTTTTTTTTTTTAATTGCTTTACTAAGAAATAATTGATACACAAAATATTGCACACATTTAAAGTATAAAGTTGGATAAGTTTTAATAGATTATACACCTACGAAACCATCAACACAGGATAAAGAACATACTCATTGCCTCCAAAAGTTACCTCCTTTCCAATTGTAATCTTCTTCCTCTCATTCCCAGGCAACCCTGGGGGTAAATCCAAAGTAAACCCAGGGTTACTTTGTATTTTCTATAAATGGAAATACGTTTCTTTTGGTCTGGCTTCACTCACCATAATTATTTGAGATGCATCTGTGTTGCATATATCAATAGTTCATTTCCTGTTATTAAATAGGAATCTAATTTCCTTTTCTTATCAAATAGCAGGAATCTCATTTCCTTTTCTTATCAAATAGCAGGAATCTATCCATTTTGAGACTTGAGATGGGTGTGCTCACTTCGGACCTTAATATCCTCCCATGCTCCATGATTTATGGGTCTTAGGATAGAATTCATCTGGGACTTGAGGTTGTATTCATTTGAGATAACTGGACAGTCTCAATATCTTGGAATCCTCAAGGGAAGAGTATTATTATTTTTTTATTTTTTTTGAGATGGAGTCTAGCTCTGTTGCCCAGGCTAAAGAGCAGTGGCACAGTCTCGGCTCACTGCAGCCCCTGCCTTCTGGGTTCATGCGATTCTCCTGCCTCAGCCTTGCAAGTAGGTGGGATTACAGGCATGTGCCACCATGCCCGGCTAATTTTTTTTTTATCTTTAGTAGAGATGGGGTTTCACCATATTGGCCAGGCTGGTATCAAACTCTTGATCTCATGATACGCCTACCTTGGCCTTCTAAAGTGCTGGGAGTACAGGTGTGAGCAACCATCCCCGGCCCAGAGTATTAATCATAATCTTTGCATCCTAATGTTAGAATAGTTCTTGATATATAGAAGGTACTAACCCAATGCTGGATAAAAGTTTCCCCCATTATTGGCCAGGTGTGGTGGTTCACGCCTGTAATCCTAGCACTTTGGGAGGCCAAGGCAAGAGGATCACTTGAGTTCAGGAGTTCGGGACCAGCCTGGGCAACATTGTAGAACCCTGTGTCTCCAAAAAAACTTTTTTTAATTAGCCAGGTGTGGTGGTGCTCGCCTGTGGTCCCCGCTACACTGCTACACTACTGGCTACGTGGGAGGTTGGGGCTGCAGTCAGCCATGATTGCGCCAGTACACTCTAGCATTGGTGACAGAGTAGCCCATCTCAAAAGAAAGAAATAAAAGGGCCAGGCGCAGTGGCTCACGCCTGTAATCCCAGAACTTTGGGAGGCCAAGGTGGGTGGATCGTGAGGTCAGGAGATCGAGACCATCCTGGCCAAAATGGTGAAACCCTGTCTCTACTGAAATACAAAAAATTAGCTGGGCATGGTGACGGGCGCCGGTAGTCCCGGCTACTCAGGAGGCTGAGGCAGGAAAATCGCTTGAACCCAGGAGGCAGAGGTTGCAGTGAGCCAAGATTGCACCACTGCACTCCATCCAGCCTGGGCAACAGAGCGAGACTCCATCTCAAAAAAAAAAATTAACATTTAATATTTTTCCCTCTTTAACATGTCTCATTTCCCCTTAAAAAAATTTTTTTTACATGGCATATGCACGTAGTCCCAACTACTTGGAAGGCTGAGGAAGTGACTTCCGGAGTTCAGGACCGGCCTAGGTAGCATAGTGAGACTTCATCTTTCTCTCTCTCTCTCTCTCTCTTTTTCCCCCCTGAGACAGAGTCTTGCTGTGTCGCCTAGAGCTGGAGTGCAGTGGCACGATCTTGGCTCACTCAACCTTTGCCTTCTGGGTTCAAGCAATTATCTTGCCTCAGCCTCCTGAGTAGCTGGAATTACAGGTTCGTGCTTCTACGCCCTGCTAATTTTTGTATTTTTAGTGGAGACGGGGTTTCACCATGTTAGCCAGGCTGGTCTCGATCTCCTGACCTCGTGCTCCGCCTGCCTCGGCCTCCCAAAGTCCTGGGATTACAGGCGTGAACCACTTTGCCCATCTGAGACTTCATCTCTTTACAAAGAAAAATTGTTTTGGTTAATTATATGTTTTGGCAAAAAACAAAATTAACCGTCTTAACCATTTTTAAGTACACAGTTCAGTAGTGTTAAGTATATTCACATTGTTGCACAACAGATGTGGAACTTTTTCATCTTGGAAAATAAATTGAAAACCTGTACTCTTGAACACATCTCCCCATTTCTCCCTCTCCTCAGCCATTTGTAACCACCTTTCTCCTTTCTGATTCTATGAGTTTATTAATATTCAATACCTCATATAAGTGAAATTATGCAGTATTTGTCTTTTTGTGACTTGTTTATTTCTGTTGATATAATGTCCTCAAGCTTCATCCATGTTATAGCATGTGATAGAATGACCTTTTTGGTTTTTCCCCCCACCTTTATTGGGGCATAATTATCAAATAAAAGTTGAATGTATTTACTGTGTTCAATGTGATGTTTTGATATATGTATACCATGCGAAATGATCCCCACAGTAAAGCTGATTAAGATACCCATCACCTCACATAGTTACGTTTGTGTGTGGTGGGGGCAAGAACATTTACGTGTTTTTGTTTTTGTTTTTTTTCCTTCAGAGACGGAGTTTCACTCTTGTTGCCTGGGCTAGAGTGCAGTGGTGCCATCTCAGCTCACTGCAACCTCCGCCTCTTGGGTTCAAGTGATTCTCCTGACTCAGCCTCCCAAGTAGCCAGGATTACAGGCAGCTGCCATCACGCCTGGCTAACTTTGGTATTTTTAGTAGAGACAGGGTTTCACCATGTTGGCCAGGCTGGTCTCAAACTTCTGACCTCAGGTTTTCCGCCTGCCATGGCCTCCCAAAGTGCTGGGATTACAGGCGTGAGCCACGGCACGCAGCTGATAGTAGCCATTCTGATAGCTGTGAGGTGATATCTCATTGTGGTTTTGATTGGCATTTTTCTGATTAGTGATGTTGAGCCTTTTTTCATATACCTGTTGGCCATTTGTATGTCTTATTTTGAGAAATGTCTGTTCGGGTTCTTTGCCCCCACTCTCTACCACACCCACCTGCTTTTTTTTCCATTTTTGAGACAGGGTCTCTCTATGTTGCCCAGGCTGGTCTTGAACTCTTGGTCTCAAGCAGTCTTCTACCTCAGCCTCCTGAATTGCTAGGACTACAAGCAAGTGCCACTGCTCCTGGCCTTTGCCCATTTTTAAATATTTTGTTTGTTTCCTGCTGTTGAATTGTTTGAATTTCTTATATATTTTAAATATTAGCCCTTTATCAGATATGTGGTTTGTAAATATTTTCTCCCATTCTGTGCGTTGTCTCTTCACTCTGTTGATTGCTGCTTGTGCTGTGCAGAAGCTTTTTAGTTTGATGCAATTCTATTTGTCTATTTTTGCTTTTGTTGCCTGTGCTTTGGGGGTCATAACCAAAAAATAATTGCCCAGACCAGTGTCAAGAAGCTTTCCCCCTATATTTCTAGTAGTTCTGTTTGTTCGTTTGTTTGTTTGTTTGTTTGTTTGAAATGGAGTCTCGCTGTGTTGCCCAAGCTGGAGTGCAGTGGTGCGATCTCAGCTCACTGCAAGCTCTGCCTCCCAGGTTCACACCATTCTCCTGCCTCAGCTTCCTGAGTAGCTAGTACTACAGGCGCCCTGCCACCATGCCCAGCTAATTTTTTTTTTCTTTGTTTGTATTTTTAGTAGAGACAGGGTTTCACCATGTTAGCGAGGATGGTCTTGATCTCCTGACCTTGTGATCCACACGCATTGGCCTCCCAAAGTGCTGGGATTACAGGCATGAGCCACCATGCCCGGCCTCTTGTAGTAGTTTTATGATTTCAGGTTTTACAATTTTTGTCTTTAATCTGTCTCGATTTGATTTTTGTATAGGGTGTGAAATAAGTATCCATTTTCTTCTTTTGCAAGTGGATATCCAATTTTCCCAGCACCATTTATTGAAGAGACTATCCTTTATGTTTGGGCTCTTTATTCTGTTCTATTTGTCTATTTGTCTGTTTTCATGCCAGTACCATGCTGATTCCCTGCCCCCCACCCAGCTTTATTAAGGTATAATTGACAAATACAAATTAGTATATGAAGCTGAAGTGGAAGTGCTGGAAAAAAAAATAGTATATATTCATGGTGTACAACATGATGTTTTGATACATGTGTATATTGTGAAATGATTAAATCAAGCTAATTAACGTATCTATTATCTCACATACTTTTTGTGGTGAGAATGTTTAAGATCTAATCTTTTAGCAGTTTGCAAGTATATAATACCGGTGGCCGTCCCACTCGACGCTGCAGCACACTGATGCAAGGGCAGCTATCCGCGGTCACGCGGGTGGCCTTCACCCACCTCGGCCTTCAGTGTAGCTGGGACCACTCGGAACTCCTATATTTTGCTGTAGGATAGAGCTGTAGAACTTACTCATCCTGGTTAACTGAAACTTTATACTCTAACAAATTATCTGCACATTTCACCTTATCCCTGCAGTGTTATGCTGTTTTGGTTACTATAGCTTTGTAGTGTATTTTGAAATCAGGTGATATGAAGCTTCCAACTTTGTTCTTGCTCAAGATTGCTTTGGCTATTTGGGGTCTTTTGTGGTTCCATATATTAATTTAAAGCTTGCATTTTCTGTTTCTGTGAAAAATGGCATTGGAACTTTGATAGGGATTACATTGACTCTGCAGACCACACTGAGTAGTGTAGACAATTAAGAATATTAATTCAGGCCAGGCACAGTGGCTCATGCCTGTAATCCTAGCACTTTGGGAGGCTGAGGTGGGAGGATCACTTAAGACCAGGAGTTCAAGACCAGCCTGGATAACATAGCGAGACCCCATCTGTACCAAAAAGTTTTTAAATTAAAAACAATTGGCCGGGCGCAGTGGCTCACACCTGTAATCCCAGCACTTTGGGAGGCCGAGGCGGGCAGATCACGAGGTCAGGAGATCGAGACCATACTGGCTAACATGGTGAAACCGTGTCTCTACCAAAAATACAAAAAAAAAAGAAATTAACCAGATGTGGTGGCGGGTGCCTGTAGTCCCAGCTACTCAGGAGGCTGAGGCGGGAGAATGGCGAGAACCCGGGAGGCAGAGCTTGCAGTGAGCCGAGATGCGCTACTGCACTCCAGCCTGGGTGACAGAGCGAGACTGTGTCTCAAAATAAATAAACAAATAAAAAATAAAAAATATTAGCCAGCGATGGTTTTTGGATGTTGAATTGAATTTCCTTGGTTTTTTTTTTTTTTAAAGCTGAATAATATTCCAGTCCATGTATATGCTACATTTTCTTTATCCATTCATCCATAGTGGACATTTCGGTTGCTTCCACATCTTGTGTATTGTGCATAATGCTGCAGTGAACGTGAACCTGCCAATAACTCTTAAAGATTCTACTTTGAATTGTTTTGGATATATGCTCAGAAGTGGGATTGCTGGACCATATGGGATTTCTATTTTTAATATTTTGAGGAATTTCCAAGTGGTTACACCATTTTACACACTCAACAATAGAGTACAAGGTTCGAATTTATCCACATCCTCACACTTACTCTTTTCTGTTTGTTTGTTTGTTTGTTTGTTTTTAATAGTGGCAATCCTGGCTGGTCGTGGTGGGTAGCTCACGCCTGTAATCCCAGCACTTTGGGAGGCCGAGGCAGGCGAGTCACGAGGTCAGGAGATTATGCCACTGCACCCCAGCCTGGCGAAAGAGCAAGACTCTGTCTCAAAATAAAAAAGGCGTAACATTGAATACACGTTTCAAAAGAAGACATAAGAAAAGATGGTCATCATCACGAATCATTAGAGAAATGCAAATCAAAACCACAATGAGCTATCACCACATACCCATTAGGACTGCCCGCCCCCCCCTTTTTTTTTGAGACCGAGTCTCGCTCTGTTGCCAGGCTGGAGTGAAGTGGCGTGATTTCGGCTCACTGCAGCCTCCGCCTCCTGGGTTCAAGCAATTCTCCTGCCTCAGCCTCCCGAGTAGCTTGGGACTATGGGTGTGCACCACTCCACCCAGCTAATTTTTGTATTTTTAGTAGAGACGGGATTTCACATTTTTGGCCAGGATGGCTCGATCTCCTGACCTCATGATCCACCTGCCTTGGCCTCCCAAAGTGCTGGGATTACAGACGTGAGCCACCACGCCCGGCCTTCTTTGTTAATGTTCCTTTTTAATGAACCATCTTTAGATTCCTGTGATAAGAGACACATAGCAAAAACCTGTAGTGTGGTGGTAGTTAGGGACAAAAGGGGTTGAGCAAAACAAGATACAGTTGGTAATGTCAAAGTGATTTTAAAGCATAAACTATTCATAGACACCTGAAAGTTCATGGTATGCCTTATTTCCCAAGTATCAACAATAAAATATATAAAACAAAACCTATAAATCCAAGGAGAAACTAGCAAGTATGGAGTTGTTATGGAAGAGTGCATCCCTCTTTGTCATCAGTTCTCTGAAAGATAGATTGCGTAAACCAAAAAGGCAGCAGAATGGTTAAGTGGAGCAGACAGGAACAGACCAAACTCCATGGACCAAACTCCTTTTTTTCAAGTGGTACCAGATGAGGATGATCTCATGTTTTCTCAATTGAAAGGAGGCAGTTGACCGGGTGTGGTGGCTCACGCCTATAATCCCAGCACTTTGGGAGGCCGAGGTGGGCCGATCACGAGGTCAGGAGATCAAGACCATCCTGGCTAACATGGTGAAACCCCGTCTCTACTAAAAATACAAAAAATTAGCCGGGCGTGGTGGCAGGCTCCTGGAGGCTGAGGCAGGAGAATGGCATGAACCCAGGAGGCGGAGCTTGCAGTGAGCCGAGATCGCACCACTGCACTCCAGCCTGGGCGACAGAGCGAGGCTCCTTCCCAAAAAAGTTTTTAAAAAGCGGGGGGCAGTTATTTCGTCACTGAGTGTTGATACAGTAGAGGGGCACACTGACCATAAGCTCCTCTCTCCAAAAATTTTGTTGGATTATAATTTTGCAGAGCAAATTATGGCCACATTTGACTGTTAACACTAGAACTTTATAATATTAACACTAGAAAGTTGTAATGTTGAGTTTAAACCAGTATTTTGTAACTAATCTGTCCTGTCGTTGAACTCTTGTTCTATGGGTTGAATTACCAAAATAGAATTTTTATTTCTAAAAATATTCCCAATATTGAATAAGCTTGCTTATTATATATGCTTTTTAATGCTATGTTAAATTATTATTATTATGTATGCTGTTGCCTGTCTAGTTGAAAATTACTGGCTTAGGGCCTCATGCACCAAACCAAAGCAAAATAAGATTTGAGTAGTGGTTCTTTTTTTTTTTTTTTTTTTTTGAGACGGAGTCTTGCTCTGTCGCCCAGGCTGGAGTGCAGTGGCGCGATCTCGGCTCACTGCAGGCTCTGCCTCCCGGGCCCACACCATTCTCCTGCCTCAGCCTCCCGAGTAGCTGGGACCACAGGTGCCCGCCACCACGCCCGGCTAATTTTTTGTAGTTTTATTAGAGACGGGGTTTCACCGTGTTAGCCAGGATGGTCTTGATCTCCTGACCTTGTGATCCGCCCGCCTCAGCCTCCCAAAGTGCTGGGATTACAGGCGTGAGCCACCGCGCCCGGCCGAGTAGTGGTTCTTTTACTTAAGAAAATATATTATATTTCAGAGCATTTGGGGCCACCTGTGTACTGTGTGTTAATGGTGTTGTAGGATAATTGGATCCTAGTAAGACAAAGTTCCCCTCTAGAGCATTATCTTGTCATAGAATCAGATAAATATATCAATAATTCTTTGGATTAGTAGACTGATAAATATTATTATAGAAGCATAAACTTTATTTAGAGACAGAGTCTCACTCTGTTGCCCAGGCTGGAGTGCAGTGGTACAATCTTGGCTTACTGCCACCTCCATCTCCCAGGTTCAAGTGATTCTTGTGCTTCAGCCTCCCAGGTAGCTGGGATTACAGGTGTGTGCCACCATGCCTGGCTAATTTTTTTGTATTTTTAGTAGAGGCAGAGTTTCACCATGTCATCCAGGCTGATCTCAAAACTCCTGTCCTTTAGTGATCCGCCCGCCTCAGCTTCCCAAAGTGCTGGGATTGCAGGCGTGAGCCACTGCACCCGGCCTTAGAAGCATAAACTTTAGAATAAAGTTATTTTACTGTTTTCTGTTCTAGCACTTATCCCAAGGAAACAAGAAATGTTGTCTTATTGCCTGTCAGTGTTATTTTATTGCTTTGGTCAGTGGGCCAGATGTTGACATTTATTAGTATGAAAATTTCTTATACACAAGATTTTAATAGAATGTTTATCATAAAGATAGTAGTAATTCTCAAGATTCAAATTCATAAAATTGAAGGTATAATTTTTATTATTGCTTTTACTTAGAATTCTGGTATATTAGACATTAAGGACAACTTGGAAAGAACTGGGCCCCATGTTGCTGCCGCAGATGTGTTTTTCGAATAATACTTTCTAGGTTTTCTTATAAAACTACCCAAACATCTTGATTCAGTTTCTTGGAAGAAATGGTCATGTCATTTTGCAAGTGAGAGAAACAAAGTTGATACAAATCATCAAGGTGTTCTCTTGGGTCCATTTTTGTTAGGGATAAAGATGTACTGTTGTCGGTTATTTGAATGTTTCTTCTGTGTCAGAGGAATTTGATACAACAGTAGGAAGGTGTTTTGGAGGCAGAAGTGATTATTCTCACCAGAATGCAGTTGCCGTTTAAGACAATGGGAAAATGCTTGTTTGTGTATTTCTGGGTTTATGAAAATACACATTCACCCAGTTAACAAGTCTAGGTTCTGTCTTAGTTTTGAGAGTCGCTGTATGCTATCTCATGTCAGTTGCATCCATCCTCCCTAGCTTGAGGCCTTTTTGTGGATAATATACATGCTACCTTCACAGGTATGAAACAGGTGTTTACACAGAGTGTTAAAAATATAATACTTTGCCAGTTTGCATTCTTCAACTATTCTGAGGGCTGTTTTTAATGCCATCTGTCTTTCTCTCTCTTTTAAGCTCTGCTTATGATAATGTCAACAAAGTTCGAGTAGCTATCAAGAAAATCAGCCCCTTTGAGCACCAGACCTACTGCCAGAGAACCCTGCGGGAGATAAAAATCTTGCTGCGCTTCAGACATGAGAACATCATTGGAATCAATGACATTATTCGAGCACCAACCATCGAGCAAATGAAAGATGTGTATCCTTTTTAGGCAACTAGCCAATTCCACTGCTTGGTAACTTTGTTGAGTAAATAGAACTTGAAATTTCCTGAACTTAAAGGAAAAGTGCTTTAAACATGCTAAAGGGAAAATCGTAATCTGTTTGCCATTTACTCCCTAAGTCTAGTCATGGAAAATCTTGGTTAACTCCATTTGCAGTCATGTTTTTTTATGTCCAAGAGATGGTTTGTTGTGATGATGAAAAGGTAAAGGGAAGATCAGTAGTAGACTAAGAAAGAGGGCGCCCTGGCTATCTAACGGGTGAAATTAAGACTGTCCTGATCTTAGAATCAGGTCACTACTTTAGGTCTCAGTTTCCCCTCCTTTAAAATGAAGGAACTGGTTGTCATGATCTTTAAGGTCAACTGGGCTCTGAAATTATGTGATTAACTATGACCAACATTTAGATATCTGGACTGAACAGGTCTAGAGGATGCTGCCTGGGCAAAGACTCCATTTGAAAGATAGAGAGGTTAAGTATACTGAAGAGGATCTGCCAGAAGGGAGAGGGTTATACAGCACTCCTACCAGTTTACCCAATTTGTATTCCACCCTCCAGGGTGCGGGAGCTCGCTGTCTCTAGGCAGCCCTTTCCATTTTTAAACAGCTCTGTTAATAAGTTGTAGTGATATTTGAAGTGAAATGCCTCCTGCCACTACCACCTGTTGGTCCTACTTTACTTTTGCCATGAAAATAAGCCTCTCTCAAATGACAGATTTTTTTTTTTTTTTTTTTTTTTTTTTTGAGACGGAGTCTCGCTCTGTTGCCCAGGCTGGAGTGCAGTGGCGCGATCTCGGCTCACTGCAAGCTCCGCCTCCCGGGCTTACGCCATTCTCCTGCCTCAGCCTCCCAAGTAGCTGGGACCACAGGCGCCCGCCACCTCGCCCGGCTAGTTTTTTGTAATTTTTAGTAGAGACGGGGTTTCACCGTGTTCGCCAGGATGGTCTCGATCTCCTGACCTTGTGATCCGCCCGTCTCGGCCTCCCAAAGTGCTGGGATTACAGGCTTGAGCCACCGCGCCCGGCCAAATGACAGATTTTAAAATCATGTTTCCTTTGAATCCCATGCTGCGCCGCCTCTAGCATAAATCTGTAAGAAACAGAATATTATTTACACAGAAGAGAGTAAAAAAAATGCAGAAATACTGCTAATGAAATAATACTATGATGAAGTTAAAGGCTAAATGCTTTAATAATTTAATTTCTGTTAGAAAGAAAGTAGCCATAGCTGAAGTTTTAGGTAGTTAAATAAGTGACCAGGCAGGAAAGCAAGAGGAGCAAAACACGCACAAACCCCTTCTTAGCACGACTTGCCCATAGTCTTATTTATTTAGGATCTTAACAGTTATGGGAGAGTAAGAAAATAGACTTAGGGTTGGATTTACTAGTAAGGGTATGTTTCTAGACCTGTATTTCTGGAAGTTTTATGTTTGGCTTTTGAGGAGCTTGGGAAAGGAGGGGAGCGGCAACAAGAAGGAAAAAGAATAGTGACATTACAGGTTACTGGACCAAACAGAGGAGGGAATATGTGCTACTTACAGGCCACCAGTATTTCCAACAAACCTTGGAGGGGGTTCGTTGATGGTGGACAATTTAGAGAACAAAGAGGTTGAGACTTGAAGATTGACCAGAGTTTCTGTAACAGCCTGTTTCAGATCTCAGTCTAGGCCCATAGCTGCATCAGTCAGATGTAATGCCATAATTCTTGCCATCTCACAGGACCGAAAAGAAGTTAACGACTTCAGATTCCTTCCATGAAAGAAACCAAGTTTTCCTCAGGTTTTTCTTTCCTTTAAGGGCCTCATGGTGTAATAATGGACTGTTTGGGAAGAGAGTCAAGAGAGGACGCATTTTTGTTTTCAACGCTTTGCTAAATATGACCAGCTAATTGGTGTTTTACTTAACCTTTGCAAACAGATATATAGTACAAGACCTCATGGAAACAGATCTTTACAAGCTCTTGAAGACACAACACCTCAGCAACGACCATATCTGCTATTTTCTTTACCAGATCCTCAGAGGGTTAAAATATATCCATTCAGCTAACGTTCTGCACCGTGACCTCAAGCCTTCCAACCTGCTGCTCAACACCACCTGTGATCTCAAGGTCAGCCAGGTTATTAACTATTAAGCTGATATATATTGAAAAACTCTTTCACTGAAGCGTAGTTATATTTGTCATTATCGTATTTTATATGACACCAGAAATGCCCAAAAACATTTTTATGGCAAAAATACTACTAGAGTGATAGTCCTCTTCTGCCTTATCCCATTGCTCCTTTTTCCCCAGAGATACTTTTTTTTTTCTTTTTTTTTTTTTTAAGATAGAGTCTTAGTATGTTGCCCAGCCTGGTCTGAACTCCTGGGCTCAAGCAGTCCTCCTTTCTCGGCCTCCCAAAGTGCTGGGATTACATACATGGGCCACAGCACCAGGCCAAGATAACTAACTACTGTAACAAATTGGTGGCCGGTTGCAGTGGCTCACGCCTGTAATCCTAGCACCTTGGGAGGCCAAGGTGGGTGGAGCACCTGAGGTCAGGAGTTCGAGACCAGCCTGGCCAACATAGCGAAACCCCATTTCTACTAAAAATACAAAAATCAGCTGGGCATGGTGGCACGCGCCTGTAATCCCAGCTACATGGGAACTGAGGCAGGAGAACCGCTTGAACCCGGGAGGCGGAGGTTGCAGGGAGCCGAGATCACACCACTGCACACCAGCCTGAGTGACAGAGCAAAACTCCGTCCTCAAAAAACAAACAAAAAACAAATTGGTGTATTTTCTCCCAAAGTATTTTCTATGCTCTTACATACATGTGTACTTTTATACTTTATGTAGGTAAACAGGATCATGTACATTATGTATTAGTTTTAAAATCATCTGTTTCGTTGGTAACATTTTTCTTCAATACATTTTATTCAAAAGATAGCAGCATGAAACTTAACCTCACTGACTTTAATACCTAATATGGCATTCCAACTAAATAAGAAAACCTCAAATTCTTTACAGTCCTCAGAGTTCTCCTGAAAATATGCAGCATTTACTTATTTCTATTTTAATGGGAGTCGCAGGTAAACAAGGAGGGAAATTTATGGATATCTTAGATGTGATAGAGCGATGTCGATTCAGTCTAAAAAAATGCACAGGAATTCAAGAAGACCTAAATAAATGGGAAGATATCCCATGTCCATGGATCATAAGACTTAATACTGTTAAGATGGCAGTATTCTCCAAATTGATCTGCAGATTTAGTGCAATCACTATCAAAGCCCCAGCTGTTTTTTTTCTATAGAAATTGACAGGCTGATCCTAAACTTCATATGGAAATTCATATGGAGGACTGATACACTTCCTGATTTCAAAACTTGCTGCAAAACACAGTAATCAAGACAGTGTGCTACTGGCATGAGAATAGACATATAGGTCAGTGGAATAGAAGCGAGAGTCGGTAAATAAGCCCGTATATCTCTGGTCAACTGAATTTTGACAAGGATGCCAGGACCCTTCATTGGGGAGACAGTAGTCTTTTCAGCAAATGAGTCTGGGACAACTGAATAGCCACATACAAAAAGATGAAAAAATTAATTCAGGCCGGGCGCGGTGGCTCAAGCCTGTAATCCCAGCACTTTGGGAGGCCGAGACGGGCGGATCACGAGGTCGGGAGATCGAGACCATCCTGGCTAACACGGTGAAACCCCGTCTCTACTAAAAAATACAAAAATAAACTAGCCGGGCGAGGTGGCGGGCGCCTGTAGTCCCAGCTACTCGGGAGGCTGAGGCAGGAGAATGGCGTGAACCCGGGAGGCGGAGCTTGCAGTGAGCTGAGATCCGGCCACTGCACTCCAGCCTGGGCGCCAGAGCGAGACTCCGTCTCAAAAAAAAAAAAAAATTAATTCAAAATGGCTGGGTGCAGTGGTTTGTGCCTGTAATCCCAGCACTTTGGGAGGCCAAGGCAGGTGGATTGCCTGAGCTCCGGAGCAAGTCCAGCCTGGGCAACATGGCAAAACCCCATCTATACCAAAAATACAAAAAAATTAATCTGGGCATGGTGGCATGTGCCTGTGGTCCCAGCTACTCAGGAGGCTGAGTGGGAGGACTGCTTGAGCCTGGGAGGTGGAAGTTGCAGTGAGCAGAGATTGTGCCACTGCACTCCATCTGGGGTGACAGAGTGAGACCCTGTCTCAAAAGGGAAAAAAAATTCAAAATGCATTGAAGAACTCAATTTAAAAGCTAAAACTTTAATACTCTTAGAAAACATAGAAGTAAATCTTTGCAATCTTATGTTAGGCAAAGCCTCTTAGACATGACACCAAAAGCACAGGCAACAAAAGAAAAAAAGTGAATTCCATCAAGATTAGAAACTTGTGCTACAAAGCAAACCATCAAAAAAGTGAAAAGGCAAGCCACAGAATGAGAGAAGGTATTTGCAAATCATACATCTGGTAAGAGACTTACAACTAGAATATATGAAGAACTCATAATATAACTCAGTAAATGAAAAGGTAAATAGCCTAGTTTAAAAAATGGACAAAGGATCTGAATAGACATTTCTCTAAAGAAGATATACAAATGGCCAATAAGCACATGGAATGGTAGATGCTTGACATCATTAGTCAATAGAAAAATGCAAATCAAAATTACATTGAAATAACTTTATCCTAACTAGGATGGCTGTAATTTAAAAAGTCAGATAATAAGTGTTGGTGAGGATTCCACTCCTTAGTGAAAATGAAAACATGCATCTACACAAAAACTTGAACACGAATTTTCATAGCGGTATTGTTCACTATAGCCAATAAGTAGAAACAATCTAAATGTCGAACTTTTGATGAATAAATAAAATGTGGTGGATCCACACAGTAGAAGAGAAAGGAGTGAAGCACTGATAACATAGCACTACAACATAGATGAATCTTGCAAACGTTATGTCTGTGAAGGAAGGCAATCGCAAAAGACACATATTGTATGATTCTGTTTACATGAAATGTCTAGAATAGGCAAATCCATAGAGACAGAAATTAGATTTGTGGATTACTGATTGCCTAGGGCTGGAGGAGTTGGGAGAATAATGAAGGAAGGAATACTAACTCACTGGAATCTCTTTTTGAGGTTATAAAAATATTTTCAAATTGGATGGTGGTAATGGTTGTGTAAGTCCACCATTATACTAAAACCATTGAGTTATATACTTTAAATGAGCAAATTGTATGATGTGTGAATTATAGCTTAATAAAGCTACTTAAGTATGTATAGATATCTAGCAATAATCATTTGTTGGATTTCAGTTTGACAGACACTCCTATGAGAAACCCTGTGAGATATGCCAGACAAGAGAGATGAGGGTCTGCCCTTGAAATCTGAAAACTGATAGATCAGAAATCTGGTAGACAGTAGGTGATTATAATGAGATGTTCTGTAACTGAGATGGAAAAAAAAAATGGTGTACAGATGCAAAGGAGAGAAGTGGTTTAGCTCTGGCTGGGGCTAGGAGGCAGCAGGAAGAAGGTGGTGTCTGTGCTGGCCCTCGAGGATGGGTAGCTTTTCCTGTGGGAGGCCAGTGGCTGTATTGGACATAGGGTATTGTAGGCAGAGGGTACAGAAATAAAATAAGGGAGGGACTACTACTGAAAACACTGAGTCTTCCTCCCTGTGGCTGCAGCATTGGATGAGTAATAGGGAGTCATTGACACTAAG
The DNA here is from genome assembly GCF_003255815.1 of Theropithecus gelada. Classification (NCBI taxonomy): domain Eukaryota; kingdom Metazoa; phylum Chordata; class Mammalia; order Primates; family Cercopithecidae; genus Theropithecus; species Theropithecus gelada. The sequence goes on along the minus strand of NC_037678.1, from coordinate 33,709,870 downwards.
CTGGAAAGGTTGGTTGCAAGTAGATCATGGGGAATCGTCTAGAACTGTGTGTAAAAAGCAGTGGGTTTTGTCACGGTGGGTGAACACGGTGGCCAATGTCCAGTAAGGTGTTGTAGAGGACGGCTTCCTTCATCTGATATTGTGTGGATTGGACTCTGTCACCTCTTAGGATCCTTCTGATACAGGTTTATGTCCTTTCCACATGGGATGGAACCAGCTTCTTTCCCTGGATCAGTGCAACTGAGTCAGGTGGGCACAAAACAAATAAAGCTATGTTTAGGATGGCTGTACTGCTTCTTTGACACTTAATGATTTTCTTGAAAATTTGCAGTGAATATTTTTATGTCTCCTCGTGGTTTTTTTTTCTTTTGGTTATCATCATAGCCCTGTTATGGCAGATTGCTTTTGTTTTTGGAGAGACATTCTCAATCAGTATTTTAAGCATATAACATTTCTGGGAAGAATTGGCTCTTACTTTTGCTTGAAAGTGTTCATCCTTAAGAATAAAACAAACAGAACCAGACTACTTTCTCTGTTGTCTCTTCCCAGTTTATGGACTTGTCTTTAAGGCCATTCTGTTCACCTACTCACACTCACACACACATGAGTTGTTGGCCATGGCATAGTTCAGGCATCGTCTTGAATATCCAAGTTAACACAAGGAATCAGAAGCATAACATTATATTTTGAATATTTAAAGTGGTACAATTCACTAACTATTTTATTTTATTTTATTTATTTAATTTATTTTAATTTGAATTTTATATACTTTTTCGAGACAGAGTCTTGCTCTGTTGCCCAGGCTGGAGTGCGGTGGCATGATCTCAGCTCACTGCAACCTTCACCTCCTGGGTTCAAGCAGTTCTGCCGAAGCCTCCTAAGTAGCTGGGATTACAGGTGCCCGCCACCATGCCTGGCTAATTTTTGTATTTTCGGTAGAGACGGGGTTTCACCATATTGGCCAGGCTGGTCTCGAACTTCTGATCTCGTGATCCACCTGCTTTGACCTCCTAAAGTGCTGGGATTGTATGGGCGTTTGCCACCACACCCAACCCAACCTTCACTAATATTTTAAAAGTATACAGTGGCCAGGTGCCGTGGCTCATGCCTGTAATCCCAGCACTTTGAGTGGCTGAGGCAGGCGAATGGCCTGAGGTCAGCAGTTCAAGTCTAATCTGGCCAACTTGGTGAAACCCTGTCTCTACTGAAAATACAAACAAATTAGCTGGGTGTGGTGGCACACGCCTGTAATCCCAGCTACTTGGGAGACTGAGGCACGAGAATCGCTGGGAGGCAGAGGTTGGAGTGAGCTGAGATGGCACCACTGCACTCCAGCCTGGACGACAGGGTGAGACTCCGTCTCAGGAAAAAAAAAAAGTATGCAGCACTGTGTGTACATCATTCTCATGGATATAAATTCAAGAAGACAGAATCTCATTCAAAGATGGGTATGGTATGTCACTGATTTGGTACAGTGAGCATGTCCAAGCAGAGCAAGAGGCAGTGGTAGTTCAGTGTACATATGACATGAACTACCTGTCATACTACATGATATGTACATACGACAATGTACATAGAACACCACATGAGGAGAGGACTTGTGTTTCCTGGAGCTCTGGGATCACTACACATTTATCACATCTCAGTGCCTTGTGGTGACCGTGATGCCCATTCCCACAGGACCCTTGGCCTAGTAAGTTTGTAACTTGCAGCCTCACTGACCTCCTGTTATTTAGGTCCTTTTGAATTTTCAAGAGGATTTCGTCCCTTTATCCAGTGGCTTCTGTGTTACAAAGTGTTTTTTACTCTTGAACCCTTACTGATACCAGCTATTTTCAGTGTCTTAGACCTTTAACTTTTGGCTCTGGTATCAGTCAAGGCCGACAGAAATAAGCTTGCTTTTTGGTTTCTGTAAACATGCTTTGCACTTATTATCTGAAGCTTAAGACCCAGCAGACATTGACATCTCAGGACCCTTCCAGGATCCTCTCTTGTAGACTTTATTTTTCAGGACCACGGGAACTCACCAGGGTTACAGACCCTATTTGGAGACTCTGCTAGCACATTTCTAGTGTAACTACCAGGGAATGTGACCTATAGTAGTCTGTACCCTTGTTTACTAGACTGATCCCACAGAAATCCCAGTAGGAGTCACAAGATGCTGGGATCACAACATGTGAAAATTCTGGCTGTGTATCTGATAGATACAAATGAAACACGTCTTTTGAGCTCCCTTTGTTTTTGAAAATCTGAATTTACACAGCCCAAAAGATATGTTTTCTTGAACCATATCTTTATTTTCCTTTGTATGGAATTATACTGAGTACTACTCCTTTTTTATTTTGTAGCGTTGGCATTGTATTGGTTAGTGTCATGTAAATTTGGTTAGTCTTTGATATTATAGTGTTGACAGACCTTAAAAAAAAATCATGGCCAGGCCTGGTGGCTCACACCTGTAATCCCAACACTTTGGGAGGCTGAGGTGGTTGAAGCACCTGAGAGGAGGAGTTTGAGACCAGCCTGGCCAACATGGTGAAACACCATCTCTACCAAAAATAGAAAATAAGCCACACCGTGGTATTGGAGGGCCAGATGATGAAAGGCCAGTAGATGGTTGAGACCGGAGAAAATGAGAAACTATGAATTTTTTAAAAATAAAATATTCTCCAGTATATGAAACTTTAAAAAAAAAAAAAAAAAAAGCTTTGGGAGTAGGTTTGACTACCTGGAAGGAGAAGGAAGTGGGAAGATTCTTTGGAAGTACTTATATTTATAGACTAAGTAGAAGACTCACAGAAAGTAAGTCTGAGAAATAGAAGGTCAGTGCAGAGTCGTCAGAGCTCCAGCAGGACAGGCTGAGAAAAGGGTACTGGCTGTTTTTGGTGACTTTACCCAGAACAGTTTTTGTCAATTCACCTAATTGATATTGCTTTGTGCTAAGCAAATAATGAAAGGTAGGGATGCTTCTCAAAGTGTGTCCTATAAAGACTTCTTCAGCCTGCGTCCTGGTCTCTAACATGTTGATTGCTTTTCAGGTTGTTGGGAAAATTAATTAATGAATTTCTAGAATGCCCAGAAAGTATCTGCAACATAGTAATGGGAACAACTAGTTAGTATCATTATGATTGCTATTGCCTTTTTTATTTTTGTGATGTTTTGATGTGAAAGGTTAGAATTTCTAAGAAGTTATCCTGTTTTTTTCTCTCTTAGATCTGTGACTTTGGCCTGGCCCGTGTTGCAGATCCAGACCATGATCACACAGGGTTCCTGACAGAATATGTGGCTACACGTTGGTACAGGGCTCCAGAAATTATGTTGAATTCCAAGGTAAGGACTAAGTTTGCATAAAAAGAAATCCAGTAAGTAGGAGAACTTTCTGAATGCATTGCAGTAAGCCGTAAGTCTCCCTCAGTCTCTGTTTCTACTTGTTGAGAGTTGGCCTACCTGGTCAGAGCCAAGGTGCTGTCTTTTTTTTTAATTTAATTTAATTTTTTTTTTTTTTTTTGAGACAGGGTCTTACTCTGTCACCCAGGCTGGAGTGCAGTGGGACCATCATGGCTCACAGTCTCAACCTCCCAGGCTCAGGTGACCCTCCTCACCTCAATCTCCAGAGTAGCTGGAACTACAGAGTGCACCACTACGCCTGGCTGATTTTTTTTTTTTTTTTGAGATGGAGTCTCCCTCTGTTGCCCAGGCTGGAGTGCAGTAGTGCAATCTCGGCTCACTGCAAGCTCCGCCTCCTGGGTTCATGCCATTCTCCTGCCTCAGCCTCCCAAGTAGCTGGGACTACAAGCGCCCGCCACCACGCCTGGCTAATTTTTTGTATTTTTAGTAGAGATAGGGTTTCACCGTGTTAGCCAGGATGGTCTCTATCTCCTGACCTCATGATCCGCCTGCCTCAGCCTCCCAAAGTGCTGGGATTACAGGCGTGAGCCACTGCACCTGGCCACACCTGGCTGATTTTTAAATTTTTTTTGTAAAAGTAGGGAATCTTCCTATGTTGCCCAGGCTGGTCTTGAATTCCTGAGCTCAAGGGCTCTGCCCACCTCAGCCCCCGCACCAAAGTGCTGGGGTTACAGGGATGAGCCACCACACCTGGCCGCAAGGTGCTGTCTAAATTTTGTTTGGCGTTGAACTTCTGGGCCCTAGGGCTCAGCCTCTACCTCAGCTGGTATAGTGCTGACGGTTGTAGAGTAGGAGAGGGTGTGCCTCTCCAGTCACTATTACCATAAGTGGTCTGTGTTTCACTCCTTGGACAGCTGTCCTGAAGTCCTGCTTATCGCTGTCACTGTTAGGTGTGCGCTGGGTTTGTTGCAGAGGTTATTCAGTAATGTGTATTTCTGTAAACATGGGCCAGGTCTGTTCTATAAAGGTCAAATTTTTCTGATAATGAAGAATGTCTCTTTGGCAGAATTATATTGTAATTTGTTGTACTTGAAGAAAACATAAATGTGGACATAGTAGGAACTGCTGTGGATTCTTTTGAAATTATATGATTTCCATGATTTCCTGCTTCCAAATGAAGTGCTTTCCTCTGCATCTGTGAGTGGCTATAGAGAGTGCACCAGGTCTCATCCACACTGTACTAGCAAGGTCTGTGTCTTGGTCATAAGAAATGGTTGAATAAGTTTACAAATGCCCAAAAAAGTGAAGTGTGACATTTTTTGTTGGGTTTATGAGCCAGGAGGCAAAAATTGAGGGCTGCTATGGAGATTGAGATTCAGTATTTTTACTGTCATTTGCAAATAATATATGAATAAGGTGTGAAAATTGAGTAGTTAAGTAGGCCTGACATACTACCTATAACTAGTGTCTCAGGTTTATAAGATTCTTAAACACAGTTCCATCTGCTATCATGTAAAGATACTTGAAGAAAAGCAACAAAAATAGACATTGGATCTTGTATCTAGGGCCCAGGAACCAGAAATAGTCCTGAGAGGCTTAGTGGAAATGAAACAACAGGTCTAATTAGCTCATAGGCTTCTTTCTCTTCCTCCATCCTTTGTGAGTACAGATAAGCTATTAGATTTTTTTATAAGGAAATGGAATTTGTTTAAAGCATTTAGTTTTTCTTGATGTCCTACATTTGTTCAGTTTAGTTATAAAAGTAAAATCTCATTAACATAAATTCCATTATAAAGAAGGATTTGGTGTAACAGATGTTTCAGAGGAGAAAATGCCATGTTGACTCTCTAATTCTGTATCACAAATAATCCCACATAACAGGTTCTTTCTCTGACTGGCCACGTGACAGCCATTCTAAACAAGGAGCATTGGCATGCCAGTGTTCAGTGCCAGTTGTAAAGGGAGCTGTTGGTGTGCGTTTGTCCTGGTGTGGCTTCTTGGTCTTGCAGTCTCCGTTCTGACTTAGATGCCCCCCACTGTCTTCACTTCTTGATTACCCTCCAGGCAGAAGTAGCCAGAGAGGGTGTTCTTCAAGATGACCAGCTTTTCCTTCTACTTGCAGGGTCACCAAAGTGAAAATTGAGTGTTCATTTTTTTCTTATTTGCAATACCTGTAGCCTGAGAATGTTACTTCTAACAGTTGTCTTCATTTTGTTCATTTTTATTAATGTAGAGAATTATCAAACCCATAGAAAAATTGAGAGTAGAGTGAACACCCATATGCCCCTGTCCTTGATTCTCCAGCTGTTAACATCTTGTCATATTTCTTATCCCTCCTTCCCTCTCTTACTCTTTCCTTTCTCTCCCTCTCTCTTTTTCTGTCTCTTCTCTTTTGTCAGACCATGTGACACTTCAGCAACATATACCACTTCACTCCTAGACCCTTTGGGGCATACTAATGCTTCTTATAAAGAAAGTGTTCTTCCCACAGCTAGAGTACCCTTAGCCTTTCATAAAATGATCGGCATTAATTCCATGACATCCCATCCCCCTAAAAAAGTCTAGGTAACTCTGTTTTCAACACATGATTTAATTGTTTCATGCATCATTCTTAGTCTAGAACAGTCTTGCCCTTCCTCTCTTCTTCTTCTTCAAGATATTCAGTACTTTGCAACGTACAGATCAGTTGTTTCACAAAGTGGTTCACATTGTGGATTCTTCCGATGAGTTCTTCCTGATGCGATGTAGCTTGCACGTTTCTGACATGACCACTACAGATTCCTGGAGAATGGTGTATGTGAATCTGTTTCCCAGCAGGCTTCCCCCAGTGATTCAGCACTTACTTCTGTCAGTTATTATATTGGGGGTTATAAAATGGTAATTTTCTAAATTTATTCTTCCTTTTACTTGTATTAGCTAGCATTCTTCTATGAAGATTTTTCCCATTTACCTTTCTCTTCCTGTGTATCCTACCTTTGTTTTTAAAACACTATTACAGACCCAGGATTTTTTTTTTTTTTTTTTTTTTTTTTTGAGATGGAGTCTCGCTCTGCGCCCAGGCTGGAGTGCAGTGGCTCGATCTCGGCTCACTGCAAGCTCCGCCTCCTGGGTTCACGCCATTCTCCTGCCTCAGCCTCCTGAGTAGCTGGGACTACAGGCGCCTGCCACCACGCCCGGCTAATTTTTTGTGTTTTTAGTAGAGATGGGGTTTCACCGTGTTAGCCAAGATGGTCTCCATCTCCTGACCTCATGATCCACCCACCTCGGCCTCTCCCAAAGTGCTGGGATTACAGGCGTGAGCCACCACACCCGGCCTAGGATTTTTTTTTATGTGTTGTCCATTTTAATTTTCTTTTTTTTTTTTTAACTCATATTGTCCCACTTTTGAGAAGCTAGAGCACTCTGTGTACATATTTGTAACGTTTTGTAGAATTTCAGCTTTCAGAAAACTTGCTCTGTTTTAGCTTGTTTAGGAAAGAAAAAAATTTTTAAAAAGAAAAGTTGCCAAGCACGGTGGCTCACACTTGTAATCCCAGCACTTCGGGAGGCCGAGATGGGTGGATTACTCACCAGGAGTTCGATACCAGCCTGGCCAACTTGGTGAAACTCCATCTCTGCTAAAAACACAAAAAATTAGCGAGGCATGATGGCGGACACCTGTAATCCCAGCTACTCAGGAGGCTGAGGCATGAGAATTGTTTGAACCCAGGAGGCAGAGGTTGCAGTGAGGCAAGGTCATGCCTCTATACTCCAGCCTGGACAACAGAGTGAGACTCTGTCTAAAAAAATAAAAGTTGTAAGAAAAGTATAAGGTAGCCATTCTCAAACCTTCTGGTCTCAGGATCCCTTTACATTTCTTTCTTTCGTTCGTTCGTTCGTTCGTTCGTTCGTTCATTCTTTCTTTCGTTCGTTCTTTCTGTTTTTTTGAGAATGGGTCTCACTCTGTCACCCAGGCTGGAGTGCTCGGCTCACTGCAACCGCCGCCTCCCAGGTTCAAGTGATTCTCATGCCTCAGCCTCCCAAGTAGCTGGGATTACAGGTGCCCACCACCATGCCTGCCTGATTTTTGTATTTTTAATAGAGACTGGGTTTCACCACATTGGCCAGGCTGGCCTTGAACTCCTGACCTCAGATGATCCACCCACTTCAGCCTAAAGTGCTGGGATTACAGGCGTGAGCCACCGCGCCTGGCTTTTGTTTTTTGTTTGTTTGTTTTGGTTTGGTTTTTTGAGACAGTGTTTCTCTCTGTCACCCAGGATGGCAGCCTCCCCGTCCTGGGCCCAAGCGTTCCTCTGGCCTCGCCTCCCGTTTTGCTGGGACTACAAGCGTGTACCGCCATGCCCGGCTAATTTTTGTATGTTTTTGTAGGGACAGGGTTTTGCCAAGTTGGCCAGACTGGTCTCAAACTCCTGGGCTCAACTGATCCACCCACCTCAGCCTCCCATATTGCTGGGATTACGGGCATGAGCCACTGCCCCCGGCCAAGATCCCTTTACATATGTTAAAAATTATCAAGAATCAGCTGGGTGTGGTGGCTCACACCTGTAATCCCAGCACTTTGGGAGGCTGAGGCAGATGGATCAGTTGAGCCCAGGAGTTTGAGACCAGCCTGGCCAACATGGAGAAGCCCTGTCTGTACTAAAAATACAAAAAATGCACTGGGCGCCGGGCGCGGTGGCTCAAGCCTGTAATCCCAGCACTTTGGGAGGCCGAGACGGGCGGATCACGAGGTCAGGAGATCGAGACCATCCTGGCTAACACGGTGAAACCCCGTCTCTACTAAAAAAAATACAAAAAACTAGCCGGGCGATGTGGCGGGCACCTGTAGTCCCAGCTACTCGGGAGGCTGAGGCAGGAGAATGGCGTGAACCCGGGAGGCGGAGCTTGCAGTGAGCTGAGATCCGGCCACTGCACTCCAGCCTGGGCGACAGAGCGAGACTCCGTCTCAAAAAAAAAAAAAAATGCACTGGGCATGGTGGCACATGCCTGTAATCCCAGCTACTTGGAGGCTGAGGCAGGAGAATTGCTTGAACCCGGGAGGTGGAGGTTGCAATGAGCCAAGATCGTGCCACAGTACTCCAGCACTGCACAGTGAGACTCTGTCTCAAAAAAAAAAAAAAACAAGGACCTACACACATTTTTTTATTTATATAGGTTATATCTATTGTTATTTTAAATATGAAACTTTTTTTTTTTTTTTTTTTTTGAGAGAAGTCTTGTTCTCGTCCCCCAGGCTTGAGTGCAATGGCTCAATCTTGGCTCACTACAACCTCCGCCTCCTGGGTTCAAACGATTCTCCTGCCCTCTGCCTCCCAAGTAGCTGGGATTAAGGCACCTGCCACCATGCCCGGCTAATTTTTGTATTTTTTAGTGAAGACGGGGTTTCACCATGTTGGCCAGGCTGGTCTCAAACTCCTGACCTCAGGTGATCTAACCGCCTCAGCTTCCCAAAGTCCTGGGATTACAGGCGTGAGCCACCACGCCCGGCCTATAATATGAAACTTGAAAATGTATTCATTAATTTTTAAACAGTAAACCCACTACATGTTAAGTTATACGTTTTTCATAAGAATAAGTTTATTTTCCACAATAAAAACATTTTAGTGAGGCCAGACGTGAGGGCTTTTCGCTATAATCCCAACGCTTTGGGAGGCCAATGCAGGAGGATCACCAGGAGTTTGAAACCAGCCCTGGCGACATAGTGAGACTGTCTGTACAAAAGAAAAAAAAATTTTTTTTTTTTGAGATGGAATCTCGCTCTGTCGCCCAGGCTGGAGTATAGTGGTGCGATCTCAGCTCACTGCAATCTCCGCCTCCTGGGTTCATGCCATTCTCTTGCCTCAGCCTCCCGAGTAGCTGGGACAGGCGCCCGCCACCACACCTGGCTAATTTTTTTTGTATTTTTAGTAGAGACGAGGTTTCACCGTGTTAGTCAGGATGGGCTCAATCTCCTGACCTTGTGATCCGCCCGCCTTGGCCTCCCAAAGTGCTGGGATTACAGGCGTGAGCCACCGCACCCTGCGGTCTGTACAAAAAATTTTTAAATCAGCTGGGCGTGGTGGTGTGCACCTATAGTCCCAGCCACTCAAGAGGCTGAGATGAGAGGATTTCTTGAGGCCAGGAGATTGAGGCTGCAGTGTACCATGATCACACTACTGCACTCCAGCCTGGGCAACAGGGTGAGATCCTGTCTTTTAAAAAAAACAAAACAAAAAACAACCTTACAAAAGAGTGGCATTATTTTCATTTTTGCAAGTCTCTTTAATGTCTGGCTTAATAGAAGACAGTTAGATTCTCATCTGGTTCTGTATTCAGTCTGTCAAATATGTTGTTTTGGTTTAAGTTCATGAGGAAAACTCTGCACACAGGTATGTAGCTGGAAGAAGGAGGGAAATTTTAGTAGTCTTTTCAGCTACTTGTGGCTATTCTTTGATACTACCCCCAATTTGAACAAGTGGTGGTTTCTTAAAGGTTAATTGCAGTGTGGAATCTGAAATCATATCAGTGAACTCTTGATACTATTTTGTTAAAATTCATTAGTCTACCTTGCACTCATACTCATGCATGATTTTGTTACGTATTTGGAAAATACTGGTTCACTGAGTTACACAGGTATTCCAAATGTCACATCTCATGTACAAATCATCACTCTTCATATTGCATCTGGAAAAATCTCCTTTCCACTCGTGACTGAAAAGGATGAAAATGTCATAGTAGTATAATAAATGTACTGTGACCTCTCAAATCCTCTAGAGGGAACCCATAGGGGTCTCTGGAACACTCTTGTAGAACCGCCAGTTAGAACTCCTAAATACCCTTTACCCCAGATTCAGGCTCACCGATTTTTTATCTTTTGCCCCATTTGCTTTATCATTCTTTGTGTGCATGTGTGTGGGCACTCCCACGCACTCTGAGTCATTTGAGAGTAAATTGTAGATATGCCCCTTTACCTTGTTTCAGTATGTATTCAAACCATGGTTCTGTTGTTCCATGGGGACATGTGACAATGTTTAGAGACATTTTTGGTTGTCACAATGAGGGGTAGGGGGTGCTCCTTGCATCAAGAGGCCAGAGATGCTGCTAAAAATCCTACAATGTACAGAACCGCCCTCCCAATAGAAACTTCCTCAGCCCAAAATGTTAGTCATACCAAGGTTGAAAAACCCTGCCTTAAGAGTATTCTCTAACATGACCACAGTACAGTTTTCAAAATCAGGAAACTTAATACTGATTCAATATCTAACGCACAGTTTATATTCACATTTTGGATATTATCCCAATAACCTTTGAACTATACCCCACCCAAACCACCCCACCACCTGGGCACAGGCTCACGTATTACACTGTCATGGGTTTTGTTTGTTTGCTTGCTTATTTAAGACCGGGTTCTCAGGCCAGGCATAGTGGCTCACACCTGTAATCCCAGCACTTTGGGAGGCTGAGGCAGGTAAATCACATGAGGTCAGGAGTTCGAGATCAGCCTGGCCAACATGGCGAAACCCTGTCTCTACTAAAAATGCAAAAAATTTCACTGGGCATAGTGGTAGTCGCCTGTGATCCCAGCTACTCCGGAGGCTGAGGCAGGAGAATCGCTTGAACCCATGAGGTGGAGGTTGCATGAGCTGAGATTGCGCCATTGCACTCCAGCCTGGGTGACAAAGCCAGACTCCGTCTCCAAAAAAAAAAAAGAACAGGTTCTCATTCTGTCACCCAGGCTGGGGTACCGTGGCACCGTCTCAGCTCACTGCAACTCCGCCTCCTGGGCTCAAGGCCATCCTCCCAACTCAGCCTCCCAAGTATCTGAGACTACAGGCAGGTGCTACCGCTCCTGGCTAATTTACTTATTTATATTTGTACTTTTCATAGCGACAGGTTGTTGTGTTTCTTTAGTCTCCTTTAAGAGTGCCGATGAGCTATTTTGTAGAATGCCCCTCAGTTTTGTGTCATGCATTTTTTACACGAATATCAGAAAAGCAGTGTTTTACTTCTCGTTTCATTGTATTAGAAGGCTCATCTGGAGCCAGGCATGGTGCCTCATGCCATAATCCCAGTACTTTGGCTGAGGCAGGAAGATTGTTTGAGCCCAGGAGTTTGAAACCAGCCTGGGCAAATAGTGGGGGTCCTACTCTACAAAAAATTTAAAAATTCACCAGGTGTGGTGGTGTATGCTTGTAGCCCCAGCTACTCAGGAGGCTGAGGTGAGAGGATCACCTGAGACAAGGAAGTTGATTTTGCAGTGAGGCATGACGACACCATTGCACTTCAGCCTGAGTGACAGAGTGATGACACCATCTCTTAATTTTAAAAGAGTCAGCTTATATTCCTTGGAGAAACATCTTTTTTGCACCATTGTTATGATTCAGACAGAATCCTTACATGATTTTTTTTTTTATTTTTATTTTTAGAGACAGGGTCTCACTGTGTCACTCAGGCTGGAATGCATTGGCTCAGTCATAGGTCACTGCAGCCTCCAATCCCTGAGCTCAAGTGATCCTCCCACCTCAGCCGCCTGAGTAACTGGAACTGCAAGTGTGAGCCACTGTGTGTGGCAAAAATAATAATAATAATAATAAAATAATTAGATAATACCCGGTGTTGTTGAGGACATGAGGAAATGCATTTTCTTTCACATGCTGCCATTAGGAGTCTAACAGTGCTCACTGCAGCCTCAAACTCCTGGCCTCAAGCAGTGCTCCCACCTCAGCTTCCCAAAGTATCCGCCCATGACTTCTAACAGGATTCCTTTAAAAGAAAATATATTCCTGAAAAATGAATAGGAAAAGAAGATGAGAATTCTTTTATTTATTTATTTATTTTTTATTATTATTATTTTTTGGAGATGGAGTCTCTCTCTGTTGCCCAGGCTGGAGTGCAGTGGTACAGTCTTGACTCACTGCAACCTCTGCCTCCCAGGTTCAAGTGATTCTCCTGCCTAAGGCTCCCAAGTAGCTGGAACTATGGGTGCCCACCAGCACACCCGGCTAATTTTTGTAGTTTTAGTAGAGACGGGGTTTTACCATGTTGGCTAGGCTGGTCTCGAACTCCTGACGTCAGGTGATTCGCCCATCTCAGCCTCCCAAAGTGTTGGGATTGCAGACATGAGCCACCATGCCCAGCCGAGAATATTTTAGAAGAGCTTGGTAAAATATGTTGGAGCTAGCACACTCTCCCCCCAGCCCAGAAAAGATTTTTAGACCTTTTTTCTTTTTCCAGCTCCAATTTATGACAATTCTAAATCTGTCTCTCAAATTGTTTCAAAAAAGGACTGATGTATACTTTGGAAATTCTAATTTAATAAATTAACTTTGTGGGTTTGTTGTTGTTTTGAGACGGAGTCTCACTCTGTCACCCAGGCTGGAGTGCAGTGGCACGATCTTGGCTCACTGCAACCTCTGCCTCCTGGGTTCAAGCAATTCTCCTGCCTCAGCCTCCCACATAGCTGGAATTACAGGCACCCACCACCATGGCCGGCTACTTTTTTTTTATTTTTAGTAGAGATGGGGTTTCACCATGTTGGCCAGGCTAAGCTCAAACTCCTGGCCTCAAGTGATCTGCCCGCCTCTGCCTCCCAAAGTGCTGGGATTACAGGAGTGAGCCACTGTGCCCAGCCCAAGTTAATCAACTATGAAGAGAAAAATAAAATCACATAATCTTGGTTGTTCAGCTTCTCAAAGAAAGCCAAATTGTTTTTTGTTTTTCCATGCTGTTTACTCATATTTCCGAATTGTGGAGTCAAAGGAGAAGTTCAGAGTCCCATCAGCAATGTACCTGTCATACAGGAAGATCTCTTCATGTCCTATAACACCAGATGCCATTTTCAGTCTTGTTTCTCTTTCTCCTGCAGGGCTACACCAAGTCCATTGACATTTGGTCTGTAGGCTGCATTCTGGCAGAAATGCTTTCTAACAGGCCCATCTTTCCAGGGAAGCATTATCTTGACCAGCTGAACCACATTCTGGGTAAGGTTCCCGAGCCCTTCAGGAGCTAGATTTACTCAAGTTTGCCTGCCTACAGCTTATATCAAAGTCACTTCATTAAATTAAGAGTTCTAATACACTCTTTAACCTGTGGTAGGTGTGAATTTTTAACCTTCCCTGATTTAAAATGTTAAGGACTTTTGTGTAAAAACTTAAGAAAGGTAAGCATTAGGGGTGGTGATAAACCGTTAATTATCAGGGTTCATTCTGACTCACAGTTGATGGTGTGTAGTCATTTGCCTTGGTCTTGATAACTAACAGCTAATTTTTTTATCTGATAGGTATTCTTGGATCCCCATCACAAGAAGACCTGAATTGTATAATAAATTTAAAAGCTAGGAACTATTTGCTTTCTCTTCCACACAAAAATAAGGTGCCATGGAACAGGCTGTTCCCAAATGCTGACTCCAAAGGTAAATGTTATTTCGGTTATTAGTTTTTTCTTAGACTTAGCTTCATGTTTGTTAAATTGTTAGGTCACTAGCCTGAAAAGTGAGCCTATGGCTATTGGATAATGCTTTCTTTAGTGCTCACTCTGAATTGCTGTCTTCCCTTTTTTTGGGAAACAGTGGCAGTGCAGTAAGGGAGCCTGGTAATGACTGTCTAGTTCTCCCCCTTTTGGTTTCTTTGCTAATTTTAACTTGCATTAAGGTCACTTTCTTTTGTTTTGTTTTTGTTTGGGACAGAGTCTCACTCTGTCGCCCAGGCTGGAATGTAGTGCCCCAATCTCAGCTCATTGCAGCCTCCTCCTCCTGGGTTCAAGCGAGTCTCCTGCCTCAGTCTTCTGAGTAACTGGGACTACAGACGCGCACCACCACGCCAGCTCATTTTTGTATTTTTAGTAGAGATAGGGTTTCACCATGCTGGCCAGGCTGGTATCGAACTCCTGACCTTTTGATCTGCCTGCCTCGGCCTCTCAAAGTACTGGGATTACAAGCGTGAGCCACAGGGCTTGGCTTAATAAGGTCACATTTTTAGGTCTCAGGAACTCTAGAACCCTGCAAACAAATCACACCTTTTCATCTTGTCACTTGATAATTTTTAAAATCAGGTTTATTGAATAATAATTTACACAGAATAAAATTCACACTTTTTAGTTGTGCGGGCCTCTGAATTTTAACAAACATGAACTGTCGTATAACAACCGCTGCAATTGAGATGTGGAATAATACTCCCATCCTCCCCAAAAGTTGCCTTGTGCCGTTTGTAGTGGGTCACGCCTCTCCAAACCCAGTCTCTGGCAATCATTGATCTGATTTCTATCCCTATAGTTGTGCCTTTTCTGGCATGTCATGTTAATGGAATCATGGAGTATGTAGCCTTTTTATGTCTAGATTCTCACAGTCAGCATAATGCATTTGAGATTTATAAAAATCCACGTCATTGCTTGTGTCAGTCTCTTCAACAAATGGTGCTGGAACAATTAGACACCCATATGCAAAATTTACAAAACTCAAAATGGAACATAAACCTAAATATAAGGCCTAAAGTTTTTAACCTTCAAGAAGAAAACAGGAGAGAATCTTCATGACCTTATGTTAGGCAAAGATTTTTTAGAGTACCTATAAAAGAAAAAAGTGATACATTTGATTTTTACCCTTTTTTTTTTTTTTTAGGTCATCTTTGTTTAATAATTGTATTATCCTTTATTCCCATTTAACATGTACCTGTTAAATATATTAGGCAGCTAGTTTTTAAAACATCATGCTATTATAAAACCATGATAGGTGGAATAATGATCCCCCCCATCCACCCCCATGGCTATATTCTAATTTCTGGAGCCTATAACTGTGTTAGGTTCCCTGGCAAACAGGAGTTATGGTTGCAGATGCAATCAAGATTGTTTATCAGCTGACCTTTTTTTTTTTTTTCCCAACTGCTCCTTACAGAGCAGGGCTAATCCATGAGCGGTGTGGTATGCCCAGAGTAGGCCCATCAGCTGACTTTTAAGATAGGAAGGTTGCCAGGCGCGGTGGCTCACACCTGTAATCTCAGCACTTTGGGGAGGCTGAGGTGGGTGGATCACAAGGTCAGGAGATGGAGACCATCCTGGCTTATATGGTGAAACCCCATCTCTACTAAAAAAAAAAAAGTACAAAAAAATTAGCTGGGCGTGGTGGCAGGCACCTGTAATCCCAGCTACCTGGGAGGCTGAGGCAGGAAAATGGCATGAATCCAGGAGGGGGAGCTTGCAGTGGGCCGAGATCTCACCACTGCACTCCAGCCTGGGCTACAGAGCCAGACTCTGTCTCAAAAAAAAAAAGATAGGAAGATTTTCCTGGATTATCTCTCTAGATAGGTGGATTATCTAGGTGGGCCCATTTATAAAAACAGGATTCCTTAAAAGTGGAGGGGGGAATCTGAATAGGGTGCTTGTCCTTCCATATCTTTATCTGCATACGTGTAGGTATTTTCTCTATAATTAATTTTTTAAAAATAATTATTATAAGGGTTAACTTTTTTAAAAATTCAGAAATTATAGAAATATTTAAGAAGGTAAAATTCTTTTATAATTATTCCCTAAATGTCATTGTTAATAGAATTGTGTCTTGAACATCTTTTCACATCAGTGCATAGATCTAGCTTATCGTTAATGATTTTATAGCATTTTTATCCAGTCTTCTGTTAGAAATTTAGCTATTTCTAACTTCCTGTTTTATCTATATGTGTTTATCTGTACATGCATATGAATATATGTGTATATGTAGATTTAACAACTGTCTACTTAAATGTTGAATTGGTTTTATGTATTGACCTGAGTGAAGGTTGAGAAATACTTGGTTGTTTAGAACTGAATTTCTTTTGAAAATGGGAGAAACTTTCTTTTAATCTTTCATATAAAGGTAGAAGAATTTCATCATTGTAGACAGTTAAGAAGTATAGGAGGAATGGTAAGGGAGTGTGATCCTGATCACCAGGATCCCACAGTAACCTTTCGTTTTTTTGCACGAATGTGTGCAAGCTTCTGTGTGGTTGTAATTATATAATGTATTTTGGTTTTGGGGTTTTTGTTTTTTTTTTTTTTTTTTTGGAGACAGATCTGGCTATATCACCCAGGCTGGAGCGCAGTGGCACAATCTCGGCTCACTGCAACCTCCACCTCCCAGGCTCAAGCCATCCTCCCACCTCAGCCACCTGCGTAGCTGGGACTACAACTGAGTAGCTGGAACTACCTCCGCCACCATGCCTATCTAATTTTTGTATTCTTTATAGAGACAGGGTTTCACCGTGTTGCCCAGTCTGGTCCCGAAGTCTTGAGCTCAAGCTATCTGCTCACCCTGGGCTTCTAAAATGTTAGGATTACAGATGTGAGCAGCCACACCTGGCCTGTATTTTGATGGTAGGATATTTTTAGCTAGAATGTCATATGCATAATACATGTTACTGATTAGATTGGCTTGTATATTATACCTCCTAAGCATGTTACCTAAATGTTACTAAATGTTATTTCCTGAGTCGCTTTTTTAAAGAGGTGCATAAGCAACAGAGATGCATCATTAGGCCTGGTATGGTGGCTTATGCCTGTGATCCTAGCCCATTGGGAGATCAACACAGGAGGATCGCTTGAGGCCAGGAATTTGAGACCTGCTTGGACAACATAGTAAGACCCCATCTCTACAAAATTAAAAACTCAAAATTCAGCCAAGTGTAGTAGTACCTACCTGTAGTCTGAACTACCTGGGGAACTGAGGAGGGAGGATTGCATAAGCCCAAGGAGGTCAAAGCTGCTGTTAGCTGTGATTGCATCATTGCACTCCATGCTGACGGAGAGACTCTTCTCTCTCTTTTTTTTTTTTTTTTTTTTTTGAGACGGAGTCTTGCTCTGTCACCCAGGCTGGAGTGCAGTGGCCGGATCTCAGCTCACTGCAAGCTCCGTCTCCCGGGTTTACGCCATTCTCCTGTCTCAGCCTCCCGAGTAGCTGGGACTACAGGCGCCCGCCACCTCGCCCGGCTAGTTTTTTTTTTTTGTATTTTTTAGTAGAGACGGGGTTTCACCGTGTTAGCCGGGATCGTCTCTCGATCTCCTGACCTCGTGATCCGCCCGTCTCGGCCTCCCAAAGTGCTGGGATTACAGGCTTGAGCCACCGCGCCCGGCCTCTTCTCTCTCTTAAAAAACAAAAAAAAAGGCCTACTCCCAGATGTTCCTCTCCTATTTGTTTCCTTACTCTTGTCTGTAGTTAATCATGATTTGCATCAAACTATTTCTGATTCTTTTTTTATGCTTGTTTTCATTTTCTTTTTTTCTTTTTTTTTTCTGAGACAGTCTCACTCTGTCGCCCAGGCTAGAGTTCAGTGGCGTGATCTCGGCTCATTGCAACCTCTGCCTCCCGGGTTCAAGCAGTTCTTTGCCTCAGCCTCCCAAGTAGCTGGGATTACAGATGCCTGCCACCGTGCCTGGCTAATTTTTGTATTTTTAGTAGAGATGGAGTTTCACCATCTTGGCCAGGCTGGTCTTGAACTCCTGACCTCATGATCCACCTGCCTCAGCCTGAACCACCGTGCCCAGCCGCTTATTTTCATTTTCTTTTTTCTCCCCTCCCCTCCCCTCCTTTCTTTCTTCCTTTCTTTCTTTCAAGTTTCGCTCCTGTTGCCCAGTGGGCTGGAGTGCAATGGCGTGATCTTGGCTCATTGCAACCTCTGCCTCCCGAGTTCAAGTGATTCTCCTGCCTCAGCCTCCCAAGTAGCTGGGATTACAGGCATGGACCAGCTAATTTTGTATTTTTAATAGAGATGGGGTTTTAGCATGTTGGTCAGGCTGGTCTCAAACTCCTGATCTCAGGTGATCCACCTGCCTCAGCCGCTCAAAGTGATGGGATTACAGGCGTGAGCCACAGCTCCCACCCAGCCTGCGTTTTGTTTTTTATTTCATTTTATTATTATTATTTTTAATTTTTTTTGAGACAGAATTTCACTCTTGTTGCCCAGGCTGGAGTGCAATGGTGTGATCTTGTCTCACTGCAACCTCCACCTCCCAGGTTCAAGCGATTCTCCTGCCTCAACCTCCTGAGTAGCTGGGATTATGGGCGCACGCCACCATGCCCGGCTAATTTTTTTGTATTTTTAGTAGATACGGGGTTTCGTCACATTGGCCAGGCTGGTCTCAATCTCTTGACCTCAGGTGATCCGCCGCCTCGGCCTTCCAAAGTGCTGGGGTTAACAGGCGTGAGCCACCTCACCTGGCCTCACTTTTTTTCTTTTGAGAGGGGTCTTACTGTGTTGCCCAGGCTGGAGTACAATGGCATGATCACAGCTCACTTCAGCCTCGACCTCCCTGGGCTCGCGTGATCTGCCCACCTCAGCCTCCTGAGTAGCTGGGACCACAAGCGCATGTCACCACGCCCAGCTAATTTTTTGTATTTTTCATAGAGACAGCATTGCCCCACGTTGCCAGACTGGTCTTGAATTCCTGGGCTCAAGCAATCTACCCTCCTTGGCCTCCCAAAGTGTTGGGATTACAGCCTGGGCACAGTGGATTACGCCTGTCATCCCAGCACTTTGGGAGGCCACAGTGGGCAGATCATAAGGTCAGGAGATCGAGACCACGCTGAAGCCCCGTCTCTACTAAAATACAAAAAAGTTAGCTGGCGGGCACCTGTAGTCCCAGCTACTCGGGAGGCTGAGGCAGGAGAATGGCATGAACCCAGGAGGCGGAGCTTGCAATGGGCTGAGGCAGGAGAATGGCATGAACCCAGGAGGCGGAGCTTGCAATGGGCTGAGGCAGGAGAATGGCATGAACCCAGGAGGCGGAGCTTGCAGTGAGCCAAGATCGTGCCACTGCACTCCAGCCTGGGCAACAGAGCAAGACTCTGTCTCAAAAAAAAAAAAAAAAAGTGTTGGGATTACAGGCGTGAGCCACCACTCCTGGCCATTTTTTTTAGGTTAAGGTTATGAAGTTTGAGATTCATTCATGCAGATAATTGACACCACTAAAATCCAGGAAATTAAATTTGCATTGCTGGTATTGGGTGAATATAATGAAGAAGTAGTGCAAAGCTCTAAATAAAGAAAGTGGAGAAATGGGAATTGGTGGTGCTACAGGGAGCAGTATAGCATCAGGTGTTAGGAGTACAGGTTTTGTAGCCTGACCTCCTGGGTACAGTCCACAACCCAGCCTCTTACTAGCTGTGTGACTATTAGACAAACTCCTTAACCTTTCTGAGCCTCAGTTTTCTTTTGTTTCTTTTTTAGGGGGAGTGGTGGATTGTGTTTTTGTTTGGTTTGGTTTTGAGATGGAGTCCTGCTCTGTCACCCAGGTTGGAGTGCAGAGGCATAATCATAGCTCACTGCAACCTCAAACTCCCGGGCTCAAGCAGTCCTCCCACTTCAGCCTCCTAAGTATCTGAGACGATAGGCATGCACCACCACATCTGGCTAATTTTTGTATTTTTTGTAGAGATGGGTTCTCACTATGGTGCCCAGGCTGGTCTTGAACTACTAGGCTCAAGCAGTCCTCCTGCCTCGGCCTCCCAAAGTGCTGATATTACAGACATGCGCCGTCGCACCCAGCTGGTTTTCTTTTTTATATGATTATTGATAGTACCTGCATCACAGGATTGTGTGAATGTTCATACCACTGGCATTTGTAGGTCTAACATCTTTCCATATCTCGCTCTGTTGCCCAGGGTGGAGTGCAAGAGGTGCGATCTTGCCTCACTGCAACCTCCACCTCCCAGGTTCAAGCTATTCTCCTGCCTCAGCCTCCTGTGTAGCTGGAATTACAGGCACTTGCCACCACGCCCAGCTAATTTTTATTTATTTATTTATTTATTTAATTTTTATTTTTATTTTGAGATGGAGTCTCGCTCTGTTGCCCAGGCTGGAGTGCAGTGGCGAGATCTTGGCTCACTGCAAGCTCCGCCTCCTGGGTTGACGCCATTCTCCTGTCTCAGCCTCCTGAATAGCTGGGACTACAGGCACCCGCCACTATGCCCGGCTAATTTTTTGTATTTTTAGTAGAGGTGGGGTTTCACCTTGTTAGCCAGGATGGTCTGGATCTCCTGACCTCGTGATCCATCCGCCTCGGCCTCTCAGAGTGCTGGGATTACAGGTGTGAGCCACTGTACCCGGCCTAATTTTTTTTTAATTTTTAGTAGAGACTGGTTTCATGATGTTGGTCAGGCTGGTCACGAACTCCTGACCTCAGTTGATCCACCTGCTTTGGCCTCCCAAAATGCTGGAATTACAGGTGTGAGCCACCGTGCCCGGCCTCTAGTTGTTAAAGAGTGACTACCTAATGTTCCCTTGTAGGGATGACCCGTAAGTGTCCTTCAGCCATACTCACATTGGACATTAAAGTTTACATCAGTTACCTATTGCTGCATTAAAAAACCACTCCAAAACTCAGGCTTGAAACAAGAGCCATGCATTTGTTCTTGAGTCCATTGGGCTGATGCAGCTGAGTAGTTCTGCTGAGCCCGCCTGGGTTCAGCCATGCACTACTATCATCTGCTGGCTCCCTCCACCATCCCTCAGTTGTAGTGGTTTAATGTCTTACAGTTGGTCCTTCCTGCAATTGCCTCTTTATCCTAAAGTAGACTAGACTCAGTGGCTTCTCATGATGGCATAAATATTCCAAAAGAGCAAGAGCCTATGCTGCAAGGTCTCTTGGGACCAAATCTCAGAACAACACTTCAACAGTTCTACCATGCTTTTTTGTTGTTGGTGTTTTGAGACAAGATCTCACTCTGCCACTCAAACTGGAGTGCAGTTGCACAGTCTCAACTCACTGCAACCTCCACCTCCTGGGCTCAAGCAGACCTGTGTCTCAGCCTCTTGAGTAGCTGGGACCACAAGTACGTGGCGTGCCTGGCTAATTTTTTTTTTTTTTTTTTTTTGAGACAGAGTCTTACTCTGTCTCCCAGGCTGGAGTGCAGTGGCACAGTCTCAGCTCACTGCAACCTCCGCCTCCCAGGTTCAAGCGATTCTCCCACCCCAGCCTCCTGAATAGCTGGGATTATAGGCACATACCACCACACCTGGCTAATTTTTGCTTTTTATGTATGTATGTATGTGTTTATTTAATTTCGAGACGGAGTCTTACTCTGTCACACAGGCTAGAGTGCAATGGTGCAATCTCGGCTCACTGCAACCTCCGCTTCCCAGGTTCAAGCAGTTCTCCTGCCTCAGCCTCCCTAACAGCTGGGACTACAGGCACACACTGCCACACCTGGCTAATTTTTTGTATTTTTAGCCAGGATGTTGGCCATGTTGGCCAGGATGGTCTTGATCCCCTGACCTCGTGATCCACCCGCCTTGGCCTCCCAAAGTGCTGGGATTACAGGCGTGAGCCACCACACCCGGCCAGTTGTTTTTATATTTTTAAGAAAACATACATAAATTCATTCATTCAGTGAATAGATTTGAGTATCTGTTCTGTGCCATCAAGGCTTCTAAGGCCCTGGACATACATAGTACCAGCAATAAGTGGGATTAAGAACGTGTTTGGAGATGGGAGGTCTGAGGACTCATTAAAAAAAGAGAGAGAGAGAGAGCGTTCTTACAGAACTGATAGTCTAAGTTTGTCAAGAAATAATGGAAGACCTCAGGGAACTCAAGAGATTAAAAAACTTACAAGCTAGAATTTTTAAGTTCAGGTAGTGAGAGTTTACCGAAAAGGAAGTTGAAACAGCTCTTAAATGTATAAAAGGTACTCATTTTTACTCATTATGCAAGATACAAACATTGAAAAGTCAAAAAGTCAGGAATTGCTTTTTTTTTTTTTTAACGCCCTCCTCATCACAGAAGCGAACATCAAAGTTTGATACCCTACTGTGTGGTCAAGGCTGTGGGGAAAGGGCGTTTTCAGAGAGAGCTGGTGGAATGTAAATTGGTCGAGTCTCTAGAGGACAGTCTAGCGATTCTGTCACATGTCTTTTGTTCCAGCAATTCTGGGTATTGAACTTTTAGGTCTACCAACTAAATGGGGGAGTGGCATTTAATTTGTTTTTCTGTAATTAAGAGTGAGATTGAAATTTTTTCATGTTTGTTGGAAATTTTTGATTGCTGTATCCCTTAAACCAGCAGTATTGTAGATTTTTCTGTAAAGGAGTCTTAGCTTACGATTCTCTCAAATGACTTCAGTGAGGGGGAAGAAATTATTATTCAGCAGATGGTACTGGGCTAGTTGAATAGCTATTTGGAGGAAAATCAATTTAAATCATTATACATCAAAATGAATTCTAAAATAATTGATACTTAAAAATTGTATCATGAAAAACTAACAATATTTAGAGTATACAGTATTTTTCTGATCTCTGCATGGAGAAAGACTTCCTATGTTTTTGTGGGGGTTTTTTTGTTTTTTTTTTTTTTTTGAGACGGAGTCTCGCTGTCGCCCAGGCTGGAGTGCAGTGGCGTCATCTTTGCTCACTGCAAGCTCTGCCTCCCGGGTTCATGCCATTCTCCTGCCTCAACCTCCCGAGTAGCTGGGACTACAGGCGCCCGCCACCACACCCGGCTAATTTCTTGTATTTTTAGTAGAGACGGGGTTTCACCGTGTTAGCCAGGATGGTCTCGATCTCCTGACCTCGTGACCCATCCGCCTCGGCCTCCCAAAGTGCTGGGATTACAGGCGTAACCCACCGCGCCTGGCCGACCTCCTATGTTTTAAAACAAACATCAAGGAAAGAGAGACATATAAAAGTTTAAAAGCTAAATAAAATTAGATTAGGTATGGACAGTAGGTCTAAAATGTTCTAAATTGAGTAACACTTGATCTTCTCCTAACTCTTCTGTAGAAGGCAGCAAAATGCAGTGGTGATACCCAGTGCTCTGGAATCAGCCTCCTGAGTTCACACTAGGGTTCTGCTACTTGGATTTTTGACTTTGGACAAGTTATTTAAGCTCTGTTTCATGATTTCCTCAACCCAAAATTGAGACAATTTGTAGTTCCCACCTCATAGGATAATTAAAAGAGTTAAGGAATTATTATTAACTTTAGATTCATTATTAATATTATTAGTATCTAAAGAGCAGAGACAAATCTAAGACCACAGTGTATAAATAAATAAGCAAAGGACAAGAACACACAGTCTACAACGAAATACAGATCTGAGGAAAACTATGGGAGGAGCAGTTTGGGTGACAGCAGTTGAGAATTTGGTTTAGTCTATGTTTAATTTAAGGCACCTGTAAAGCATTAGAAACAACCTAAGTGCCAAATGTTAATCAAATGGCTGAGTAAATTATGAGACATCTACTTAAAGGAATATTTTAATGCTGCTAAAAGTGATTTTTTTTTACAGAGTTTTCATAGTGGGAGAAAATACTAAAGAGCAGTATTTACTAAGGGAAAATAAAACAGCATTTGTCATACATATTGTGATTTCAACCTTCTAAAAGAAAATGCACAGAAAAGAATTCAACAACATATGTGAAAAGATAAGCAGTGGTTACCATTGAATGATGGTGCTTGGGGAGCAAGGGAATGTGGGTGAGTCATTCACACAGACCAGAAGACCGGGTTTGGTGTGTCAGCTATCTGAGGTCTTTTCAGTTCCACAGTTCCACATAACAAGAACTTACTGGCCTGAGAAAGGGTTTTATTGGCTCTGATAACTGAAAAGTTCAGTTGCATGTGGATTGATGGGCACAGACACTGTGTCTAGAATCTGGGCTTCTTTATCATCCAGCTTTGCCTTGCTCTGGACTGTCTGTAGGTCAGCCTCTCTTCTTATGGTGGCAGTAAGAGACTTGACCTGATCGTTGCAGCCAAGACTTGGGCTGACTCTCATCACCTCTTTGTGCTCAGCTTGGATGCCATGCCTATCCCTGATCTGTCACTGTGGCCAAGGGGACTCAGGTGAATGTGGCCTAGTCAGTGTCACCATTCCCACAGCACAGCCTGGGAGCGTGGGCAAGCCTGAGCGCTCCCCTATGGCAAACACAGTTGGATGGATTATAGAGAGCCAGTGGATGGATGCTGGTGGGCACAACCAGCAGGTGACCCCAAGAGTGAAGGAAGATAAGGAATTCTATTTGCTGCTCTCATCCTCTTTTTTTTTTCCTGAAGAGACAGGATCTCCATCTGTTGCCCAGGCTGGAAGGCTGGAGTGCAGTGGCACAATCACAGCTCACTGCAGCCTTGAACTCCTGGGCTCGGGCAAGCACCATGCCTGGCTAATTTAAAAAAAGAAATTTTGTAGAGATGGGATCTCACTGTGTTTCCCAGTCCTGTCTTGAACTCCTGGGCTCATGGGATCCTCCCACCACTGCCACACCCAGACCTACTTTTTTTTTTTTTTTTTTTTTTTTTTTTGAGACGGAGTCTCGCTCTGTTGCCCAGGCTGGAGTGCAGTGGCAAGATCTTGGCTCACTGCAAGCCCCGCCTCCCAGGTTCATGCCATTCTCCTGCCTCAGCCTCTGGAGTAGCTGGGACTACAGGCGCCCACCACTATGCCCGGCTAATTTCTTGTATTTATAAGTAGAGATGGGGTTTCACTGTGTTAGCCAGAATGGTCTCGATCTCCTGACCTGGTGATCTGCCCGCCTCAGCCTCCCAAACTGCTAGGATTACATGCGTGAGCCACCGCTTCTGGCCCCCGCTTTTTTTTTTAATTAAAAAATGCAATTTCTCGGCCGGGCGCGGTGGCTCAAGCCTGTAATCCCAGCACTTTGGGAGGCCGAGATGGGCGGATCACGAGGTCAGGAGATCAAGACCATCCTGGCGAACACGGGAAACCCCGTCTCTACTAAAAAATACAAAAAAACTAGCCGGGCGAGGTGGCGGGCGCCTGTAGTCCCAGCTACTCGGGAGGCTGAGGCAGGAGAATGGCGTAAACCCGGGAGGCGGAGCTTGCAGTGAGCTGAGATCCGGCCACTGCACTCCAGCCTGGGCGACTGAGCGAGACTCCGTCTCAAAAAAAAAAAAAAAAAAAAAAAGCAATTTCTGTAAGAAGTCTGTCTCCATTTCTCAGATAACCTAATGTTTGGAAAGCTTGCAGACTTTGTTATTACCCATGTAGATGCATACATTGATTATAAATTGAATCATAGGCTATATATTATTTTATTACCTACACAGAGTTGGATTTATTAATCTACAGCTTGGTCACCCTCAACTCAAGATAGCTTTGGGAGGTATTTAACCTGTGGTCTTTCAAATCATGCAAGGGATTGAAAAGATAGAAGAATGCGATTGTGGTCAAGTGCGGTGGCTCATGCCTCTAATCCCAGCACTATGGGAGGCCAAGGTGGGTGGATCACTTGAGCCCAGGAGTTCAACACCAGCCTGAGCATCATGGCGAAACCCCGTCTCTGCCAAAAATACAAAAATAAGCCTGATGTGGTGACACACACCTGTAATCCCAGCTACTCAGGAGGCTGAAGTAGGAGGATCGCTTGAACCCAGGAGGCAGAGGTTGCAGTGATCCGAGATCGCACCACTGGATTCCATCCTGTGCAACAAAGCGAGACCCTGTCTCAAAAAAAAAAAAAAAAAAAAAAGTGAGATTGTGAGAAGTTGAAGAACACAAACCTTCAGCCAGTGATGGAATAGGGACAAAGAAAAGAAACTAGTGCCATGTGATACCACAGAAGCAGAAGATGGCATTTTGAGAAAGTAGGCATGCACAGCAGTGTCCATGCGGCAGAGAGGTCTAGCAAGATATAGATTGGAAAATGTGGGTTGATTTTCCAGTGAGGGGCTTGTTGGTGACCACGCAAGAGGAGTTGAAACAGTGAGTGGAAGTGGGAAGTTTGAAATGGAAAGTGGAGACAGAAACGACTGGTCCACATGAGGGGAAGGGGTTGTGGACCAGGCCACAAGTTAGGGAGAATTGACTTTGAGTAGAGAGAGGATATCTTTCTTGGCAGTGTCAGTAAGGATATGTGTGGATCTGGCTAGGAGGGAATTCCAGGAAGATCACTCTTGGGCACCTCAGTTTTCTCTGTAGCATCCTCAAGAAAATGTGCTGAGAGTAATGAGGGTCAGCTAGCAAGAAGGTCATGATTCAAGCCATGCAAGTTGGGTGAAATCTGAGAGTAGAGGAGGGGGCTGACCAAGGCTTTCCAGAAGCTGTTGAGGGCCTTGACGAGACTGAAAATCTTGATTTTTTGTAGCACAGTAGTTACTGATAGCGTTGAGATCCCCGGGATCCTTTCAGGATATCCATGAGGTTAAAGCTGTTTTAATAATCCTCTTAAGGAGTTACTCACACTGCTCTCTATGTTGCCATCAGCACTTGTGGCACAGGAGCAATGGTGAGCAGAGCCCGCAGCACCACAGCCAGGTCAAGGCGGTGGAACTAGAGAGGTTACTGAGCTCTGCACTGCCACAGCTCAAACCAGCTCAAACCAGTGCCAGTGAAAAGTACTCACCATATTAAATCCATCCTTTTTTTTTTTTTTTTTTTTGAGACGGAGTCTCGCTCTGTAGCCCGGGCTGGAGTGCAGTGGCCGGATCTCAGCTCACTGCAAGCTCCGCCTCCCGGGTTCACGCCATTCTCCTGCCTCAGCCTCCCGAGTAGCTGGGACTACAGGCGCCCGCCACCTCGCCCGGCTAGTTTTTTGTATTTTTTAGTAGAGATGGGGTTTCACGGTGTTCGCCAGGATGGTCTTGATCTCCTGACCTCGTGATCCGCCCATCTCGGCCTCCCAAAGTGCTGGGATTACAGGCTTGAGTCACCGCGCCCGGCCTAAATCCATCCTTAATACATGTCTTCACAATGTCTGTGTGACAAACACATATACAGCATTTTTGCTGCATACTGAATGCGGTGGTTTTCTCAGGGAGAAGCACTTATGTAACTATTTGAGCTATGAGCGGAATTAACTGCTTTTTAAATCAACCCTCAGTAGTTTTTATGAGTATAAAGAGTTTGTGAGATCAGAAAGTTTGAGAAGCACTGTCGCACTGGCACACTTTGCACAGTTCAGTCTTTTCTCTGGACCTGCACAGAAACATGAGTTGAGGATGGAAGTGACAGGTTGCAGCATTGATTCAGGGTCAGAGTTTCACGAGGCAGTCAAGATGGACACAAAGAGGCACTGTGGAGAGCCAGTCGACTGGCTTTCCCCAGGTCCAGGACAGGGCAAGAAGGAGAAAAGGATGATGGATTAGAAGAAAGAGTTGGGGTCAGGTTGTTATATACTAGTTGAAGTTAACGAGAAGGGCCAGGCTGGCCAGGCGTGGTGGCTCACACTTGTAATCCCAGCACTTTGGGAGGCCGAGGTGGGTGGATCACAAGGTCAGGAGTTCGAGACCACCCTGGCCAACATGGTGAAACCCCGTCTCTACTTAAAAATACAAAAAATTAGCCTGGCGTGGTGGCAGGCGCCTGTAATCCCAGCTACTCAGGAGGCTGAGGCAGGAGAATCGCTTGAACCCAGGAGGTGGAGGTTAGGCAACAGAGCGAGACTCCGTTTTAAAAAAGAAAAAAAAAAGAGGGAAGGGCCAGGCACAGTGGCTCACGCCTGTAATCTCAGCACTTTGGGAGGCTGAGGCAGGAGGATCACTTGAGCCCAGGAGTTCAGGACCAGCCTGGGCAACATAGTGACACCCCATCTCTACAAAAAAATTAATTTAAAAAAATTAGCTGGGTGTGGTAACATGTGCCTGTATTACCAGCTACTCGAGAGGCTGAGGCAGGAGGATTGCTTGAGCCCAGGAGTTCAAGGCTGCAGTAAGCTATGATCATGCCACTGTACTCCAGCCTGGGCCATAGAACAAAATCCAAACTCTGTTTCAGAAAACACAGAAAGAGAAGATGTGGCATTCTGGAAGGCACTGGGAAAGTCAGGATTTGTGGTCAGATGTAATACTAGCCTCAAAGGGACTTCCAGTCTCTTAGGAGAAATAAAACCTGTATCCAAGTAAGCATCTACACGGGCAACCATGATTCACACCCTCTGAGTGTTACCAGTGGATGCCCATGTGGCGTGGGAGGAGGGAGTCCGGACACTCTTGACTGTGGGATCCGCACCTGCCAGCTGCTTCCCATTTCTCTCCTTTTCTCCTTCTGTAGCTATGAATAATGTAGAAATAGCACTTGCAGTAAAAGAAGGCTAGAGCTCTAGCTATTTTTCAAGTAGCAAATCTTTTTTAATAAAGCTGTCTTCTTTCGAAATTTATGCCTGGAGGTTTAAGGGCCTAGAATTTATTTAACTTGAAGGAACTAATGGATCTGTTTCAGAAATGCTTAAGCTGCAAAACATCCAGTTGGCTTGGAGTGCCTCTCTGCTTAACACTAACAAGTTTGGGTAGGACCCTCCTGCCCTCAATGATTTAGAAGTAGTGCTGTTAGAATCTCATTGTGGTCCAGGCCTCCTGGACTTTTGCTAGCACAGACAGTGTCTAACTGGGTGAAAAGCCAAATGACTTAATCTAGTTTCAAGAAAGTCCTTGAGAAAATGTCTGTGAGTTCTATGTGGGGAGGGCTGGTTGGGAGCAGGAAGCAAAGTGGGAGTTATTACCTATATTATAGACCACAGGAATCTTAAGATTCGGCAAGGGTTGTGTGTCTTGTACACATATCTACAAGTGTTCGTTGGAAGTAGGATTTGAGCCAGAGATGCCTGGGTTCTTGATCATCATGCTTCTTTATTCTGACCCTTGAGAGGGCCACTTGCTAAACCTAGCCAGTTTGTGTGCCCACAGACCCAGGGTCCCAGCTGCAGGCATAACCACCTCTTCTACTGCGCAGATGCTGCTTCAGTCACGGCAAAACCTGTCTGGATTCTCTACTCTGAAAAGTTCTCTAGGCTGTAAAACAAAATATCATTATTCCATAATTTCCTAAAGTGCACTTGTATGTATTGAAAAGATTATAGATAGAAACATACATAACTTGTAAATGTATTCTATGCAGAATTTCTCATTATGTCCAGCATGTGGTTTGCCATGTTTATCATCTCCTGTTGTCTTAAGGTCAGGGGTTGCAACAAGGGAAGTCAAAATTGGGGGCTGGTGCTGAGCACAGATACACACCCACAGCCCTTCAATGACCTCAGGTGGCAAGATGTCTCCCACCTCCACCCAGCACCCAAGCAATCCCTTCAGAAGGTCTACTGACTGTTCTTAAGGGTTAGGCAACATTTTCTTAGTGAGTAAACAGTGAAAACTAACTTACTTGAAAATAGTGAGCTAGAAGTGATTTCCTTAAACTGATCATGAGTATTGTACCAAATTTTATGTGATTGTTCATCATTCTAGGAATGGTGAGAAGGGACATACAATTAAATTTTAAAATGTTTTAAGAAGAAATAAATGATATTTTATCATTCTACTTTGAGGGCTTAATAGTATGTGCTAATTTGCAGATGGATGAAGTTGACCTTGCCGCCTACAAATAACCTAATAAGAAATGATCATTGCCAGCTGGGCGCGGTGGCTCACGCCTGTAATCCCAGCACTTTGGGAGGCCAAGGCAGGCAGATCACGAGGTCAGGAGATCGAGACCATCCTGGCTAACACGGTGAAACCCCGTCTTTACTAAAAATACAAAAAATTAGCCAGGCGTGGTGGCGGGCGCCTGTAGTCCCAGCCACTCAGGAGGCTGAGGCAGGAGAATGGTGTGAACCCGGGAGGCAGAGCTTGCAGTAAGCCAAGATCGCACCGCTGCACTCCAGTCTGGGCGACAGAGGGAGACTCCGTCTAAAAAAAAAAAAAAAAAAAGAAATGATCATTGTCAGAAAAGAGACTTCATTAAGTAGTGCCAGTGTTTTTGTTTTGATTTGGTTTGGTTTGGTTTGGTTTGGTTTTTGAGACGGAGTCTCAGTCTGTCACCCAGGCTGGAGTGCAGTGGCACACTGCAACCTCTGCCTCCCAGGTTTAAGCAATTCTTCTGCCTCAGCCTCTTGAGTAGCTGGGACTACAGGCATGTGCTGCCACGCCCAGCTAATTTTTGTATTTTTTCTTTTTTTTAAGTAGAGACAAGTTTCACTGTTTTGACCAGGCTGGTCTTCAACTCCTGACCTCGCCCACCTCAGCCTCCCAAAGTGCTGGGATTACAGGCGTGAGCCACCACACCTAGCCTGTTTTTGTCTTGTTTTAGTGTCACTACATTGTCTAAAAATTTATGGTTTTAATTGATTGGCTAGTTTTTCAGACTTGTTCCTTGGAGGCTTGGATTTTTTTGGGGTGCCTCGGGCTGTGAACTAGGACCTAAGGGAAGACAGAGTATCTTCTTTTTTACCTCTGCCATATCTTGAGGCTCCTCTTAGGGTTTAATTTGAAGAAAAGACCTGCTACTTAAATTGAAACCAGTAGTCTGAGCATCACTAAATAAAAGGATACATGAAATTTTTTTTTTTTTTTTTTTTTTTTTTGAGACGGAGTCTGGCTCTGTCGCCCAGGCTGGAGTGCAGTGGCCGGATCTCAGCTCACTGCAAGCTCCGCCTCCCGGGTTCCCGCTATTCTCCTGCCTCAGCCTCCCGAGTAGCTGGGACTACAGGCGCCGCCACCACGCCCGGCTAGTTTTATGTATTTTTTAGTAGAGACGGGGTTTCACCGTGTTAGCCAGGATGGTCTCGATATCCTGACCTCGTGATCCGCCCGTCTCGGCCTCCCAAAGTGCTGGGATTACAGGCTTGAGCCACCGCGCCCGGCCTTACATGAAATATTTTTAAAAGGAGCCCCTTTGCTACCTTTTTACCAGAACAATAATGTTCTTTAGCATGTATTGTTTCTCAATACACCTACTCCTGCTACTAAACACAGTATTTCCTCACATTTCTCTTAACCCTTGTCCCAGCCACTGTTAGCCAGACCCTCCAGCCGTCTTTTGGCTGAGGTGGTGACTGGAGGCCAGCCATGGGGGCCATCAGGGTGAGCTGCTTGTCAGCGCCCCCTCCATCACAGTGCAGTTGATCCACATTTGTTCCTGCTGCTGCACCCTAGCAGTAAAAGAACTGCTCAGCTATTGACTATTGGCCAGGGCCAAAGAGGACTTAAGGCGTTGGGCCTTGCAGAAAGACTCAGCTGCAGAGTTGGCTGGGAGGCCTTTGGTCACACATGTCTCTCAACCAGATCCTGGAAGAAGAGTGTTTTCTTCTGTGACCTTGGAGACCTGTTCTGTGTGTCAGGAGACAAATAGACCAGGACAAAAATGACTTCCAAGTTGATCTGAGAAAAGTACATACATAAAACCTTTGCCTTTGATACCTGCAGTGCAGAGTCCTATCTTAGGAAAAGTCCAGGTTTTGTAGGCAGACCTGGGTTCGAATCATGATCCCCGCTCCTTCCCGAGTGATGAGGTCTGCGATTGTCAGGTGGTCAGCCCCTACGTTCACAGTCTCAGGAGACTTGGAGATACAGTCAGCATCTTTTGTGCTGGCTGCTGTCTCCGTAGTCATGCTTAGGTTAGTTGTTTTGTGGGTGAGTTTACTTAAACAGGAAATTGAAGTATTTCCGTGACTACTACTCCTGCTCTCACTACTGCAAAACCTTTCTCTTTATAGCTCTGGACTTACTGGACAAAATGTTGACATTCAACCCTCACAAGAGGATTGAAGTAGAACAGGCTCTGGCCCACCCATATCTGGAGCAGTATTACGACCCGAGTGACGAGGTAAGAGCTCATGTTCCTGGCTGCTGCTTCAGGGACATAGATCAGCCAGCAGTGGACCAACCATATCTTGCTTAGATTTTCCTGAGATGTACCTGGTGCCATACCTGGTTCTTCCAACAAGCCCACCTTTGCCTTGAGGATGAGTGCTGTGGGGCACAGCTTGAAACCTTCTCCCCGCATAACTCTCTATCTCAGCAGACTTCCTCCAGGCTACCTGCAACAGGTAGGGGTGGGGAGAATGCATGTATAAAGAGGACAGCTGCACCAGTGTGGAGCACAGAGAGGACAGGGGTCTGAGACTGGAGGCCATTGTCATGGTTTGATAGGAAGAGACACCTGAAGTGATGTGCTGGCCCTGAGGATGGCCAGAGTGGAGAGGAGGTGGTCAGCCTGCTGACAGGGACAGCACACAGAATAGGGAGGGAAGTCAACCTGGACAGTTTCCACTGTGGCTTGGCGACTCCATGTCGGGTGTGCTATTCCCTAGAGACAAGGACATGAGAGTCTGTTGTAAGAAGTGATGAGGCCAGAGTGGATGTGGCAGCTATTCAGAGCAGGCGGGGCATTCGAGTAGAAGAAGCTGCATGTCATGTTCTCCCCAAGACAGTCCTAGTGCCTTGGCTCTCTGGTTCCTCTGGGGTTCAGTTTTAACTTTAATCTCTGGAGGATAACAAAGAAAAATGCAGTATGAACCAAAAGTTTGGATTGTTCTAGTTGAGGCTCACATACACAGAGAATAGTCTTTACCCTCCTGTTTTTGAAAGAATGAGCTTTCCCTTCCACATCCGTCTCCCTACCTCCAGCAACAAATGAGGCAGCTTGTGAAATACCTACAACGTAGCCAGTAACACAGAATAGGTGGGAATACAGGTTTGGGGTTCTTCTAAGTTTAGTGGGCTGGAGATTTCCCAAGCTTCTGAGTCCAAATCAGCTGGCTGGGATAGTGGATGATGCGTGTAGGACACCTGCTGTGATCCCAGATGCATAGCCCTCCTTCAGGTTGAGCTATTTATTCTTCTGGACATGAGTCCTTGTCCGCTTTCGGATGGCCAAAGCTTAGTGCGGAGTTTGGGGTCTGTGCTTCCTCCTCCTAAAGGCCTCGTGTGAGGATTACATGGGTGAGACGTGAGAATCTAGGCATTCACTGACTGACAACTGGTATCATCATCAGCTTAGTTCTGTAACATTGCATTAGTTCACGGGCATTTAAAAATCAAAATGTGGCCAGGCACAGTGGCTCACACCTGTAGTCCCAGCTGTTCAGAAGGCTGAGGTGGGAAGATTGCTTGAGCCCAGGAGATCGAGGTTTCATTGAGCTGTGATCACACCACTGCACTCCAGCTTGGGTGACAGGCAAAACTCTTTCTCTAAAAAATAATATCATTGTTTGTCACTGAGTGTGTATGGGGTTCTTTGATCTAGACTATTTAAGCTATTTAAGCTCATATTTTACTTAAATAGCTTTCTGGAGTATGGTTAAAAATTAAAATGGGAGCTGGACACGATGGCTCACGCCTGTAATCCCAACACTTTGGGAGGTCGAGGCAGGCGGATGACTTGAGGTCAGGAGTTGGAGACCAGCCTGGCCAACATGGGGAAACCCCTTCTCTACTAAAAATACAAAAATAGCTGGGCACGATAGTGCGTGTTTGTAATCCCAGCCACTCTGGAGGCTGAGGTATAAGAATCACTTGAACCCAGGAGGCGGAGGTTGCAGCGAGTCAAGATCATGCCACTGCACACCAGCCTCGGCAATAGAATGAGACAGTCTCAAAAAAAAAAAAAAATGGGGCCAGGTGTGGTGGCTCACACTTGTAATTCCAGCACTTTGGGAGGTCAAAGTGGGTGGATCACCTGAGGTCAGGAGTAGACCAGTCTGGCCAACATGGTGAAAACCCTGTCTCTACTAAAAATACAAAAATTAGGCGGGTGTTGTGGCAGGCAGGCGCATATAATCCCAACTACTCTGGAGGCTGAGGCAGGAGAATCACTTGAACCCAGGAGGAGGAGGTTGCAATAAGCCAGGATTGCACCACTGCACTCCAGCCTGGGCAACAGAGCAAGGTTTTGTGTCAAAAAAAAAAAAAAAAAGAAAACTTGTGAGAAAATACAAGAGTGTTTTTTTTTTCATACTATAAAGATGTAGCTCTATAATCTTGTTACAGTTATTAACATTTTGGAGTATTTCCTTCTCGGTCCTATATTTCTGTATCTAAATTTTTAAAATAAAATAGTTTTCATTTTCTTGACACAATATGGGCATTTTCCTATTAATCTTCCTTGCAGTTTATTTATTTGTTTATTTATTTTTCTTTTTTGAGATGGAGTCTTTCTCTGTCACCAGGCCAGGCTGGAGTACAATGGTGTAATCTCGGCTCACTGTAACCTCCACCTCCCGGGTTCAAGCGATTCTCCTGCCTCAGCCTCCCGAGTGGCTTGAACTACAGGCATGCACCACCACACCCAGCTAATTTTTGTAGTTTTACTAGAGACGGAGTTTCACTATGTTGGCCAGGATGTCCTCAATCTCTTGACCTCAGGATCCACCTGCCTCGGCCTCCCAAAAGTGCTGGGATTACAGGCGTGAGCCACCATGCCTGGCCAGTTTTTTTGTTTTGTTTTGTTTTGTTTTTTTGAGACGGAATCTTGCTCTGTCGCCCAGGCCAGAGTGCAGTGGCGCAATCTCAGCTCACTGCAACCTCCACCTCCTGGGTTCAAGCAGTTCTCCTTCCTCAGCCTCCCAAGTAGCTGGGATGACAGGGATCTGCCACCATGCCTAGCTAATTTTTGTGTATTTTTAGTAGAGATGGGGTTTTGCTATGTTGGTTAGGCTGGTCTCAAATGATTCTCCCACCTTGGCCTCCCAAAGTGCTGGGGTTACGGGTGTGAGCCACTGCGCCTGGCCTTACAGCTTAATTTTTAACAGCTCTAAGATGTTTTTTCATATAAAGATACCATGATTTATTTAACGAAATGCATGTATTTTAGTATTATGGGTGTTGATTGGATAAACACCCACTACCTCCACAGCAGCACATTTCTCTTATTTCAGCATTCACTGCCTTAAAACATTTTAAAATTCTTCTGGGATTTGTGATAAGTTCAGAAGAACACTTTAAACGGATTCAGTTGCTCCCGGTCTAAGTGCTTATGAGACCTTCCGGAGTGTGGGCACAACTCTTAGTCTTTCGCTCTGTCCCCCAGACTGGAGTGCCACAGCACGATCTCAGCTCACTGCAACCTCTGCCTCCTGGGTTCAAGCAATTCTCCTGCCTCAGCCTTCTGAGTAGCTGAGATTACAGGCGTGCACCACCACACTCGGCTAATTTTTTTTTTTTTTTTTTTTTGAGACGGAGTCTCGCTCTGTTGTCCGGGCTGGAGTGCAGTGGCCGGATCTCAGCTCACTGCAAGCTCTGCCTCCCGGGTTCACGCCATTCTCCTGCCTCAGCCTCCCGAGTAGCTGGGACTACAGGCGCCCGCCACCTCGCCTGGCTAGTTTTTTGTATTTTTTAGTAGAGACGGGGTTTCACCGTGTTAGCCAGGATGGTCTCGATCTCCTGACCTTGTGATCCACCCGTCTCGGCCTCCCAAAGTGCTGGGATTACAGGCTTGAGCCACCGCGCCCGGCCTACTCGGCTAATTTTTTATATTTTTGGTAGAGACAGGTTTTCACCATGTTGGACCAGGCTGGTCTCGAGCTTCTGACCTCAAGTGATCCGCCCACCTTGGCCTCCCAAAGTGCTGGAATTACAGGTGTGAGCCGCCACGCCTGGCCAGCAACTCTTAAGTTTTTATGAGACATCAGTCCTGTTGTATAAATTCAGAATCTGAGCAGTGGTCATTTTATGAATCAGTAAATTACTGCCTTACCCATAACAACTTTGACTGTTAAATGTTTTGTTTCCTCTTAAAGCCCATTGCCGAAGCACCATTCAAGTTCGACATGGAATTGGATGACTTGCCTAAGGAAAAGCTCAAAGAACTGATTTTTGAAGAGACTGCTAGATTCCAGCCAGGATACAGATCTTAAATTTGTCAGGTACCTGGAGCTTTAATACAGTGAACTCCAACAAGGGAGGCACTGCCTTTTGTTTCTAGAATGTTATGTTCCTCGAGGTCCGTTATTTTGTATTCTTTTCCAAGCTCCTTATTGAAAGATTTTTTTTTTTTTTTAATTTAGAATTAAAAATTATTTAGAAAGTTACATATGTTCTTTTAGGAATCTCTTTCTTGTTTATTAGAAACTCCAGGTACCTCCTTTACTCTCAAGGGTAGTGAATGTGATTATTTGGAGACAACTTTTTCATATTCTAGATTGTTCATGTTTGGGTTCTCATCCATTCCTTGCTGCCTGTCCAGAGCAGTTTCACAGTTACATGAGCATCTCTCTGGAAAGGGTTCGCCTCAGGACTCCCTTCCTCCTAGGGAATGCAGAGCCACCAGTTAAATAAATCTAGTGTTAGGGTCCTCTGTGCCTGCCCCTTCAGAAACTCCTAGCTGGGACCTGGTTCTACAGTTGATGTCACATGCAAGGGGCCCAGACCGTGTTACCAGTTCAGACTAGCAGTGTAGGCTGGAGAGCTGGGGAAACTTCATCCAAGAGATGGAGGCTGGGCTGGCCAGTCGGGGATTTACATGGGCCTGCACAGAAGCTACATGTGCTTAGGTCATAAGGGGAGGTGAACAACATGACAATATTGGTAGATTTTAAAAATTG
This sequence comes from Theropithecus gelada, assembly GCF_003255815.1. Classification (NCBI taxonomy): domain Eukaryota; kingdom Metazoa; phylum Chordata; class Mammalia; order Primates; family Cercopithecidae; genus Theropithecus; species Theropithecus gelada. Next base: position 33,673,325 of record NC_037678.1, on the reverse strand, counting down.
AGTAGACCCAACACAATGGCTCATGCCTATAATCCCAGCACTTTGAGAGGCTGAGGGGAGAGGATCTCTTGAATCTCAGAGTCCAAGGCTGCAGTGAGCTATGACTGTATCACTGCACTCCATCCTGGGTGAACCCTGTCTCAAAAAAAAAAAAAATAGTATACAGGAAAAGAAGGCAAATCTTGATTTTAGAGAGTATATGACAAGAGGGGAGAGAACTGGACTTGTGTTTAGAACTCTGTAGAAAAGAGCAGTGAATAAAGAATTGTGAGCCAAGGTAGAAGCAGTTGCTGGGGAGATGCTTTGGACAGAACCGTGTTGCAGTTACAGGTGTCCATTCCCTGTCACTGAGGACAAAGAACCAAGCAGACATGAGCTGAGGCCTGACATGACCCACACAGCCTCCAAGCAGATAGCGCTGAAAGCCAGGCAGGGCAACAGAGTGGGGAATTGGTAGTTTGGGGGATGGAAAATGATGTTTTCAAAAGTCTGACATCAAAGCAGGAGGGGTTGAAATGAGGGAAGACTGGGTAGGACATCAGCTAAGAACAAATGCCTGGTCTTCCATACCAAAGGGGCTGTAGCGTTGGACTAGAAATGAAGTGAGAAGCGGCAAATTCAAGAGAAGGAGGAAAGGCAAAGTCTGAAAGACTGCGAATTTTCTAAACCTACCAACTTAGGGGAGGCAGGGCTGCTGTCACTGTTAAGCCCTCGCTTAGCCTGCTGTTGACACCAGACACACCCCAAAAGACGACCTCTCAAACCCAAGGGAAGTGTTGTGGAGTCACGCAAACAGGATGTGCAATGGACTGCTAGCCATAAGCCCTGCGTAGTGACTGAGAAAGAAGCCTGTTATCAGCAGGGGACTGAGCTGGTTCCTGTCTTCTGTTGCCCCATACTCATGTGGCTGTCTAGTGGAGGAGGTGTTAGCCACAGTGATTTGCACACTCACTCACTGACAGAAAGCTGGGCCCCAGGATCCAACCATTTTCACACCTGCAGTCCCCACAGAGCTTCCTTCCTGGCTCCTCCATGAGGCGCTCACAGTGGAGCAGTTGTCTGTGTTTCTCAAGAGTCCCTGCCCCACCGTGAGGCTCCAGGACACACTCCCAGTACAAGGTCAGGTTAACTAGACCCTGGTCAGCCGCTGCCTGTTTTTGTAAATGGAGCCGCACAGGGCCTTGGATTTGCTCACAGGTTACCTTTGCTGCCTTTCCTCTACAGCGGTGGAGTGGGGTAGTCACAACAGACCTGGATGGCCTGTGAGCCCTGAGAGGTTTACTCTTTTGCCCTTTACAGAACCTAGAAGATAGAACTGAGCAACCTCTGTTGCTTTTCTTCCTTCACAATTCCTTTCACAGTCATTTTCCCTCAGCCAGGTGGTGGTCTGTGATCATCTCATCTTCTCTGTCGCTTGAGGTCAGGCGTGCTGCCTGCTTAGTCTACCTTAGACACCAAGAGCAAGCGGAGCAAGCAGGATCTAAATGCGGCCTCAAAGGGGCCCATAGTAGGGGAGAAAGGCACACAGACACAACTGTGCACCTTTTTAGTATAAAAGAGCTTCTGGGGTTGACGTGATAATTCATTTTTCATCACTTAATCAGCATTGAGCACTTCCTTTTGCCAGTTAGGAAGGGAACAAAGATGAATAAGACACAGGCTTTGCTTTCCAGCAGCCTCATAGCAGGAAATGTAAACAACAAGGAGTATACAGAGTCCCAGTGGTGGGCACGGGCATGGTGGGCCCCAGAGGGTAAGGCAGACATTAAAGCCTCGCAGAGTGTGGCCGACTTGCAGTTGGGCTGCAGCTGAAACCTGACAGTTGGGTTCTTTGCTGGTTGGGGAGGGGCACGGCTGTGTGGAACCTGGAAGGTGGTCATGCCAGACAGCAGAGCAAGAGGGGGCTGCAGAGAAAGAGGCCAGCCCAGGCTGTGGCCTTTGCCTCCCCAGGAGCCCAGCTCTCCCTCACAGGTAGCTGCCTGACCTGAAGCAATGGCTCAGGTGACTCTGGCGGCAGTAAAGATGCAGGAGGACCTCGGAGAGCAAGGACTTGGGGGACAGCTGGCCAGGCCACTGGAGACAGGCAGCACCGCAGGCACAAGGATGACAAGACAGCAGCAGGGTTGTTCCTGGGGCCACAGGACACAGTTGCTGACAGCCTCCTGAAGCCAGCCTTGCAAGGCGGGGGACCAGTATCCCTGTCGGGTCCACCACCACTCTGAGAGTCCCGGCGTGGCAAGGACAGTCACCTCTGTGTGTTGTTCATTTGCTCCAGACACAAAAGACACACAGATGCTCCCTGTGTGCTTATAGTATGATTTTTTCCCCCAACATTCTTTTAATGACGGTTTTCAACTATTCTGAAAAGTTGAAGGAATTTACAGTAGACGGCCATATTCCCACCACCTAGATTATACAGTTAACATTAACATCTTACTAGTTTTCTCATAGATCTGTCCATCTATTCCTCTATCTACCCATCAACCCATCTCATTTTATCCATTCATTGCAAAGGAAGTTGCCAACATCTAGACTGACTTATAATTTAATCATCTAGAATATCACATGAATCCAGGGGAAGCTGGGGCTGGGTTGGCTGATTAAACTATGGGATAGGTTCTTTCATAAACCTTTCATTCTGGTGATCACAACAGAATGTTGGGAAGTCAGCATGCATCCCATGTTTATGATTGAGGAAACTGAAGACATGAGCCTTTGAGCACTTTGCTCAAGATTGTACATCAAGTAGCAAAACTAAGCAGAGAATCCAGGTATTTTGGACCCAGAATACCATTTTCTTGAAATGTTTGCCAGCATGAAACAGTGGCAGGCTGCACACTGCCTGTGACTAGCCTTGCTCCCTGGGAAAGGTCTCGGGACTCATTCACAATACTAAGGAGCATTGTCTCTGAGTTTTCAGCCCACACACCGGAGATCAGGAGCTCTAAATTGGAGAACTCAGGAGGTAAACGTGTAATAAAACAAGGGAACACTGGGAGGGCACTGTTGACCATTTGGCTACAGCAGGAGGGGCCTAGAAACATACACCCCAGGACCACAGAGCACAGCTGTGGGGCCCCTTTGGTAGAGGAAGCAATCAAGTGATATTTGTAGTGTTGGCCGAAAGATCTTAAAGGGTCAAAGTATATTCATTGTGTTTTGCTTAAGGGGGTCAATTTCCATGGGCAAGTTTAAAAATTGAACATGCCGGCCGGGCACGGTGGTTCACGCCTGTAATCCCAGCAGTTTGGGAGGCCCAGGCAGGCGGATCACGAGGTCAGGAGATCAAGACCATCCTGGCTAACACGGTGAAACCCTGTCTCTACTAAAAATTCAAAAAATTAGCCGGGCGTGGTGGCAGGCGCCTGTAGTCCAGCTATTCGGGAGGCTGAGGCAGGAGAACGGCGTGAACCTGGGAGGCGGAGCTTGCAGTGAACCGAGATAGCGCCACTGCACTCCAGCCCGGGAGACACAGCGAGACTCCGTCTCAAAAAAAAAAAAAAAGCTGAACATGCCTACTACCTGTGACAAGCCTCATTCCTACCCAGCCCATATCCTCAGTCTCCTACCCTGTGAGGCAGGTGAAGGTAGAGGTCAGTGCTCAACTTCCTTCTTCGTCCGCCTGATTGTGAATTTTCTCAGGTGGATTGATCAGTAGGGGCATGAACCGCATTTCCCTTTGGTTTATTGAAGATGAAAGCATTTTAGGGCAGCTTAACGTCCTGCCAACCCATAGGTTTGGCTGCAGTTCACCTCTACATAAAAGAGACTACTTCTCCCTCCAGCCCATCTCCAAGTCCACAGTTTGGCTATAACACCCGTTCTTCTTGCCCCAACTCTTGAGTGGCAGATGAAAACCATAGCTCTGAAAGTGCTCTATGAAATAATAAGTGGTACTCTGCTAGATTTTCATGCTGGAAAACATTTCACACCAATGAGAATCTCCAAAGGGAAGAGTCTGTTTTGTTTGCATTTTGAGACACTTGGTTGCCCCAGTGGCCTTCTCCACCTTCTTCATCCGAACCACAGAATGCAAAACATGATTTGAGTGGCTGTTTTCACTTTTAAGGATGGGACAGGCTGGGTGCAGTGGCTCATGCCTGTAATCCCAGCACTTTGGGAGGCCTAGGTAAGTGGATCATTTGAGGTCAGGGAAACCAGTCTGGCCAACATGATGAAACCCTGCCTCTACTAAAAATATAAAAATTAGCTGGGTGTAGTAGGAGGTGCCTGTAGTCCAAGCTACTTGGGAGGCTACAGCAGGAGAATTACTTGAACCTGGGAGGCAGAGGTTGCAGGGAGCCGAGAGTGCACTACTGCACTCTAGCCTGAGCAACAGAGTGAAACTGTCTCAAAAAAAAAAAAAAAAAAAAAAACCGGATGGGACAGAGTGATCGATAGCTGGGAGTGAAGTTCACTCATTATGTACAGTGGAAGCCATGAGGCAGTGGCTCTGCAGGTGTGGCTGCTCTGTGCCCACCCCTAGCAATCTGTTCTAGCAAGCCCTCCAGGTGCTTTCCAGGCTAGCATCTGAGAACCACTGGCCTGTAAACAGTTGGAGTAGATTTGGTTTGGAATAGAATTTCTCCAAGTAAAAGTAGAGACATTGGAAAAACAGGGAAAGCGTGCTGCTTGTGCTTGCCTGCTGTGATACTCCAGGTGGGCCCTGGCCGGGCATAGAGAGTGAGGGAAATGCTTCCTCTCAGGGCGCTGGTTCAGAGGCCTCATGGGAACGTAGCCGTCAGGTCACCTCTGACCTGCGTGATCAGCACCTCTCCTGCCCGTGGGAACCAGTCACAGCTCCTTGCTAAAACCCCAGCCCATTACCCCCACTCACACTTCCCACCAGGACTGTTTCGCCCTCAGTCAGAGAAAATGTGAGCATTATTAACAGGGCACTGTCCCCTGACTGTGCAGTTAACTCTGTCCTAGCTGGTCATTTAGAGAGAGACTTGCTAAGAATAGGAGGCGGCAGAAGACCCTTTTGCGTAAAGATGTATTATTTTACAAAGGCCCTTAAACTCTAATTTTGACCATGGAGTAGTGTTGGATATCTTAGTATATGTGCTGCCGAAGCGAGCACTAGTGTTGGATATCTTATGATAAATAAAGGGCATCTTGGGAACACTGCAGTCAGTGTAGGCTGGGGGAGTGGTGTCTCTCCTATGAGTGTTGTGGAAACCACCTCAGAACTGTCTGAGAGAAGGTGCGTGTGGAGTGAGGCTGACCCTGGCCCCTTCAAAACTGCCGTGTGTTACTCTTGCCCAAGTGTGTCCAATGAGATGGCCATTTTACAGTTTTTTTTCCCTTTTCTATTTTCATAATGCTATTGCTGCTGCTGCTGTTTTAATGTGGTTCACTCTTGTCACTTTTGTGTTTTGTGATGCTGATGACAATGTTGTTTTCACATGACTCACTCTTAACTCAGTGGTCTGTTTGTGTTTCTGTAGGACAAGGGCTCAGAGGACTGGACGTGCTCAGACATCGGTATTCTTCTTCCCAGTTCTTGACCCCTGGTCCTGTCTCCAGCCCGTCTTGGCTTATCCACTTTGACTCCTTTGAGCCGTTTGGAGGGGCGGTTTCTGGTAGTTGTGGCTTTTATGCTTTCAAAGAATTTCTTCAGTCCAGAGAATTCCTCCAGGCAGCCCTGTGTGTGTCACCCATTGGTGACCTGCGGCAGTATGTACTTCAGTGCACCTACTGCTTACTGTTGCTTTAGTCACTAACCGCTTTCTGGTTTGAAAGATGCAGTGGTTCCTCCCTCTCCTGAATCCTTTTCTACATGATGCCCTGCTGACCATGCAGCCGCACCAGAGAGAGATTCTTCCCCAGTTGTCTCTAGTCACTGGCATCTCACTTTATGATAGGGAAGGCTACTGCCTAGGGCACTTTAAGTCAGTGACAGCCCCTTATTTGCACTTCACCCTTTGACCATAACTGTTGCCCCAGAGCAGGAGCTTGTGGAAATACCTTGGCTGATGTTGCAGCCTGCAGCAAGTGCTTCCGTCTCGGGAATCCTTGGGGAGCACTTGTCCACGTCTTTTCTCATATCATGGTAGTCACTAACATATATAAGGTATGTGCTATTGACCCAGCTTTTAGAAATGCAGTCATTTTTCTAAATAAAAAGGAAGTACTGCACCCAGCAATGTCACTCTGTAGACTTACTGTGGTCACTTGTACCATATAGAGGTGTAACACTTGCCAAGAAGCATTATGTGCAGTACTTAATGTTTGTAAGACTTACAAAAAAAAGATTTAAAGTGGCAGCTTCACTCGGCATTTGGTGAGAGAAGTACAAAGGTTGCAGTGCTGAGCTGTGGGTGGTTTCTGGGGATGTCCCAGGGTGGAACTCCACACGCTGGTGCACATACGCCTTTGAGCTACTTCAAATGTGCGTGTTTCAGTAACCATGTTCCATGCCTGAGGATTTAGCAGAGAGGAACACTGCGTCTTTAAATAAGAAAGTATACAATTCTTTTTCCTTCTACAGCATGTCAGCATCTCAAGTTCGTTTTTCAACCTACAATATAACAATTTGTAATAAAGCCTCCACGAGCTCATGACATGAAGCACTGTTTGTTGTCACGTACTCAAATATTTCTGATACTGCTGAGTCAGACCGTCAGAAAAAGCTAGCACTAACTCGTGTTTGGAGCTCTATCCATATTTTACTGATCTCTTTAAGTATTTGTTCCTGCCACTCTGTACTGTGGAGTTGACTCAGTGTTCTGTCCCAGTGCGGTGCCTCCTCTTGACTTCCCCACTGCTCTCTGTGGTGAGAAATTTGCCTTGTTCAATAATTACTGTACCCTCGCATGACTGTTACAGCTTTCTGTGCAGAGATGACTGTCCAAGTGCCACATGCCTACAATTGAAATGAAAACTCTATTGTTACCTCGATTGAGTTGTGTTCCACAGAAAATGCTATCCAGCAGATCATTTAGGAAAAATAATTCTATTTTTAGCTTTTCATTTCTCAGCTGTCCTTTTTTCTTGTTTGATTTTTGACAGCAATGGAGAATGGGTTATATAAAGACTGCCTGCTAATACGAACAGAAACGCATTTGTAATTCATGAAAATAAATGTACATCTTCTATCTTCACATTCATGTTAAGATTCAGTGTTGCTTTCCTCTGGATCAGCGTGTCTGAATGGACAGTCAGGTTCAGGTTGTGCTGAACACAGAAATGCTCACAGGCCTCACTTTGCCGCCCAGGCACTGGCCCAGCACTTGGGTTTACATAAGATGAGTTAGAAAGGTGTTTCTGTAGGGTCCTTTTTACCTCTGCTCAGCGGAGAATCGATTCTGTCATGTTCCTTTATTCACAATCTTAGGTCTCAAATATTCTGTCAAACCCTAACGAAGAAGCCCCATCTCAGGTTGGATTCCCTGGTTCTTTCTAAAGAGGGCCTGCCCGCGTGCCCCAGAGCTGCTGCTGGGCACAGCTGAGTGTTGGGAAGGGCCGCCCCGCAGCGTGCAGTCCTCACTACCCAGCCCAGGGTGCTCACGCTCACCACTCCTGTGGCCGAGGAAGGATAGCCGGCTCATCCCCGGAAAACAGACCCACATCTCTATTCTTGCCCTGAAATACGCCCTTTTCACTTGCGTGTTCAGAGCTGCCATCTGAAGGTCCACACAGCATTGACAAGACACAGAAATTTGACTGTTACCTAATAACACTGATAAGTCAGTTTTCATTTTTAAAACATTGACAGTTTTATTACTCTTGTTTCTTTATACTTTTTAAATGGAAAGTTAGTATTATGAGGTTAATTTGCAATCCTCTTCTAATTAGAAAACCACAGCCTTGGCCGGGCGCGGTGGCTCAAGCCTGTAATCCCAGCACTTTGGGAGGCCGAGATGGGCGGATCACGAGGCCAGGAGATCGAGACCATCCTGGCTAACACAGTGAAACCCCGTCTCTACTAAAAAAATACAAAAAACTAGCCGGGCGAGGTGGCGGGTGCCTGTAGTCCCAGCTACTCGGGAGGCTGAGGCAGGAGAATGGCGTGAGGCCGGGAGGCGGAGCTTGCAGTGAGCTGAGATCCGGCCACTGCACTCCAGCCTGGGCGACAGAGCTAGACTCCGTCTCAAAAAAAAAAAAAAGAAAACCACAGCCTTGGCTACTAACATCTGGAGACTATGAGCTCCTTCCCATTCCCCTTCCTGGTACTGTGGAGTCAGATTGGCATGAAACCACTAACTTCATTCTAGAATCATTGTAGCCATAAGTTGTGTGCTTTTTATTAATCATGCCAAACATAATGTAACAGGGCAGAGAATGGTCCTAACCAAGGTACCTATGAAAAGCGCTAACTATCATGTGTAGTAGATGCATCATTTTGGCTCTTCTTACATTTGTAAAAATGTACAGATTAGGTCATCTTAGTTCATATTAGTGACACTGAACAGCACCTCCACTATTAGTATGTTCAAATAAGCTTTCAGACTAATAGCTTTTTTGGTGTCTAAAATGTAAGCAAAAAATTCCTGTTGAAACATTCCAGTTCTTTCATTTAGTATAAAAGAAATACCGAACAAGCCAGTGGGATGGATTTGAAAGAACTCATCGTGAGGACTCTGTCCTGACACAGGTTCTCAAAGCTAGCAGAGATATGCAGACATTGTGGCATCTGGGTAGAAGAATAGTGTATTCGGTGTGCCATGCACAGTGTGTGGTCTGTGCACACTCATTCCTTATGCTCTTGGGCACAGGCAGTGGGTGTAGATGTAACCGGTAGCTTTGACAAGCTACATGTGGCTCACCAGTGGTTGTCTCTAAGGAATCGCAAAGGTAAACTACCCACACCGCATGCCACATAATATTTCAACCATTCAGAGGAGACTGTTTTCTCTTTATTTGCTTATATGTTAATATGGTTTTTAAATTGGTAACTTTTATATAGTATGGTAACAGTATGTTAATACACACATACATATGCACACATGCTTTGAGTCCTTCCATAATACTTTTATATTTGTAAATCAATGTTTTGGAGCAATCCCAAGTTTAAGGGAAATATTTTTGTAAATGTAATGGTTTTGAAAATCTGAGCAATCCTTTCGCTTATACATTTTTAAAGCATTTGTGCTTTAAAATTGTTATGCTGGTGTTTGAAACATGATACTCCTGTAGTGCAGATGAGAAGCTATCACAGTGAATATGCGGTTTCTCTTACGTCATCCACCTTGACACGATGGGTCAGAAACAAATGGAAATCCAGAGCAAGTCCTTCAGGGTTGCACCAGGTTTACCTAAAGCTTGTTGCCTTTTTTTGTGCTGTTTATCCGTGTAGAGCACTCAAGAAAGTTCTGAAACTGCTTTGTATCTGCTTTGTACTGTTGGTGCCTTCTTGGTATTGCACCCCAAAATTCTGCATAGACTATTTAGCATAATGGTAAGTTAAAAAATGTTAAAGGAAGATTTTATTAAGAATCTGAATGTTTATTCATTATATTGTTACAATTTAACATTAACATTTATTTGTGGTATTTGTGATTTGGTTAATCTGTATAAAAATTGTAAGTAGAAAGGTTTATATTTCATCTTAATTCTTTTGATGTTGTAAACGTACTTTTTAAAAGATGGATTATTTGAATGTTTATGGCACCTGACTTGTAAAAAAAAAAAACTACAAAAAAATCCTTAGAATCATTAAATTGTGTCCCTGTATTACCAAAATAACACAGCACCGTGCATGTATAGTTTAATTGCAGTTTCATTCGTGAAAGCGTGAAATTGTCTAGTCCTTCATTACGTTCCCCAGATGTCTTCCAGATTTGCTCTGCATGTGGTAACTTGTGTTAGGGCTGTGAGCTGCTGCTCGAGTTGAATGGGGATGTCAGTGCTCCCTAGGGTTCTCCAGGTGGTTCTGCAGGCCTTTGCCTATGGGGGGAGGTAGGCGGAGCCTACACCCATCTCATTCTCCTGAACTTCAGCAGCCCCACTGCTGGGCAGATGTCCTGGGCAACCCCTTATTTCAGAGCAAGAAGTCATAAAGATAGGGGTTCTTGGACATTTGGTTCTTACCAATATTGGGCATTATGCAATGACTTATTTACAAAACAAAGATACTGGAAAATGTTTTGGATGTGGTGTTGTGGAAAGAGCACAGGCCTGGGACTCATCCAGCTGGGTTCAGAACTATTCCCTGCTTAGAACTGCAGCTGGCTGTGGGCCAGTCATTCTGCGTCTCTGCTTTCTTTCTCTGCTTCAAACTGTCAGCTGTAAAGTGGAAGCAGTATTACTTGCCTTGTATATGGTAAAGATTATAAAAATACATTTCAACTGTTTAGCATAGTACTTCAAAGCAAGTACTCAGTAAATAGCAAGTCTTTTTAAATGCTGCTGTATTTCATTAAATTTTGTTGTAAGGTCTCACCAAAATGCCTGCAAACAGACGTATCTGCTAATCTGAGAGGAAACCCTCCTGTCAGAAACCTTCAGGGAAGTGAGCTGATCGCACGTAAACTGGGAGTTTGCAATGGGGTATTTGAAGCACCGTGGGAGTATTCCACTGGCCCTTTCCCTGAGAGACTTAACACTCTTCCCTGTTGTCCAGATTCTGTAGAAAGCGATCAGAATAATCATCTTCCTTGTTCAGCAGAGAAACCTGGTCCCATTTTCCCCTCTTTGTGATGGGCTCCTCCTCTCAGCAGTAGCTCAGCAGTTCCAGATGGCAGTTCGGACCGGTATCTAGGCTGGCTGGTTCACTGTATTTACTCAGAACCAACACGTTCAGAGCTCGCCTGGACCATCTGAGGGGAACAGGAAACACCCCTAGGCTGTGGAGGCAAGTGTAGACCCCCAGCCCCGGCCCCGAAGCCAAGGGGGACATAGTTTGGGAGTGGCCAAAGAGGAGCAGCGCAGGGATGGGTTTTCCTAGGGACAGGCTTAGCATCCCTGACTCTAGGAAGAAGGAGAGTGAGGCGGAGAAACAGTGGAGGGGATGGTGGCACTGGGCCCCATGGGGCCAGGATGGACACAGGGCTCGTTCTCTTGAGTCTGGCGCCAAGGACAGCTGAAGACAGTATCATTTTCAGGTGGAGAGGAGAGAATGGAGGGAGCTCATGCCCTATGACGTTGTCTTTTGCAGGTGAAGGTGGGAGACAAGGTCTCTGCTGACGATGAGGCAGAGCCACCATGAAAATTGTAATAGGAGGACTGCCCACCACTGGAAGGGCCTGCAATGACGCTAGGACACCCCCTGCCTGCATGTCATGTTAGCTGGGCTGGGCTAAATAGAAGACCAAGGGGAAGAGGTGCAGTGGGGAGACCATGTGGGATGCAACCACAGGGCTGGTGGAGGGGCTGTGGCATGTGGGCGGAGACTGCATGACTGGGCATCTGCTGTGTCTGAGCATGTGTGGGCAGTGGTCCTAGACCCCACCATGTCCGGACAATGATGTAGAGCGCCTCAGCATCGCCAGTCTAGACTGTGTCTATGGAGAGCAGAAAGTTGTCTAGGGCTGCCTGGGGAACTGTGAGGCCAGCTATATCACCCTCACCGCAGATGGTGACATTATGTACGGTGGTGGCAGGAGCAAGGAGGGAGGGAAGAAAGACCTTGTCCAGCTTTAGTCACAAAATACCCAATGGAAGACACCAGTGCCAATCCTGTGGGTTTCCTTGGGACTTCACACTGGCTTTCTTATCTGCTCCAGATCCATTCAGCAGTCACTGAGTTCCTGCCAAATATGTCATAGCACCAGAGGTCAGGAGCAGGGTCTGCAGCAGGACAATTCCCATTTTCAGGAAATGCCTGGAGCTGCCAGTCCCTGGGGGAAGGGAAAACACCTTTCAGCCATATGCAGGCCAAGACGACCGATGTCAGTAGCTTTGTGATATTTATTTTTTTAATATTTTTTTTGAGACAGTCTTGCTCTGTCACTCAGGCTGGAGTGCAGTGGCGTGATCTCTGCTCACTGCAACCTCCGCCTCCTGGGGTCAAGCAATTGTCCTGCCTCAGCCTCCCAACTAGCTGGGATTACAGGCACGTGCCACCACACCTGGCAAATTTTTGTATTTTTAGTAGAGACGGGGTTTCACCATGTTGGCCAGGCTGGTCTCAAACTCCTGACCTCAGATGATTCAGCCTCCCACAGTGCTGGGATTACAGGTGTGAGCCACCGCACAGGGCCTGTGGTATTTCTGTGGGGATCCACAAATTGTGTGTAAAAGCTGATGATTACAGCAAGAATGTGAACAGTACCAGTTCTCCATTTAAAGCAAAGTTTTGTCTTTATCTGGGTATCAGAAGGACCCTCTGGGCCGCTGTCACTCCCTGTACTCTGAGAGTCACCCTAGTACTACGGGGCACACACAGAAAATAGCAGCCTGCTTGCTTTGAAAGGAAAGGCATCTTTAATCACCAATGCCTGGAGAAATTATTTTGTTTCCTTCTTCCTTCCATCTTGTTTCCTAATTTCTTACCCAAATTTGGAGTCTAAGGGAGTTTTATGTCCCACATGCACACATCGGGCCTACAGATGCTCTCCCTTGAGTCGACTGGGATGTGTCCCAAGCACAGGAATCCCAGCAGTATCAGCTCAGTACAGAACCACCATGCTTCGGACACAGGCTTGGGTAAGACATGTCAAAATTAAAATACTAGGTAAAAGAAGTACCTGATTTGGTAGAAGTTGGGGAGGAATCCTTGAATTTCATGGCCAGAAGGAGCCACTGCCCCTTTTGTTTAGTAAGACCAGACAGTAACAGAAGCCAGTTGTGAGCTGTGAAAGTGGTGGGTGAAGCAGGGGAGGCTCCTCTATGGTGGGACCCTGGACAAGGGAAGCCGAATGTGTGAAGAAGGGGTGTGGAGGTGTGCGGTGCCCTGGGACACGAGGGCAAAGTTTTCAAGCCTGGAACAGGGCACTGGAGGAAGATGTGCTGCCATTCAGCAGTGCGGGCCCTCGAGCTAGCAGTCCATGTGCAGAGGGGCCAGTTCTGAGACCAGTTTGGAGAGTCAGGCAGTGACCCAGTGGCCGTGCCATCATTCCTTCAGCCTGCCCCCTCTTTAATCCCAGAGAGTGCTCGCTCTTAATACTTCCTTTAAACTACTAAATTGTTCCCATTCCATGGGGAGTGGGCTAAGCTTTACAGGCTAGGAAATGTAGGTTTTCTGAGATGGAACCAACTACACAAGGAGGAGGAAGGCACTAAGGCCATAGGATGAGACCCATGATAGGGCTGAGCATTTGGAAGCCAACCCTGGTTGCTTTTCAAGAATTGCTTTGTGGCTGGGTGCAGTGGTTCACACCTGTAATTGCAGAACTTTGGGAGGCTGAGGCAGGTGGATTGCTTGAACCCAGGAGGTCGAGACCAGCCTGGGCAACATATGGGACCTCCCCCCCTCACCCCGCTGGCTCTGCAAAAAAATTAAAAATTAGCCAGGCGTGGTGTCATGAGCCTACTACTAAGGAGACTGAGGCTGGAGGATCGCTTGAACCTGGGAGGTCAAGGCTCCAGTGAACCATGATTGTGCCACTGCACTCCAGCCTGGACGACAATTTGTTTTCTAAATTGCTTTTGAAAGTCTGCTGCATTACACATTCCACAAAGCAGTGGTTTTCAAGTACTTTTATCACTGGTATTCTTTTATGAAATGAAATCAGAACTTTCCCTGCTCCGAATAAGCAAGGGTGGGAACCTGTCTACCTCCCACAGATAGCATAATGTGCCTGGCACAGAGGAGCCAAAAAAAGGTGATGGGAACTGAGAGAGGACAGCAAATGTTACAAAAGACTAAGCAATTGAGAAAACAGAACAAGACCACAGGTGACTGTTAACGCCTCCACAGTGGACCAAGGTAGGACAGAGAGCTGGCAGCATGGGCATCACCGTCAGGTTGGCAGCAGGAAGGCCTCGCTAGGGAATTGAGTACAGTCATCTAACTAGTTTAAAAGTATAGAAAGGATGACTAAGGCTACTGGAGAAGTCATACAAATGGGGGAGGGGCAGGCAATGGCTGATAATACATGCATTTGTAAGGCGATGAGTATTGCAGTCAACAAAACAAACGGGACTGCCCTCCCAACACTGATAACTGAGCAGGGAGGCCAGGCATTAGTTAGTTTAACCATTTAATATAAAGAAGTTAAAATTGGCCAGGCACGGTGGCTCACGCCTGTAATCCCAGCACTTTGGGAGGCCAAGGTGGGCGGATCACGAGGTCAGTAGATCGAGACCATCCTGGCTAACACAGTGAAACCCCGCCTCTTCTAAAAATACAAAAAAAAAAAAGCCGGGCGTGGTGGTGGGTGCCTGTAGTCCCAGCTACTCGGGAGGCTGAGGCAGGAGAATGGCATGAACCCAGGAGAGGGGAGCTTGCAATGAGCCGAGATTGTGCCACTGCACTCCAGCCTGGGCGACAGAGCAAGACCCCATCTCAAAAAAAAAAAAAAAAAGTTAAAATTACAAATGCAGTAAGTGCTTAAAGGAGAATAAGTGCAGGAATGAGAGCAGCATGGACTCCCACAGTTTTAGAAAAAGCTCTGTCACTGCTAGATTGGAAACAAAAATCCATAAATCTGGCCGGGCGTGGTGGCGGATGCCTGTAGTCCCAGTTACTTGGAGGCTGAGGCGTGAGAATCGCTTGAACCCAGGAGGCGGAGGTTGCAGTGAGCCGAGATGGCGCCACTGCACTCCAGCCTGGGCGTCAGAGTGAGAACTCTGTCTCAAAAAAAAAAAAAAAATCCATAAATCTGCAACGTCTCAGTTAAGAAAGAAAGGCTGAGCCAATGCAGATTTCAAATGGGAGAAAGTCATACTGTCAGTGAAGGCTGCCCGTGGCCAGAAGGCACCAGGGGATTAGCACCCTGGACTCAGCGTTGCTGGGAAACGGGGCCCCAAGGCTGGGAGCACAGTGTTTAAAGGGCGCCTACCAAAGAGGGGAGCACAGGGCAAGGAGGAGCTGCAAGGGGGCTTGGCTGCCAAAGTGAATTCTGAGGAGAGAGCTATTGCTGCCTGCGATGTGCAGGCAACACAGAAGACGAATGGAATCAGCAGGCAGGAGAGGCAGATAAGGACGCAGCCCCTTTCTTGTTTCTGTTTTCTCACAAGCGATGAAAGCGGAAAAGAGGGTGAGCAGGTGGCCTGCACATGTGCCTCCTGTGCTGCGGCCCCTCCCAGGACCATCAGCCAGGCCCCGGGGAGGGAGCCAGCCACAGTGTGACCGGCTCTTCTCTGATGGGAAGAGAGCCTTGGATAGACTGAAGCGAAGACGGTTCTGCAAGGACAAGGCCGACCCAAGGCATTGTGTTTTTTCAGAGAGGGAGAATTAGACTCCCACCAAGCAGACACCAGAGTCACTGGTTGGTGAGTGACAGTGGGGTCACAGTGGCTGCATGTCCTCCCCCAGGGCGAGCGTGACTGTGCTGACCTGGGTGGGGCAGCATGCACACCCCCCTGGCAGCCCTTTGTTGCTCGCTGATGACGAGTTTGGATGATCCCGCCAAAAAGCATACTGAGATGTAGTCTCCAGTGTTGGAGGTGGGGCCTGGTGGGAGGTGCTACCCTTGTGAGATGTGGTTGTGTAAAAGCCTGTGGCACCTCCCCACACTCACACTCTCACCCCTGCTCGGGCCTTGTGCCGCACCTGCTCCCACTTCCCCTTCTGCCAGGAGTAAAAGCTCCCTGAGGTCTCCCAGAAGCCAAGCAGATGCTAGTGCCATGCTTCCTGTACGGTCTGCAGAACTGTGAGCCAATTCAACCTCTTTTCTCTATAAATTACCCAGTCTCAGGTATTCTTTTATACCAACACAAGAACAGCCTAACACACTCACATATCCGACATTAACGCGAAACCAACTCAGCTGTGTGTATACACAAGCTCCCCTGTTTTAAGAACGTGCTGTTGGCCGGTCGAGGTGGCTCACGCCTGTAATCCCAGCAGTTCGGGAGGCCGAGACTGGTGGATCACGAGGTCAGGAGATCCAGACCATCCTGGCTAACACAGTGAAACCCCGTCTCTACTAAAAATACAAAAAATTAGCCAGGCGTGGTGGCGGGCGCCTGTAGTCCCAGCTACTTGGGAGGCTGAGGCAGGAGAATGGCATGAACCCAGGAGGCGGAGCTTGCAGTGAGCCGAGATCGCACCACTGCACTCCAGCCTGGACAACAGAGCAAGACTCCATCTCAAAAAAAACACAAAAAGAACGTCATCAAAATAGGAGGCCCCACCTGAGATCAGAGAACACAGAGTCTCCCCCTGGCAAAAGGAGCGCCAGAGGCAAGACAGACACCCCCAGCCACCCAGGGTGGCCACATCTGGGCACTGGAGGAAGTGTCCCGGCAGTGAGGACTCCTTGTGGCTGAGACATTGGCCCAGCCCCACCTTGGCACAATTGCCAAAGACTCCACTAGATGCTCCCATGAGCTGCGCAGCCCAAGGTTGCGGTCAGACTCACCCAAGCCACCTGGGTGACAGCGTGATCTGCTGCACGTCCCTCCCCTCCCCTCTTTGTCTTTGCTTTGTGCTTTCTTTTCCTTGGAAGTGGCAGGTGTACATTTCTGGCTCAGCCCATGTCAGACCCCCGAAGGAGCCCCCACTGTCCTGATCCCCTGCACGGCAGCCTACCACAAGCAGCAGGCACACGCGGTGGGAATCAGGTAACGCAGTTTCTCCGGGAAGCCCCTTCCATGGAAGACCACTCTCTGCTGCTGCTGCAGCCTGCTGGCCCTGTGCCCCTTCAGGATCAGCCCTTCGACCCCAGCCTAGGGCCCTGGCCAGGCCTCCACTGCCAGCCCCAAGGCTTAAAGCACAGCGTGTGCCTGCCAGATCTGACTCCAGAGGATGGAGGAAAGGCCCGATACCACACCCCCGCCGGCCACAGCAGAGAGCAGCACACTCCTGGTGTGCTGGAGAATTTCTAAGGTGCAGCACCCTCTTGACAGGTACACCAGGAGGTTTAATACTTTGTATTACCTTGGTAACCAGAGAAGAGGAATCATTAAAACTCAAAAACAGTGCTGTGTGTAGTGGCTCACACCTGTAATCCCTGCGCTTTGACAGGCCAAGGTAAGAGGATCGTTTGAGACTGGGTGTTCAAAGCCAGCCTGGACAACACAGGCTGTATTTACCTCTACAAAAAATAATTTTTTAAAAAATTGGCCAGGCATAGTGGCACACGCCTGTGGTCCCAGCTACTGGGGAGGCTGAGTCAGGAGGATCACATGAACCCAGTAGTTCAAGGCTGCAGTGAGCTATGATCGCACCACTGCACTCCTCCTAGGCAACAGAGCAAGACCCAGGGCCAGGCACAGTGGCTCGTGCCTGTAATCCCAGCACTTTAGGAAGCCGAGGCAGGTGGATCACCTGAGGTCAGGAGTTCGAGACCAGCTGGGCCAACACGGCAAAACCCTGTCTCTTTAAAAGAAAAAAATGCCGTGTCAGCTAGCGGTGAGGAGGCTACATGCAGGTGCCAAGAACCCCAGGACATTTCTGTCGACAGAAATCTTTCATTTTACCTCCTGCCATTGATGCTTTCATCTGTTCACCCTGCACAAAAAGTAGACCTTGCACTGCATTTACAAATGTTTGGCTCTCCAGGACTCTAATGTTAAATCTTGAAGGTCGTAGTTAACATTCCATTGTCAAGATCCTCTCAGATCACTGGGAGCCCATGTCTCTCCTTGGCCATGGTTATCAAACTTCCCTTAGACAAGTCCTGACCCCTGTGAAGCCCCGAAGCCTCTTCTCTTCAGCAAACCTGGTCATTCCTCCCCTCTTGCTCATCTCTCTATTTTTAAAGTAGATTTTACTCTTTTAGTACCGCTTTTTACAGAGTAATTAAGCAGATAGTACATGGAGTCCCACACACCCACCCCTGCACCGTCAGCACACCTATCCCCCGCCAACCCTTGACAACCATGGGGCTTTTTACTGTTGCTGTGGTTTTGCCTTTCCAAACTGTCATGTAGTTAGAACAGAATGTGTCATTTTCCGACTGGCTTCTTTTAGCCATACGCAGTCAATATTCCTCCATGTCTGTTTGTGGCTGCATAGCTCATTTCTTCTTGTCACTGAATAATATTCCGTTGTCTGGATATACTACTGATTGTATCTCCATTCCTCCATTCGGCTATCAAAGAATATCTCACTTGCGTCCAATTTTTGGCAATTATAAATAAAGCTGCTGTAAACATATCCAAGTGCAGGTTTTTGCGTGAACTTAAGTTTTCAGCTCATTCGGCATGACTCTACCAGGGCCAGATGTTTTAAAGAAGAAATATTAGCTGGGTGCGGTAGCTCACGCCTGTAATCCCAGCACTTTGGGAGGCCCAGGTGGGCAGATCACAAGGTCAGGAGTTCAACACCAGCCTGGCCAAGATGGTGAAACCCCATCTCTACTAAAAATACAAAAATTAGCCAGGCGTGGTAGTGGGCGCCTGTCATCCCAGCTACTTGGGAGGCTGAGGCAGGAGAATTGCTTGAACCCAGGAGGCAGAGGTTGCAGTGAGCTGAGATGGCACCACTGCACTCAAGCCTGGGTGACAGAGTGAGACTCCATCTCAAAAAAAATGAAATATCAATTCTCTACAATCTCTTCCAGAAAATAGAAGCAGAGGAATCACTCATAACTCATTCTATAATGTCAGCATTACCCTAATCCCAAAACCAGATAAAGATGTTATATAGGCCGGGCGCCATGACTCAAGCCTGTAATCCCAGCACTTTAGGAGGCCGGGGCAGGTGGATCACTTGAGGTCAGGAGTTCAAGACCAGCCTAGCCAACATGGTGAAATTACTAAAAAGTACAAAAAAATTAGCTGGGCATGATGGCACGTGCCTGTAATCCCAGCTACTCAGGAGGCTGAGGCAGGAGAATCATTTGGACCCAGGAGGTGGAGGTTGCAGTGAGCCGAGATCACGCCATTGCACTCCAGCCTGGCTGACAGAGGGAGACTCTGTCTCAAAAAATAAATAAATAAAAAATAAAGGAAAACTATGGAGCAATATCTTTTCATGATCATAGATGCAAAATTGCTCAGTAAAATATGAGCAAATAGAACCCAACAATGCATACAAAGAAGTATACGTCTTGACCAGGTGGGATTGATTCCTGGCATGGAAATCTGGCTCAACATTCAAAAATCGGGCCAATTTTACAGGTTCACACCTGTAATCCCAGCACGTTAGGGTCAAGGCAGGCGGATCACTCGAGCCCAGGAGTTTAAGACCAGCCTGGCCAATGTGGCAAAACCTCATCTCTACAAAAAATATACAGACAGCCAGGCATGGTGGCAAGTGCCTGTGGTCCCAGCTACTCAGGAGGCTGAGGTGGGAGCAACACCTAGGCCCAGGAAGTCAAAGCTGCAGTAAGCAGTGATGGCAAAACGTCACTTCTGCCTGGGAGACAGAGTGAAATCCTGCCTTAAAAAAAAGAAAATAAATAAGTCAGGGCAGGCACAGTGGCTCCTGCCTGTAATCCCAGCACTTTGGGAAGCCGAGGCAGGTGGATCACCTGAGGTCAGGAGTTCGAGACCAGCTGGGCCAACACGGCAAAACCCTGTCTCTACTAAAAATACAAAAATTAGCCGGGCATGGTGGCATGCGCCTGTAATCCCAGCTACTTGGGAGGCTGAGGCAAGAGAATCACTTGAACCCAGGAGGTGGAGGTTGCAGTGAGCCGAGATGGTGCCATTGCACTCCAGTCTGGGCAACAGAGCGAGGCTGTCTCGAAAAAAACAAAAAAAAAAATCAACTGTGGTCATCACATCAACAGGCTAAAAAAGAAAAATCATACATGATCAGATAGACAGATTCAGAAAGAAGCCAGGTATGGTGGCTTGCAACTATACTCCCTGCTACTCAGAAGGCTGAGGCAGGAGGATCACCTAAGCCCAGGAACTTGAGACCAGCTTCAGCAACAAAATCTGACACCCATTCATGGTAAAAACTCCCAGCAAATTAGAATAGAGGAACTTTTTTAACTTGATAAAGAACATCTTCAAAACACCCACCGCTAACATGCTTAATGGTGAGAAACAAGAAGTTCACCCTCTATAATTGGGTGTCCCCTCCCACCACTCCGATTATACACAGTATTGAAAGAGAAAAACCACCATCCTAGTATATTGTGTCCAATGAAACTGTTTTTCATAATGGAGATAAAATATAGCTGGGCATAGTGGTTCATGCCTGTAATCCCAGCACTTTGGGAGGCCAAGGCAGGAGGATTTCTTGGGGCCAGCAGGTTGAGACCAGCCTGGGCAACAAAGTGAGACTCTGCCTCTACCAGAAAAAAAAAAAAAAAGAAAGAAAAAGGAAAAAAAAAAATGAGCTTGTTTCCGCAAGCCTGTAGTCGCAGCTACTCAGGAGGCTGAGGCAGGGGGATCACTTGAGTCTAGGAGTTCAAGATTGCAGTGAGCTATGATGGCACCACTGTACTCCAGCTTGAGTGACAGAAGAAGAGCCTGTCTCAAAAACAAAACAAGGCCGGTTGCGGTGGCTCACACTTGTAATCCCAGCACTTTGGGAGGCCGAGGCGGGTGGATCACCTGAGGTCAGGAGTTCAAGACCATCCTGGCCAACATGGTGAGACCCCCTCTCTACTAAAAATACAAAAATTAGCTGGGTGTGGTGGTGGGCACCTGTAATCCCAGCTTCTTGAGAGGCTGAGGCAGCAGAATCCCTAGAACCCAGAGACGTCGGTTGCAGTGAGCCAAGATCATGCCATTGCACTCTAGCCTGGAAGACAAAGCGAGACTGTCTCAAAAACAAAACAAAACAAACTGCCAGGCACAGTGGCTCACTCCTATAATCCCAGTACTTTGGGAAGCCAAGGCGGGAGGATTGCTTGAGTCCAGAAGTTCAAAGTCACAGTGAGCTTGGATCGTGCCACTGCACTCCATCCTAAGCCACAGAGCAAGCCCCTGCCTCTAAAGTATAAATACTTTATTAGACAAGCAAAAACAGGGAATTTTGCCAGTAGCACTGCTTTATAAGAAATGTTAAAATAAGTTCTTTTTTTTTTTTTTTTTTTGAGACGGAGTCTCACTCTGTCGCCCAGGCTGGAGTGCAGTGGCCAGATCTCAGCTCACTGCAAGCTCCGCCTCCCAGGTTCACGCCATTCTCCTGCCTCAGCCTCCCGAGTAGCTGGGATTACAGGCACCCACCATCTCGTCCCACTAGTTTTTTTTTGTATTTTTTAGTAGAGAGGGGGTTTCACCGTGTTAGCCAGGATGGTCTCGATCTCCTGACCTCATGATCCACCCGTCTCGGCCTCCCAAAGTGCTAGGATTACAGGCTTGAGCCACCGCGCCCGGCCAAAATAAGTTCTTCATCAGCCTGGGCAACATTGGGAAACCCCATCTCTACAAAAAATACAAAAATTGGCTGGGCACGGTTGCTCACACCTGTAGCTACTTTGGGGGCTGAGGTGGGAGGATCACTTGAACCCTGGAGGTGGAGGTTGTAGTGAGCCATTATCGTACCACTGCACTCCAGCCTAGGTAACAGAGTGAGGCCCTGTTTCAAAAAAAAGTTCTTGAGAGGGAAGGAGAATGATGTAAGTTGGAAGCTCAGATCTACATAAACATTTTAAATCCCTGCTCCTCTCTTAAAGCTTCCATTTTTCTGCGTACATCACCCATCTGTTCTTGCTTGTCCCACTTTTTCCATTAGAGCCCTTAGCATACTCATCCTAGGTATTTTAAATTCTCAGTCTGATCATTCCAAAGTCTCTGCCATCTGAGTCTGGGTCTGTCACTTGCTTTGTCTCTTCAAACTGTGTTTTTTCTGATCTTTTAGCATGCCTCACAATTTTTTGTTGAAAGATGTGATCTTTTGGGTAATAACACTGCGGTGGATAAGCCTTTAGTGTGAAGTTTTTCTGTTTTTCTGGCTAAGAGTGAGGCTGTGTTTTGCCGTACGTGTCAGAGGCTAAAATGGTCTTCAGTGTCTTTGTTTCTGTTTCCCCTCTCGTCTTTGTTTTTTCCCTGGAGACTTTTTCTTAAGTGGAGCCTGAGTCTTCCTTCTTTCAGCAGTGACCCTCTGTATTGTGTGGGAGCCTTGCAGAGGGGCGGCAAGGTGTGGACGGAGGGGAAGCGCTCTGGGATCCCACGATTAGCTCTCAGTCTTGTAGTGAGCCTGTGTCCCTGGGCTGTGACCTTCACAGGTGCATCTTAGCTTTCCTTGCCCTCTTGGGTAAGTCAGAAGGGTTAGCGAGAACCGGAGTTGGGTGTGGCCCTTCCCCCGTGCTGGGTAAGGCTCTGGGAGGTCTTCTCTCCTGCTGGCTGGTCTTTGTTGTTGAGAACACTCTAGGAACAATTCCGAATGGTTGCTTTTCCCTTCTCCCTGGTCAAACACAAGGGACTTCCCTCCATTCTTCACTATGAGAACCTGACGGGGCCCTTTGGAGGTAAAACCAACAAAAGTGTGGGAGTCCCGCTTAGACTGGATCCCCATGAGGTTGTGGGTTTGTTTTGTTTTGTTTTGTTTTTTTGAAATGGAGTCTCTCTCAGTCGCCCAGGCTGGAGTGCAGCGGCACAATCTCAGCTCACCGCAACCTCCGCCTCCCAGGTTCAAGCGATTCTCCTGCCTCAGCCTCCCAAGTAGCTGGGATTACAGGCGCACACCACCACACCCGGCTAATTTTTGTATTTTCAGTAGAAACAGGGTTTCACCATGTTGGCCTGGCTGGTCTCGAACTCCTGACCTCAGCCCAGTTATCTGCCCACCTCAGCCTCCCAAAGCGCTGGGATTACAGGCGTGAGCCACCGCGCGTGGCCCCTGCAATGAGTTTTTGACTCTTGAAACTCATACAAAATCCGGCCATTCATCTAAGTCGCCATTTAAGGGGTCCTTTAAGTCTTCCTGCCAGCTCCCGGCCCTGGTGGCTTCTGCTTCCAGCAAACTGTGATCTCGGGCCTTTGCCTGCCTCTCTGGCTTTTGGGGTGGTGGCTTGTCCTATGGCCTCAGTTCCCTGATGGATCTAAGAAAATCATTGAGTTTCACTTTATTCAGTTATGTTTTTGTTGTAAGGGCAGGAGCGATGACTTGACGTGTTGGAACTGAAACTGGAAGTCACCCCCATTCTCACACCTGTTACCCAGTGCGTTTCCTAACAGATGAATCCAGAAGGTCAGGGTATTCGCTCACCAGGTGTGGTTGGAGAAACCATGAATCCAGTGTCTTGGACAAACCAGAGGACTAGAGGAGTACTTTGTATCTGATTTCACATATGCCAACAATGACCACAGTGCAGAGGGCCGGGGGGCTGGGGACATATCTGTCGTGGGTGGCCAATAACAAAAGTCCATTCCAAAACAGGTAACGAATCACGAAGCTACAGACACCTTGCCTCCTCCCCAGCTGATGGTCAGTGAGGGAAAACTGCCTGTTTACATGAGGAAAGCATCCACTATTAGTAAACAGGGTAACACAAATTAAAGATGAAGTGCCATTTTGTGTATACCTGACTTTGGTTTTTCGCAAAAGAGAACTTATGAAAGCCAAATGTCCAGCACTTTGGGAGGCCAAGGCAGGAGGATCGTTTAAGACCTGGAGTTCGCCGGGCGCGGTGGCTCAAGCCTGTAATCCCAGCACTTTGGGAGGCCGAGACGGGCGGATCACGAGGTCAGGAGATCGAGACCATCCTGGCTAACACGGTGAAACCCCGTCTCTACTAAAAAATACAAAAAAAAAAAAAAAACTAGCCAGGCGAGGTGGCGAGCGCCTGTAGTTCCAGCTACTCGGGAGGCTGAGGCAGGAGAATGGCGGGAACCCGGAAGGCGGAGCTTGCAGTGAGCTGAGATCGGGCCACAGCACTCCAGCCTGGGTGACAGAGCGAGACTCCATCTCAAAAAAAGAAAAAAAAAAAAAAGACCTGGAGTTCGAGACCAGCCTGGGCAACATGGCAAGCCCCGTTTCTCCAAAAAAAAGAAAAAAAAAATTGTTTTAAATTAGCCCGGCATGGTGGCACACACCTATAGTCCTAGCTACTTGGGAAGCTGGGGTGGGAGGATCGCTTGACCCAGGATGTCAGTGCTGCAGTGAGCCGTGATTGAGCCACTGCACTTCAGGCTGGGTGACACAGTGAAACCCCATCTCTAAAAATAAAAAATAAAAATAAAATAAAAAGAACTGCCGAATGCCATAAAGGTATAAAGAAATCCATCCCCTTTAGCATTGTTAACAGCACCGTAGAGGAATACAGTGGGATCTGGAAGATGCAACTGGAGCCAACAAGAAGATGAGTTTGGCTCCGTCATTCCATTCCTGAGATTTTCTTCTCTTGACAAAAATTCAAGACGAAACAGCCCATATACAAAGATGTTTATACCGGCCTTATTTATAATAGCAAAACTAAGGTGAGTAGCCTCCAATGCCCAACATGCCAGCATGAGGGAATTGGTCTAGCAAACTTAGCAAGTAAACGCGCCAGTCACCGAGTGTCTCCACATTACTGCCCATGTTTGCATCCTCCCTGCACCAAGCAAATGCTAGTCACACTGGTGAATGAGGTAGCCTGTCCACTCCTCTGAAGTTTCATCACCCCCGTGTCTTGCCCCACCTGCCAGGAAGTTCCTGGGAAGCACAGTGTGTGGCCTGCTCACTCTGGCCTGCCTGCCACTTACCTCAGCCCCTGGTATCAAGAAAGACTCCAAAGGACAGCTGACGCTTAAAATGTGGGCCACAGACCAGCACCACTGTCATCACCTGGTCATAAATGCAGACTCTCTGTGGGGAGGGGGACGCGAGGACTTGTTATTTAATAGGTGCAGTTTCCATTTTGCTATATGGAAAGTGTTTTGGAGATTGCACAACAGTGTGAACACATTGAACGCTGCTGAACTGTACACTTAAAAAAGGCTTAACATGGGCTGGGTGCAGTGGCTCACGCCTGTAATTCCAACATTTTGGGAGGCCAAGGCAGGACGATTGCTTGAGCCCAGGAGTTTGAGACCAGCCTGGGCAACATAGGAAGACTCCATTTCTACAAAAATAAAAATAAAACATTAGCTTGGCATAGTGGCGCAGACCTGTAGTCCCAGCTACGCAGGCGACTAAGATGGGAGGATTACTTGAGTCCAGGAGGCTGCAGTGAGCAGTGATTGCACCTCTGCACTCTGGCCTGGGTGGCGGAATGAAAGTTCATCCCTCAAAAAAAAAAAGCCGGGTACAGTGGCTCAAGCCTGTAATCCCAGCACTTTGGGAGGCCGAGGCGGGCGGATCACGAAGTCAGGAGATCGAGACCATCCTGGCTAACACGGCGAAACCCCGTCTCTACTAAAAATACAAAAAAAAGAAATTAGCCGGGCATGGTGGTGGGAGCCTGTAGTCCCAGCTACTCCGGAGGCTGAGGCGGGAGAATGGCGTGAACCTGGGAAGCGGAGCTTGCAGTGAGCCAAGATTGCACCACTGGGGAGGGGGAGGCGATAGAGCGAGACTCCGTCTCAAAAAAAAAAAAAAAAAAATAGTTTAACATGGTAAATTTTATGCTATGTGTATTTTACCACAATTTAAAATAATAGGCTGGGTACAGTGGCTCACACCTGTAATCCCAGCACTTTGGGAGGCCAACACAGGTGGATTGCTTGAATCCAGGAATTTGAGACCAGCCTGGCCAACGTGGCAAAACCCCATCTCTACAAAAACTGCAAAAAATTAGCCAGGTGTGGTGGCGCACGCCTGTGGTCCCAGCTACTTGGGAGGCTGAGGCAGGAGAATCACTTGAGCCTGGGAAGCGAAGGTTGCAGTGAGCCGTGATTGTGCCACTGCACTCCAGCCTGGGCAACAGAGTGAAATCCCGTGTCAAAAATAAATAAATAGGCCGGCGCGGTGACTCATGCCTGTAATCCCAGCCAAGGTACTCGGGAGGCTGAGGCAGGAGAATGACGTGAACCCAGGAGGCAGAGCTTGCAGTGAGCCGAGATCACGCCACTGCACTCCAGCCTGGGCGACAGAGCAAGACTCCGTCTCAAAATAAATAAATAAATAAATAAAACAATGAAAATAAAATAAAATAAAATGCAGAATCTTTTTTTGAGACAGAGCCAAGATTGCACCACCCAGGCTGGCATGCAGTGGCACAATCTCTGGTCACTGCAACCTTTGCCTCCCAGGTTCAAGCAATCCTCATGCCTCAGCCTCCAGAGTAGCTGAGACCACAGCTATGTGGCACCATGCCTGGCTATTTTTTTTGTATTTTAGTAGAGACGGGGCTTCACCATGTTGGCAAGGCTGGTCTCGAACTCCTGACCTCAAGTGATCTGCCTGCCTTGGCCTCCCAAAGTGCTGGGATTACAGGTGGGAGCCACTGTGCCCGGCCTAAAATGCAGAATCTTAGGCCACACCCCAGACTTACCATTTTAGCAACCACATTTTAACAAAATCCCCGGGTGATTCATGTAAGTTTTGAGAAGGCCTGTACATTGGGTGTATAGCTACTCTGTTTTGTTTGTTTATTTTTTGAAATGGAGTCTGGCTTTGTTGCCCAGGCTGGAGTGCAACAGCGCGATCTCAGCTCACTACAACCTCTGCCTCCTGGGTTTAAACCTCCTGAGTAGCTGGGATTACAGGTGAGCACCACCAAGGCCGGCTAATTTTTGTATTTTTAGTAGAGATAGGGTTTCACCATGTTGGCCAGGCTGATCTTGAACTCCTGACCTCGTGATCCGTTCACCTCAGCCTCCCAAAGTGCTGGGATTAGAGGTGTGAGCCACCGCGCCCGGCCACTACTCTTAAAATGTTTTTTAGGTTCCCATCATTACTTAACTCTTTCTAATGAACACATACGTTTTGTTTTTCTCCCTCACTGTGGGAGGCTGGTCCTTATCTTCTCTTGGACTCCTTCATTTACACGAAAAATGGAGAAATCAAGTGGCAGCTGGCAGACTCCAAGGACAGCATGATGCCATGGCAACCGCTTCCATCAATAACTTAATTTCATCTCTGCTCTTACATCTTTCTCTCCTCAGTTCTAAAGCTGGAAAATTTTTAATTTGGAAAGAACATAAGATGACTTGTGGTTGCTATGCCAACAGCACCTGCCTGCTTCCTAATGGGCTTTCTGATCATAAAGGAAAGTCTTAGCAAGTCACAGAACTTTAGACTCCAGAGGCTCTGGAGGGCACTCCACACAGCACGGCCTCTCACTTGGCCGAGGAGACCACTGGCACCCTGGAGGTTAAGTTCCCTGTCTATTCACAGCAATTCTACCAGCCTGCACTGAAGTTATACCAAAGCAGGCAGCTTAGTTTTGGCCAACCCAAAGGATTTAGGCAGGATTTGGGTGGAAGGCAGGCTGGGTGACCCTTGAGGAGAGTTGCTGTAAGCATCTTTCTACCCCCAAAATCCAGTATATTAGTCAGCTTGGGCTGCTGTAACAAAGTACCACAGACTGGGCAGCTTGAACAGCAGGGATTTATTTTCTCATAGTCCTGGAGGCTGGAAGTCCAACGTCAAGGCATCCGCAGGGTGGATTTCTTCTGTGGCCTCTCTCCCTGGCTTGTTGATGGCATCTTCTCCCTGTGGGCTCACATGGTCATCCCTCTGTGTGTGTCTGTGTTCTAATCTCTCTCTCTTTTTTTTTAAGATGGAGTCTTGCTCTGTCACCCAGGCTGGAGTGCAGTGGTATGCTCCAGGCTCACTGCAGCCTCCGCCTCTTAGGTTCAAGAGATTCTCCTGCCTCAGCCTCCTGAGTAGCTGGGACTACAGATGCGAGCCATCATGCCCAGCTAATTTTTGTATTTTTAGGTGAAAAAGGGTTTCAACATGTTGGCCAGAATGGTCTCGATCCCCTGACCTTGTGATCCGTCCACCTTGGCCTCCCAAAGTGTTGGGATTACAGGCGTGAGCCACCACACCCAGCCAATTGCTCTTTTTTTTTTTTTTTTTAAGAGACTAGTCTTGCTCTGTTGCCCAGGCTGGAATGCAGTGGCACAATCATAGCTCACTACAGCCTCGGACTCCCAGGCTGAAGCCATCTTTCCACCTTAGCATCCCGAGTAGCTGGGACTACAGGCATGTGCTACCACACCCAGCTAATTAAAAAAAAAAAAAAAAAAGCCAGGCACAGTGGCTCACACCTGTAATCTTAGTACTTTGGGAGGCTGAGGTTGGGGGATCACTTGAGCCCAGGAGTTCAAGACCAACTTGGGCAACACAGAAAGTTTTTTGTTTGTTTGTTTGTTTGTTTGTTTTTTGAGACGGAATCTCCCTCTGTCGCCCAGGCCGGAATGCAGTGGCACTATCTCAGCTCACTGCAACCTCTGCCTCCCAGGTTCAAGCAATTCTTTTGCCTCAGCCTCCCAGGTAGCTGGGATTACAGATGTGCACCACCACACCTGGCTAATTTTGTACTTTTAATAAAGACAGGGTTTCACCATGTAGGCCAGGTTGGTCTCAAACTCCTGACCTCAAGTGATCCGCCCACATTGGCGTCCCAAAGTGCTGGGATTACAGGAGAGAGCCATGGCACCCGGCCTACAGAAACATTTAAAAATTAGCCGGGTGTGGTGGTGCCTGCCTGTAGTCCCAGCTACTTGGTAGGGTGAGGTGGGAGGATCGCTTGAGCCCAGGAGGCTGAAGCTGCAGTGAGCCGTGATGGCGCCACTGCACTCCAGCCTGAGTAACAGAGCAAGACCCTGTGTCCAAAAATAATAATTTGTTTTAGAGATGGGGGTCTCCCGACTGGGCCTCTCAAAGAGCCGGAATTATAGGTATAAGCCACTGTGTCTTGCCTAATCTGTTTTTAGTTTTTTGTTTTTTTGTTTGTTTGTTTGTTTTTGATCTGAAGTCTCGCTCTGTTGCCCAGGCTGGAGTGCAATGGCACAATCTCAGCTCACGGCAACCTCCGCCTCCCAGGTTCAAGTGATTCTCCTGCCTCAGCCTCCCAAGTAGCTGGGATTATAGGCGCCCAACACTACACCTGGCTAATTTTTGTATTTTTAGTAGAGATGGGGTTTCACCATGTTAGGATGGTCTCGAACTCCTGACCTCAGATGATCCGCCCACCTCGGCCTCCCAAAGTGCTGGGATTACAGGTGTGAGCCACCACACCTGGTCGCCTAATCTCTTTTTATAAGGACACTAGTCATATTGATTAAGGCCCACCCTCATGACCTCAATGTTTTCTTTAAATATCTCTCTCCAAATGCAGTCACATGTGAGGGACTTAGTCAGCCTGTACCACCCAGTCAGATGGGATCCCCTGGGGAGGCCTCAGCCTCTGCTGTGTCTCAGCCCTCCAGCGGTCTGGCTCCATCTCATCAGTCAACACATGCTGTCATTCTGTGCAGGGCTGGAGAGCCTGTGATGGGCACCAACCCTGCAGCAATTTCATAGGCTCCATACTCCTACCCATGCCTGGAATAGGCAGCCGGGTCTGTTCACCCATGTTGGGCTTCGAGTGGATAACTACACGGCCAGCTGACTGACAGCTGTTTTTCAATACCTGGGAACATTGTGGGGCAACTCCCTGGTACAAATCTGTTTTCTCAGCTCTGGACTCTCACTGAGCTGCTACTCCTATCCCTTAGTCCTGCCTCTTCCCAAGAAATCCTGCCCTGGAAGCAGCTGGGCACCTGGAGGAAGGCTCGCGTTTCCTAAGCATGGACCGTGCCTGGCATCTTGGGTCTTAGTTAATCCTCAGCCGTCCTGCCGAGTGACGCTCTCAGCACCAGCGACCAGCCGAGAACACACCGAGGCCTCTTCCCAACCCCTGCTCGCATCCTGGGGAGGGGAGGAGAGACCACAATAACCAAGCGAAGGGGAAATACACAGACCAGTGCAAGGGAAAGAGAGCACGGAGGGGGCGGTCCTGAGTGTGCAGAGAGAGGGCCCCTGGGACCAGGATGCTGACAGGAGAGAAGCCTTGCAGGGAAGGGAACAGCAAGGATGTGGGAACATCCAGAGAGCAGTCCGCAGCGGGACGGCAGAGCAGAGGGTTTCACCTTGCCCAGGGAGAGGGCTAACCTGCGCACCTGCTTCTGGGAGCTGATCACCAAGCCCTGGAGGTGTCTTGCCAGAGGGAAGTGGCGCTGCAGGTCACACCCAGAGGTTGGGGTCTAAGCTCCTCCTTCTGGGCCATCACCCACGCCTATGTGATGGAGCCCCAGTACAAACTCTGGACCCAGTGCGGTGGCTAACAACTGTAATCCCAGCACTTTGGGAGGTCGAGGTGGGAGGATCACTTGAGGTCAGGAGTTTGAGACCAACCTTGGCAACATGGTGAAACCCCTCGTCTCTACTTAAAAAAAAGAAAAAAAGGCCGGGCGCGGTGGCTCAAGCCTGTAATCCCAGCACTTTGGGAGGCCAAGACGGGCGGATCATGAGGTCAGGAGATTGAGACCATCCTGGCTAACACGGTGAAACCCCGTCTCTACTAAAAAATACAAAAAACTAGCCGGGCGCGGTGGCGGGCGCCTGTAGTCCCAGCTACTCGGGAGGCTGAGGCAGGAGAATGGCGGCGTGAACCCGGGAGGCGGAGCTTGCAGTGAGCTGAGATCCGGCCACTGCACTCCAGCCTGGGCGGCAGAGCGAGACTCCGTCTCAAAAAAAAAAAAAAAAGAAAAAAAAAAATATATATATATATATACACACACATACAAAATTAAGGGGGTGTGGTGGTGGGCACCTGTAACCCCAGCTACTTGGGAGGCTAAGGCAGGAGAATTATTTGAACCCAGGAGGTGGAGGTTGCAGTGAGCCCAGAACACACCATTGCATTCTAGCCTGGGCAATAGAGCAACTCTGTCTCAAAATAAACAAAACAAAAAACTTTGTACTTTGTAGCTGGCTAAACTCTTGCAGGGACAGTAATAGGAAACTCAGGAGGTAAGAGAGGAAGGAGCCAAATCACTTCAGCCCATTAATGAACTCTAGCTTTTACCTGGGGTTTTTGAGGAGGTATACATCTGGCTTTTGTTCTAAAAGAATCGATCAGTAAAGAATAGAGTTAAGGAGGCAAAGTTTGTAATTTAGAGGCCACTTGAGCAATGACAATAATCTAGACAAGAGAGGAGAGTGGCTCAGGCCCTGGGTGCTGGTGACAGGAGTGGGAGCCCGGGGACTTGCTGAGGGGTTGGACCTGTGGTGTGAGGGAAAGAGAGGAGTCAAGGAGGACTCTGAGGATTTGGCCTGTGCCTTGAGAAATGGCCATACCCTTAATTGAGCTGGTGAAGACAGAGGCTTGGTTTGGTTTGTGTCGAGTTTAAAGTGTAGACCTCCAAGTGAGACTGGGAGTGCGCAGCTGCAGGTGAGAGCTTGGGGGTCAGGGAAGGGTTTGTGCTGAGGAACACACTTTTTTTTTTTTTTTTTTTTTGAGATGGAGTCTTCCTCTGTCACCCAGGCTGGAGTGCAGAGGTGCGATCTCCGCTCACTGCAAGCTCCGCTGCCTCCCGGGTTCACGCCATTCTCCTGCCTCAGCCTCCCAAGAAGCTGGGACTACAGGTGCCCGCCACCACGCCCAGCTAATTTTTTGTATTTTTTAGTAGAGACGGGGTTTCACCGTGTTTGCCAGGATGATCTCGACCTCCTGACCTCATGATCTGCCCATCTCGGCCTCCCAAAGTGCTGGGATTACAGGTGTGAGGCACCGAGCCTGGATCACACTTTTTTTTTTTTGAGACAGGGCCTTGTTCTGTTGCCCAGGCTGGAGTGTTCCCTGCAGCCTCAGCTTCCCAGGTTTGAGTGATCCTCTCTCCTGAGCCTCCCAAGTACCTGGGACTGCAGGCATGTGGCCACTACACCTGGCTAATTTTGCATATATATATGTGTGTGTGTGTATATACCTATATATATATATATACACACACATACCTATATATATATATTTGGAATTGGTAGTGGGAATGGCTGTACAACAATGTGAATGCCACTGAATTGCCCCCTTAAAATTGTTAAAATGGGCGGGGTGTGGTGGCTCACATATATACATATATATATATCTCTCTCTGAAAAAAATATATATCTCTCTATATAGATATGTATAGATATATATACATTATAATGCATATATCTATATATTATATAATACATATATATGATTGATATATATGAGCTGCAGAGACAGAGGCTTGGTTATATATGATATATATGTTATGTATATATTATATATGTTATATATGTATATATTATATAATATATACATAACATATATATCTATATAGATATATAGATAAACATAGAGATATAGATATATAAATATATAGCTATATAGATATACACATATAGGGAGAGAGACAGAGGAGGTTTCACCAAGTTGCCCAGTCTGGTCTTGAGCTCCTGGGCTCAAGCAATCCACCTGCCTCGGCCTCCCAAAGTACTGGGATTATAGGGATGAGCCACTGTGGTCGGCAAGGAACACACTTGATCAGTAGCAGGCTCCACCGTGGTCTTCCACTGCCAATGAGCTTGATGGAGATCACCTGTCAGGCCAGTGGAGGGAAAGGAGGAGACCTAAGGGCTCAACTTTTGGGGCCTCCAACATCAGGAGGGTAAGGACAGGTGGGAAAACGGAGGCCAGTGAGGAAGAAAGTAAGGCTCCAGAATCTAAGTGAAGAAAGTGTTTTTAAAAAGCACCCCACTGTAGGAAATGCTAGTAGGACCATCCAGTAAGGTATGGGCTGAGCCCAGATGTGACGACATGACGTTTGGCGACGTAATGTTGGAGCAGTTGGGATGGAACCCTAAGAATAGGAGGTGGACATGGGAGGAGCCCAGGCCAGGCCCTTCTGCGTCACTTGCCCGGAAAGTTGCAGAACAGGTGGGCATAACCAAAGAGGGCACGTGGAGCTGAGAAAGAACACGGCTCCTACCCTGATGGGGCAGCCGAGTAAGCCGTGGGGCGCAGGACAAAGGGCGAACCATGTGTTCATGGCAACAGGCAGGGCAGATGTTTAGGATGGGACGTTTAGCGGTGGGGGCGGGGAGGAGTCCTCTCCCATCTCTAAGTTCTCTGTAAAGTTGGACATAGAGTTAGCAGAGGGGAGGAGGCATGAGATCATCTTCCAGGATGGTGGAACCTGCACGGACTCGGAGGTGGAGCAGGCGGAGGGTTTTCAGGAGGACTACGCTTCCCTAGAAACTGGTGTCCCCGAAGTAAGCAGCCAGCTGCAGTGGTGAGCTTCCCAGTAGCGGGGCGACGGGTCGGTTAATTTCTCCAGGACAGGCAAGGGTGGGGTGTGGGAAAGGGGTCAGAGAGGAAGTGGGCATGGGGTAGGGCAGCCCCCAGGTGGCAGGCATGCTGAGACGTGGAGCTGGGACGCTAAAGGCAGGGAGCCCTGGAGCTTGAAGGCGGTGTTCGTGAGTGGGCTGCGGGAAAGTGGATTTATAAATGGCGCGACCACGGGGCAGGCAGGGGGGGTGGCAGGTGCAGGCCTGGCTGATGGTGCTGTGGAGGCCACCCAGAAGGTCATGCCTGGGATTTTGTTAATAAAAACACAGGAGGATAGAAATGTTGGGGCATTGCCCAAAATAAAAGTATGTATTAAATCATGAAACTTCTTGTTCATACAAATATGTGTACTAGATCACAATGTAGACTTTCTTTTACTACTTTTATTGTGGTGAAATGTACATAACATAAAATTCACCATTTTAACTTTTTTTTTTGAGACGGAGTCTCACTGTATTGCCCAGGCTGGAGTGCAGTGGCTCCGTCTCAGCTCACTGCAACCTCCACCTCTCCGGTTCAAGCGATTCTCTTGCCTCAGCCTCTGAAGTAGCTGGGACTACAGGTGCCCGCCACCATGCCCGGCTAATTTTTTTGTACTTTTTTTTAGTAGAGACGGGGGTTTCACCATGTTGGCCAGGCTTGTCTTGAACTCCTGACCTCAGGTGATCTGCCCACTTCGGCCTCTCAAAGTGCTGGGATGACAGGCGTGAGCCACCACACCTGGCCCATTTTAACAATTTTAAGGGGACAATTCAGTGGCATTCACATTGTTGTACAGTCATTCCCACTGCACCAATTCCAAATTTTTTTATCACCCCAAACAGAAACCTTGTACAGATGAAATGGGTCATGTGGTCACGTGGTCATAGTCTGCAGAAAGATGCTCAACACCCCTAATCACGAGGGAAGGGGAAACCAAACCCATCATGAATCCCAGTCTCACACGCACCAGGCTGGCCACTGTCAAAAAGCAGAAAATAACAGTTGGTGAAGATGTGGTGAAACTGGAAGCCTCGTACACTGTTGGAGAGAATGTGAAATGGTGCAGCCGCATTGGGAAACAGTGTGTAATTGCCTTAAAACATTCAACATAGAACTACCATATGATCCAGCAATTTCACTTCTGGGTATATACCCCAAATAACTGAAACTAGGGGTTCCAATAGATGTTTGTACCGTCAAGTTCATAGTGGCATTATTTACAATAGCTAAAGTATGGAAGCAGCACCCCAGGTGTCCACTGACAGATGAACAGAGAAACACAATATGTTATCTACATACAATGGAATATTAGCCTAAAAAAGGAAGGAAACTGTGACACGTGCTACACCATAGATGAACCCTGAGGACATTATGCTAAGTGAAATGAGCCACAAAACTCACAATAAGACCCAAAAAGACAAATACTAGATGATTTCATCTATATGAGGTACCTAGAGTAGTCAAGCTCATAGGGACAGAAAGTAGATTGGGGGTGGTGAGGGGCATGGGGTAGAGGGAAATGGCGAGTCATTGTTTAATGAGTCCAGGGCTTTACTTAGGCAAGATGAAAATGAGTTCTGGAGACGGATGATGATGATGGTTGCACAACATTATGAATGTATTTAATACCACTGAACTGTACACTTTAAAATAGTTAAATGGGGCCGGGCGCGGTGGCTCACGCCTGTAATCCCAGCACTTTGGGAGGCCCAGGCGGGCGGATCACTTGAGGCCAGGAATTCGAGACCAGCCTGGCCAATATGGTGAAACCCCGTCTCTACTAAAAATACAAAAGTTAGCTGGGAGTGGTGGCGGGCGCCTGTAATCTCAGCTACTCGGGAGGCTGAGGCAGGAGAATCGCTTGAACCGAGGAGGAGGAGGTTGCGGTGAGTCAAGATCGCACCACTGCACTCCAACCTAGGCGACTGAGCAAGACTCCCGTCTCAAAAAAAAAAAAAAAAGCAACATCTGGCCACAATCTAAGTTATGAGTCAGCTGCACATTTAGCGGCTTGAAGAGATCTTTATAAACACAGTGGGTTGCAGAAAACAAAAGAACACGTCCAGAGGACACTGATAACAATGTTATATACATTGTGACCTCAATAGTGGTTTTGTTGTTTGCTTTTTTGTTGTTCGTTTTGTTTTGTTTTGTTGTTGTTGTTCAAGAGGAAGAGTCACGCTCTGTCGCCCAGTCTGGAGTGCAGCAGCGCCATCACGGCTCACTGAAGCCTCGACCTCCTGGGCTCAAGTGATCCTCCCGCCTCAGCCTCCCAGGTAGCTGGGACTACAGGCATGCGCCACCATGCCTAATTTCTTGATTTTTTTTTTTGGTACAGACAGGGTCTCACTATGTTGCCCAGGCTGGTCTTGAACTCCTGGGCTCAAATGATCCTCCTGCCTCGCCCTCCCAAAGTGCTGGGATTACAGGCGTGAGCCACTGCATCCAGCCTTCAAGTATATATATAGATATATATTTTTTTCAAATAATATACGGATATATATATATATAGTTTTTTTTTTTTTGGTTTTTTTTTTTGTTTTTTTTTTTTTTTTGAGACGGAGTCTCGCTCTGTCGCCCAGGCTGGAGTGCAGTGGCCGGATCTCAGCTCACTGAAAGCTCCGCCTCCCGGGTTTATGCCATTCTCCTGCCTCAGCCTCCCGAGTAGCTGGGACTACAGGCACCCGCCACCTCGCCTGGCTAGTTTTTTGTATTTTTTAGTAGAGACGGGGTTTCACCGTGTTAGCCAGGATGGTCTCGATCTCCTGACCTCGTGATCCGCCCGTCTCGGCCTCCCAAAGTGCTGGGATTACAGGCTTGAGCCACCGCGCCCGGCCTATAGTTTGTTTTTAAAGAGGGGATATGGAACCAAGAAAACAGTGACATTAGAGGCATGGGGGTGGCGCGGGCTGCCGGGCGACGAGAGCACTACCCAGAGGAAGGGGCTTTCTGTCGGATCTGACGCGGCACTCCCAGAGCAGAGCGAGGGGCCGGACGCAGACCCGTGGCGTCCTCCGTGGCGTGGGGGTTCTGGGGGGTTCGGTCCTTGGGTTCAGAGAGGGTGGTGGGGACGGGACAGCACGGACGACCGCACTCTGGGAACCCGGCCGCGGAGGGGTACGGCCAAGGCGGATCCTGGACCGGCGCACACGAGCTCGCCTCGGCCTCCACGTCCGCCCCGCGCGCCGCCTTCCGCCACCGACCCCCGAACGCGGCCGACCGCGCGGACGGGCGGGACGTGCACGGCGCTGGCCGAGGAAGCTGTGCGCAAGCTCGCCTCAGCTCCCGGAGCTGCGGGCCCCGCACGCCCTTGGCCCATCCCCGCGAGCCGGAGGAGCGGGTGACCGGTGTTCTTCCCAGTGCGCGCGTACAGCACCGCCGGCCCCGCAGGCCGAGCCTCCCTGCCCGGCCAGCCTGCGCCCGCGCGCGGCGCTCCTCGCGGAATCCGCCCCCGCTTTCGCCCCGCCCCCCGCGGCCCCGCCCCCGCGGCCCTCGGCCCTTACAGGGTGGCTCCGAGGCCGCGCCCGGCGGGCCAGCCAATGGGAGTGCGGCGCGCCCCGCGGCACGTGCGCTCCGGCCGCTCCCGGCCGGGTGCGAGCTGGCGGAGCTCCTTGGCCTGGAGCGCGCGGGGCGGGGGCGCGCGAGGCAGGCGGGACGCGGGGCGGAACGGAGGCAGGATGGGGGCGGGGCGCTGGCGACAAGGCGCGCTGATTGGCCGGTGCCGCGCTCCGAGGCCGTTAACGGCGTCTGGGCCGGGCCACGGCTCCAAAACAAAGGGCAGGCGGCCCGCGGGGCGGCGGCGGGAGGATGCCTCGCGCCCTGCCTAGGCGCTAACGGCCTCAGCGCGTCCCGGGCCGCGCCGGGAACGCCTGAGAGCCGAGCCCGCGCTGACCTGGGCCCGGGCCGGATGGGCGCTGCGGGCCGGGGCGCGGACCGCGGAGCCGCCGTGAGTACGGGCGGGCCTGGCTGCAGCTGCGCGGGCGGTTACTTTGTGGCCACCCAAGGATACTGTGGCTGCGGGCGGGCCCGGGAAGCACCTGTTGGGCGTCCGGGCGGGCGGGGGTGCGAGCAGGGCGGGCCTGTGACTTTTTTGTTCCGTTTTGGATTTTGATTTGTTGATATTGGGCTCACTCCGTTTTGGCACAGACAACAACGCCTAATCTTCGATTCCCCCGCCGTTTCTTCTCTCCACCTTCCCCGCTGCCCCTCTTCTCCCGCCCCACCGTGAAAAGATATAGGGAAAATGGACAAGATCCCAGATTATTGGTTTTTCCTTCCTTAAAAAATACAGCCTCAACTGGGCAAGGAAATGAGGGCAAAAGAGGTCTCCTAGGAATGTTTATCAGAAAGGCGGAAAAAGGTTCTCAAGTTGCCACATAAAGATCATGACTAAAATGGAGCGTCCTCGGTGTTTACCACTTGTGGCATAGGTTTCATTAACAGAGATTGCAAAAGCCTGAGCTTGAGAGAGCTAAACAGGGTCTGCCTCCCCCATGCTTGCCTCTGATTGACATCTTTGATGTCCAAATTATGTACTGAGTTATAAGGATGGGAAAAAGACCGAGATTCTATTTTTGGCAGATAATGAACATGGAAGACATCAATTTCCCCGCCCCACGCTTTTTTTGTTCCGTTGCATTTCTTCCTCTAAAACATACCCACCTTAACCTGATGTTTCCTTTGCTAAGAACGTTATTCTTCCCACCCACCAGCCCCTGACACTCCTGAATCCTTGCCAAACTCCCAAGGCTAGGTTTGCCACCCCTGGGGAGCCTTTCCAGGCATCTCACCTGAGCAAGGTATAGATGTGACAAATGTTTGCTGAGCATCTCCCAGGTGCCAGGAGCTGTGCTTCATCCTGGTGTCATTGAGTCTTATAATCATGCACTGATCCCCCTCAGTTGTGGGCTCTTGGGAGGCAGTGGTAGTGGCATGTTTGAGGAATAAGGATCTCCAGGACCTTCGTGGTCCCTCCTCTTGGGCCCTACAGGGTAGAATGTCATCTACTTGTGGGAACCCCTAAGGGCTGGGCCCGTATTGAACACTTATATAATAACTGAGCCCTCTTAATTACCAATCCGGGCAATAGTCTTCTTTCAAAATAACTTCTTATTTTGGAAAAACTGTAAATTTACATAAAGGTTGCAGAGCTACTACAGACAATCCCAATATATCCTACACCCAGTGCTCCCCATCATTACCATCCTGCACTGCCGTGGTGAAAAACTGACCTGGGTGTATTCTTCTCACTAAACTCTGGGTATTAAGCCTTTTCACTTTTGAATCACTAATTTATAAAGCCATTTCTCTTTTTGTGTGTTTGTTTAAGACAGGGTCTCACTCTTGCTCAGGATGGAGTACAGTGGCACAGACACGGCTCACTGCAACCTCCACATCCTGAGCCCAAGTGATCCTCTTGCCTCAGCCTCCCATGTAGCTAGGACTACAGGTGCACACCATCATGACTAGTTAACTTTAAAATTTTTTGTAGAGACCGGGATCTCACTTAATGTTTCCCAGGCTGGTCTTGAGCTCTTGGGCTCAAGTGATCCACCTGCCTCAGCCTCCTAAAGTGTTGGGATTACAGGCTTGAGCTGCTATACCTCACCATAAAGCTATTTTCTTTAGATTGAGCGTATTATTCCTCTAACATCTGTTCTTGATTCTTGCCTGTCTTCACTAAGTACTACCAGCACCTGTGTCAAGGGGCAGGGATGCAGGAAAACGGAAAGAGGCTACCCTATAGGTTTTTTCTTTTTTCTTTTCTTTTTTGTTGGTTTATTTTGGTTTATTTCAACAAACAAATTGGGTTTTTTTGAGACAAGGTCTCATTCTGTCCCCCAGGCTGGAGTATAATGGCACAGTCTCCACTCACTGCAGCCTCAACCTCCTAGGTTCAAGCCATCCACCTGCCTTCTGAGTAGCTGTAACCACAGGCATACACCACCATACCCAGCTAATTTTTTAATTTTTTTGTAGAGACAAGATCTCACTCTGTTGCCCAGGCTGGTCTCAAACTCCTGGCCTCAAGTGATCCTCCCGTCTCAGCCTCCCAATGTGCTGGGATTTATAGGTGTGAGCCCAGCCTACCCTGTAGTTTTGTTGTTGTTGTTCATGTGGTTGTTTGTGTTTGTTTTGTTTTGTTTTTCAGACAGAGTCTTACTCTGTCGCCAGGCTAGAGTGCAGTGGCGTGATCTTGGCTCAGTGCAGCCTCTGTGTCCCGGGTTCAAGCGATTCTCCTGTCTCAGCCTCCTGAGTAGATGGTACTACAGGCACGAGCCACCACGTCCAGCTAATTTTTGTATTTTTAAAAGAGACAGGGTTTCACCGGGTTGGCCAGATGATCTCAATCTCTCAACCTCAAGTGATCGGCCCGCCTCGGCCTCCCAAAGTGCTGGGATTACAGGTGTGAGCCACTGCGCCTGACCAACCCTGTAGTTTTAATGTATTTGTCTCCATGGAAGACTAATAAACAAAATTGTTTTGAATATGAAGAAGCAATAGAAGCCCCCCTGCTTTCAAACTGTTCTCTGATGCTCTTCATTAGAGTTAAATGAAGTTGCGTAAAAGGTTTTAAGTAGTTAGATCTAATAATCAGTGAAACCTCTAGGGAGTGGGAATTTTGACAAGGGATTTGAGCGGAGGTTGAAGAAAGTTCTCAATAGCCAAGACATGGAGGGCTAAGGGTTTTTGGAGCAAGTAGTGCGAATAGATTCAGGAAAGAAGTCAAGAGGATGAAATTGATTCCGCCAGCAAATGCGAGGACATTACACCTGTTGTACAGATGCTGAGTACTAAAAACCTGTTGGCGGGTGAGAGTAAAATGGAAATCCTGGAGCCAGCCACTGTTGCCCACACCCCAGGAAGGGGTTAGGAACCGTTATTCACCCCATTGCTCAGCAGGCCCTCTGGCACCTGCAGGGTCTTGGGCCAGGGCCAGGATTCCTGGTGGGGCTTGTGAGGGGCTTGCTGAGCCCCCGCCATACTAACAGTGACACATGCTCCTGCCCTGAGACCCTGGTCAGACACCTAAACTGTGCCCAAGGATCATCCCCTTTAACACCTCATGTACTCTGACTGCCTTGTAAATTGCATGTGACCTCACTTTACAAAGAAGATAGCAGAACTTGGCTTCAGGTCCCAGAGCCAACAAACACGTGGCACATTTTGCATCAAACCCTGGGAAGCCTCTCAAAGCAAGTCAAACCCTCTTTCATCTTTGTCCTGGGGGTGATGACATCCCTGTTGCCAAACTTCACCTACTGCCTCCCTCCTGGTGCCACCTGCCTTCTCAGCAGCATTGGCATACACCCCCGCCACCCAAACGCTTCCCCCTCACCTGATTCCTCTTTGTGCATCTGTTTTTGTTTTTGTTTTCTTCTCTTGCCCCAAGACGGGAGGCTTGAATGTTTGATGAGACTTTATTTAGCATGAGGGTAAAGAAAATAGTTAAGATTCTCAACCTCTTTTCATCTGTCTCAATCCAGTCTTCTGGGTCTGGTGTCCACTCTTTCAACCTAACAACACTAGTGTTGCACATAGTTCCTACACCTCCCTTTTCTTCTTCTTCTTCTTCTTCTTTTTTTTTTTTTTCCTGAGACGGAGTCTCGCTCTGTCGCCCAGGCTGGAGTGCAGTGGCGCAATCTTGGCCTCCCAAAGTGCTGGGATTACAGGTGTAAGCTACCGCGCCCGGCCCCCTTTTCTTGTCTTTTCTTTTTCTTTCTTTCCCTTTCTCTCTCTCTCTCTCTCTCTTTCTTTCTCTTTCTTTTGACACAGGGTCTGTCTCTGTCATCCAGGCTGGAGTGCAGTGGCGATCACCTCAGCCTCCCGAGTTGCTGGGACTACAGGCACGTGCCACCACACCTGGTTAATTTTTAAATTTTTTTATAGAGACGGGTTTTCGCCATGTTGCCCAGGCTGGTCTTGAACTCCTGACCTCAGGTGATCCTCCCACCTTGGCCTCTTAAAGTGCTGGGATTACAGGCGTGAGTCACCACTCACTGTGCGGTCTTCTTGTTAGCGAGAAAGCACCTCTACTAGGATGTGTCCGAGGACCTTGGTTATGGGAAACTTTGTTACTAATGGTAGAAAAAAAAAAAAAAAAGGAATGTAGTACAGGTTCTTTGAAAAGAAGCGCTCAGTACAAGCACATTATCAGTAGTCTCAGGAGAGGTAGTAGAAGGTAGTGCTTGAGCACAGGTGGGAGGAGAGATGGAGGAGAGAGCCTGGAGGGCTGAGGCACCCGGGGCCACTGGGCAATGGAGGAGCTAAGCCCCTTGAGTTCCCCAGAGAGCAGGGGCTGGTGGGGAGTCTAGAGGCCCATGGAGCTTTGTCTCGGGGCAGCCATACAGGTGGTTTGATGCTGTCGGTGGGCCCCATTGTGCACCTAGGCTGCAGTTCCTGAAATGTGGAGGGGAGCTTTTCCTCCTGTAATTCAAGTAGGGAGGAAGTGGACGTGTGTAGAGGGAAGCTAGAATTGCCACAGGCAAATCGTACCCACACTGTTGCCCTTTGTTGTAAATTTTTCCAGACCCTTCCACACCTGTGACTTCATGTACTATGTGTGAGTTTGAATAGTCAGAGTGGGCCGGACGCTGTGGCTCACGCCTGTAATCCCAACACTTTGGGAGGCCAAGGAGGGTGGATCACTTGCAGTCAGGAGTTCAAGGCCAGCCTGGCCAACATGGTGAAACCCCATCTCTACTAAAAATACAAACTTAGCCAGGCATGGTGGCAGGTGCCTGTAGTCCCAGCTATTTGGGAGGCTGAGGCACAAGAATTGCTTGAATCCAGGAGGCAGAGGCTGCAGTGAGCCAAGATCGTGCAACTGCACTCCAGCCTGGGAGACAGAGTGAGACTCCAGAAGCCCCATGATGGAAATGTCTCTGATGCATGTTTATCAGTGAATTTGGCCAGTCTCTTTTGGTTAAACTTTGTTGTTGTTTTTGTTGAGAAGGAGTCTCGCTGTGTTGCCCAGGCTGGAGTGCAGTGGCAGCAATCTCGGCTCACTGCAACTTCTGCCTCCCGGGTTCAAGCAATTCTCCCGCCTCAGCCTCCCTAGTAGCTGGGATTACCGGCGCCTACCACCACACCCAGCTAATTTTTGTATTTTTAGTAGAGACAAGGTTTCACCATGTTGGTTGGCCAGGCTGGTCTCAAACTCCAGACCTCAGGTGATCTGCCCATCTCAGCCTCCCAAAGTGCTGGGATTACAGGTGTGAGCCACCGTGCCTGGCCCCTACTGGTTAAACTTGAGGTGGCTTGTAAGCTTTTGTTATTACAGGCAGTATTATTATAGGATGACATTTTGCTATTTCAGGTAATAGCTGCTTTTATCCAGTTATTTTGCACATGTGCACCAGTCAAAGGTGAGCTCCCCAGATGAACCCCCAGTCCAGGGCTGTGTTCCTAGGAATGTTGTGGGTGTTGCCAAATGGCTGGATCACAGAGCACCGTCACCAGTGGTGTTATCAACTTATAAAATTTTTAGATTTAATTTATTATTTGTAGAGACTGTCGCTCTGTCGCCCACCCTAGAGTGCAGTGGCGTGATCATGGCTCACAACAACCTTGACCTCCTGGCCTCAAGTGATCCTCCCATCTCAGCCTCCCAAGTAGCTGGGACTACAGGTGCACACCTAGCTCTTTTTTTTTTTTTTTAAGAGATGGGGATCTTGCTGTGTTGGCCAGGCTGATCTTGAACTCCTGGCCTCAAATAATCTTCCCATCTTGGCCTCCCAAAACACTGGGATTACAGGCATGGGCCACCCCTGACCTTATCAACTTTTTTTTTTGAGATAAGGTCGTACTCTATCACCAGTGCTGGAGTGTGGTGGTGTGATCTCGGCTCACTGCAACCTCTGCCTCCTGGGCCTAAGTGATTCTCCTGCCTTAGCCTTCCAAGTAGCTGGCACCACAGTCATGCACGACCATGCCTGGCTAATTTTTTTTTTTTTTTTCTT
The DNA here is from genome assembly GCF_003255815.1 of Theropithecus gelada. Taxonomy (NCBI): domain Eukaryota; kingdom Metazoa; phylum Chordata; class Mammalia; order Primates; family Cercopithecidae; genus Theropithecus; species Theropithecus gelada. Next base: position 33,630,253 of record NC_037678.1, on the reverse strand, counting down.
CAGGACAGTTTTGCTCTTGTTGCCCAGGCTGGAGTGCAATGATGCAATCTCAGCTTACTGCAATCTCTGCCTCCCAGGTTCAAGTGATTCTCCTGCCTCAGCCTCCCAAGTAGGTGGGATTATAGGCGCGCACCACCATGCCCGGCTAATTTTTGTATTTTTAGTAGAGATGGGGTTTCACCGTGCTGGCCAGGCTGGTCTAGAACTCCTGACCTCAGGTGATCCACCCACCTCGCCCTCCCAAAGTGCTGGGATTACAGGTGTGAGCCACTGTGCTTGGGCTTTTGTATTTTTTGTAGAGACGGGGTTTCACCATGTTGCCCAAGCTGGTCTCAAACTCCTGGACTCAAGCGATGCACCCACCTCGGGTTCCCAAAGTGCTGGGATTGCAGGCATGAGCCACCACGCCTGGCCTAACTTTAAAAAAAAATCATTGCCAACCTGCTAAGTGTTAGACAGTGTGAGTGTGCCTTCAGAGTTGAACATCTACTTGCATGTTCCACCTTGGACACCATGATCCACGGTAGGGAGACTCTGGCTTTGAATTGAGCTTCACAGGTCATTGGCTGTGCAATGTTGGGCCACTCGGGTAACCTTTTGGGGCTTCGGTTTCTCCATGTGCATGGTGGGGCTCATAAGGACATGCATCTCTTAGGACTGCTGTTGATTGCACGATTCTTATACAGTGAGCAGCTTAGGACAGGGCTGGTGTTGGCTTGCCAGCCTCTGGGAGCTGCTGCATGTCCTTTTCCGGGAGCTGGTGGTTTTTTCCGTCGTCCATTCCCTCTGTGATGGCGGTGGCCTTTTCATCTTTCTAATCCCAAGGATAGTGCCTTGCCAGTGATGGGTGGGAGAGGCACAGCCAAAAGCAGGGAGGCCTCCTCCGTGAAGAGGAGGGGAAGGAAGGGGCAGCCGAGTGGGAACGGAGGTAGAGAAGCTGTGGGGACGGCTGCCCGGGCAGGTGACACCACTGCCTGTCACCCCTCATCCCTCTCCTCCCTAGGGAGGTGGACCATGATGTCCTGGTTCCTCTTTCTTTGTGAACCCTGGCTGAACATGGCAGGGCCACATGAGCTGAGCACTGTTCCTTCCCCACTCTCCCTGGCAGTCTGTCCACCTGGCACGCCAGCCCCTTCATCGCTATGCCCAGCAGACACCCCACTTCTTCTCCAGCTTTGCAGCCTCTGACCCGGACGCGCTGGCTTCCGTATCTCCCTGGGGCCCCCTTTCCATCTCATAACACCTTGGAGATCTCCACGGGGAGGTAGTGGGGATGGGACCCGCGCTCACCTGCCAGGTGGTGGCAGTGCCAGGGGTAGGTGGATCAGCCTGGGGATTGAGGGGAACAGGCTGTCCTCTGCACAGGTGCCCCGGAGGTGGGGCGAGGACCTGGTGGGGTGGTTGGAAAAGAGAAAGGGGCACCCCAGTCTGCACTCCATCCCATTGAGTGTCAGAAGCTGCTTGGTTTTGTTTGCTTCCTCATTGTGTTTGTCTTGAGAAGTGTGCTGTCGGCACCATATGGACATGGGCCTGATTCACGTTCTCTTAAAATAACTTTACAGGCTTATTTTAGGAGAGAAATTTCTGGATTCCAGAAAATTGTTTTTGCTCTAAAAGCATACCCCACATTAATGTCTATTTGGGGCGATGGAGGGCAGCTGCCCTCCAAACTTGGGAACACACAGTGTCCGAGAGTGGAGATGATTTTCCTGGTGAATTGCCCAGCATTTTCCTTTCAGTTACTTACTTCAGGGCGGTTCCTAATTTGCCGATAGATCTTGTAAAAGCCCATTTACGTTGGTTGTTTCCAAACTTGGCCGTGGTTTCCCCAGTGCAACAGTGGATCTGTCATTTAAAGCCAAGTTAAAAGTTAACATGACATGCCTCTCAGTGACCACAAATCCAGCCCTGGCCACTACTGCCAGGACCCCTTTGAGGGCTAGTGACAAGGGTCGCCATCAGGACTGAGACCACATGAAGCGCATGGGAGGCATCTGTGCAGTGACCAGACTCAAGGCAGGAGACAGGACAGGGACCTGGGAGAGGGCTGGGGCCCAGGGCAGCAGGCTCTTCAGGTGAGGATGCCTTGGGGGCGGGGCTGTATAATGAAGGTCTCCAAATAAGGCCCATGCGAAGTGTGCTTGGGAAACAGCCTGTTTTGGTTGGAAACAAGGCTTTTTGTAATTAGTGGGGGCCTCAGTGTTTACTCTGCAGAGCCCTAGGCAGTCTGGTCCAGGAAGAGTTAGTAGTGTTCTCTGCATCCTACTGGGGATGTGTGACACTCGGAGAAACCACCAGGCAGAGGCGAGAGCTGAGATCTGAGCTTGTCACTACATCTATCTGCCTCATAGCTGAGAGGCTGAGCCAGTGGCGCTTGCTGTGGGGACAGCTCAGGTGCAGGAAGAGGCTAGCAAGGGAGGGTAGCAGGCTGGGCTACGGCTACCAGGGCTGGTGTCTCCACTGAGAGCTACAGGCTTTGAGCAAATAGAGAACACTGACAGCATGGAGGACCCTGGGGCAACACAGGACCCTGATGGGGACACACCGCTTCCTCCTGCCTGGAACACTGGTGGTCAGAGGGTCCCCTCCCTCCTGAGGACTGGCCTGTCCTCCCCTGATGCTCCTCCCTCTCAAGCCAGGCGGGACCAAGTAGCGGAGAGCACCTGTGCTCTGGAGTGAGCACCCACCTGTGGGACCATGGTGGCCACTAGTGGGCAGGGATGCCTGTTTCTCAGGATGTTGTGAGAATTCAATGGCCTGAGAATTTGCAGACCCTAAGGTGCAACTGCATGATGTAAAGGGCAAGCGCCTATCTTTGGCAAGATTCGTGTCACTCTGGGGGCCTCAGACTCAAGGACCTTGTGCCTGAATAGATGAGACTCCTTCTTGGAACCTTCTGGGACCAGCTTGGGGCCACAGCAGGCTGTGGCTGGTCCTTCCTGGACAGCACTGGTAGGGCCCTGGCTTGTGCACTGCTCTTTAGGGACCCTGGTCCTAGACCCTGGGGACATGTGGGCCTGGGTGGGGTGAATCTGCAGCTGACCCCCCACATGGCCCCTGCCCGCAGAGGCTCCTTGGTGCCCATGGGTCCATGTTTTTTGTTTTGTTTTGCTTTGGTTTTTTTGAGACAGAGTCTCACTTTGTCGCCCAGGCTGGAGTGCAGTGACGCGATCTGGGCTCACTGCAAGCTCTGCCTCCCGGGTTCACGCCATTCTCCTGCCTCAGCTTCCCAAGTAGCTGGGACTACAGGCGCCCGCCACCACGCCGGGCTAATTTTTTGTGTTTTTAGTAGAGACAGGGTTTCACTGTGTTAGCTAGGATGGTCTTGATCTCCTGACCTCGTGATCCGCCCCCCTCGGCCTCCCAAAGTGCTGGGATTACAGGCGTGAGCCACCGCACCCGGCCGGGTCCATTGGTAAGTTTTTAACAAGCTTACCAATGTTTAGTGGCCACTTCTCATATAAAGTACTGATGTTTATTTTTTGGATACGGTCTCGCTCTGTTGCCCAGGCTGGAGTGCAGGGGCACCATCACAGCTCACTGAAGCCTTGACCTCCCCAGCTTAAGCAATCCTCTGGTTTCAGCCTCTGGTAGCTGGGACCACAGGCATGTGCCACTATGCCTGGCTTTTTTTTTTTTTTTTTTTTTTTAAAGTTTTTTTTGGTAGAGACAGGGTCTCGCTATCTTGCCTGGGCTGGTCTCGAACTCCTGGGCTCAAGTGATCCTTCTGCCCTGGCCTCCAAAAGTGCTAGGATGACAGGCGTGAGCTGCTGCCCCCAGCCGCAGTAGTGATGTTTCAACCCCCATTTACTTCTGCTGTCTCCATGGGAGGATACACCTGATAAGTCTTCATTCCCCAGATATTTAAGTGCCTTTCGTGGGCCAGGACACTAGTCAGTGATTTTTTTTCTACTATGTAGGTTTAATAAAACCACCCAAGTGACTTTAAAATTTTATCATTTTCGGCTAGGCGAGGTGGCTCACGCCTGTAATCCCAGCACTTTGGGAGGCCGAGGCGGGCAGATCATGAGGTCAGGAGATCGAGACCATCCTGGCTAACCCATGGTGAAACCCTGTCTCTACTAAAAATACAAAAAAATTAGCCGGACGTAGTGGCAGGCGCTTGTAGTCCCAGCTGCTTGGGAGGCTGAGGCAGGAGAATGGCGTGAACCTGGGAGGTGGAGCTTACAGTGCGCCGAGATCGCGCCACTGCACTCCAGCCTGGGCAACAGAGCAAGACTCCATCTCAAAAAAAAAAAAAAAAAAAAAAAATTATCATTTTAGGGCCAGGCACGGTGGCTCACATCTGTAATCCCAACACTTTGGGAGGCCAAGGTGGGTGGATCACTTGAGGTCAGGAGTTCGAGACCAGCCTGGACAACGTGGTGAAACCCCATCTCTACTAAAAAACTACAAAATTAGCCAGGCGTGATGGTACATGCCTGTAATCCCAGCTACTTGGGAGGCTGAGGCAGGAGAATCACTTGAACCCAGGAGGCAGAGGTTGTAGTGAGCTGAGATTGCACCATTGCACTGGAGCCTGGGCAACGAGCAAAACTCCGTTTCAAAAAAAAAAGAAGGCCGGGCGCGGTGGCTCACGCCTATAATCCCAGCACTTTGGGAGGCCGAGGCGGGCGGATCACAAGGTCAGGAGATCGAGACCACGGTGAAACCTCGTCTCTACTAAAAATACAAAAAATTAGCCGGGCGCGGTTGTGGGCGCCTGTAGTCCCAGCTACTCGGGAGGCTGAGGCAGGAGAATGGCGGGAACCCGGGAGGCGGAGCTTGCAGTGAGCTGAGATCCGGCCACTGCACTCCAGCCTGGGCGACAGAGCGAGACTCCGTCTCAAAAAAAAAAAAAAAAAGAAAAAAGAAAATTTTATTTTTTTTTAGGCCGGTGCAGTGGTTCACACCTCTAATCCCAGCACCTTGGGAGGCCAAGGTGGGTGGATCATTCGAGCCAGGAGTTTGAGACCAGTCTGGGCAACATAGAGAAACCTTGGCCCTACAAAAAATACAGAAATTAACTAAGTGTGGTGGCGCACACCTGTCATCCCAGCTACTTGGAAGGCTGAGGCACAAGAATCACTTGAACCCAGAAGGTGGAGGTTGCAGTGAGCTATCACGCCACTGCACTCCAGCCTGAGCAACAGAGCGAGACTCTGTCTCAAAACAAAATGAAAAAAAGAATGCTTTTTAAATGAACTGTTTCTTCTTTTTATTTTTTCCTGGGACAAAGTCTTGCTTTGTCACCCATGCTGGAGTGCAGTGGTGCGATCGTGGCTCACTGCAACCTCCGTCTCCTGAGTTCAAGCAATTCTCCTGCCTCAGCCTATTGAGTAACAGGCACCCGCCACCATGCCCGGCTAATTTTAGTATTTTTAGTAGAGATGGGGTTTTACCATGTTGGCCAGGCTGGTCTCAAACTTCTGACTTCATGATCTGCCTGTCTTGGCCTCCCAAAGTGCTGGGATTATAGGTGTGAGCCACCGTGCCCAGCCTTAATGACTTATTTCATAATCACAAAATACTAGATTACTTAAGCAGAGTGTGATGAAGTTTGAAGAAGGTACATGGAGTATGTGCCTGTGGAATGTTCCTGAGGTCAAGAGGAACTGCCGCTGTGCTGTCTCTGGAGCAGGACTGGGGTTCTGGGGTGGGAGACTCACTTTTCACTCAATGGAAGATCCTTTTGCCATCTCAGGACATACATGGTACTTACAGATAAGAAATGAAGATTAATAAAATGGACATGTATATACCCATCACCAGCTTAAAAATTAAAATCCCAGACCAGGCATGGTGGCTCATACCTGTGATCCCAGCACTTTGGGAGGCCAAGGCGGGTGGATCACCTGAGGTCAGGAGTTCGAGACCAGCCTGGCTAACGTGGTGAAACCCCGTCTCTACTAAAAATACAAAAAATTAGCTGGATGTGGTGCCGGGCGCCTGTAGACCCAGCTACTCAGGAGCTTAGGCAGGAGAATCACTTGAACCCGGGAGGCGGAGATTGCAGTGAGCCGAGATCCCGCCACTGCACTCCAGTCTTGGGGGGACAGAATGAGACTCTGCCTCAAAAAAAATTAAAATTGATTAAATTAAATTCCAGCCAGGCACAGTGGCTCACACCTGTAATCCTAGCACTTTGGGAGGTTGAGGCGGGCAGATCACCTGAGGTCAGGAGTTTGAGACCAGCCTGGCTAACATGGCAAAACCCTGTCTCTCCTAAAAATGCAAAAATTAGCTGAGTGTGGTGGCCTGCACCTGTAATCCCAGCTATTCAGGAAGCTGAGGTGGAAGAATGGCTTGAACCCAGGAGGCAGAGGCTGAGGCTGCAGTGAACCGAGATCGTGCGGCTGCTCCAGCCTGGACGACAGAGTGAGACTCTGTCTCAAAAAAAAAAAAATTAAATTAAATCCCCTGCCAAGCGCAGCACGCAATGCTGTAGTCCCAGCAACTCGGGAGGCTGAGGTGGGGGGATCACTTGAACCCAGGAGTTCTGGGTTGTAGTGCACTATGCCAATCTGTTGTCCACACTAAGTTAGGCATCAATATGGTGACCTCCCAGGAGCAGGGGACCACCAGGTTGCCTAAAGAGAGGTGAACAGGCCTAGGCTGAAAATGCCTGTAAATAGCCACTGCACTCCAGCCTGGGCAGCATATCTAAAACAAAATTAATTTTAACCCCCCTAGAAGTCGTTGGTACCCCCTCCTGCCCAGGGTCCTCACTTCCTCTGCCCTGTTACTCCCAACACAGGTGTCCCTTGTGGAAGGACAAGCGATGTGCACCAGTGCTGGCCCCAGGGTTTACTGACTGTGGGGTGAGGGCTGTGGCTTTTCAAAAGATGATCTGCAGTTAGGCATTCATGGCATTTAGAAATTCAAAACAAAACCCTTGGCAAATGACCCCCACCCCCCTTTTTTTGGGACGGAGTCTCACTCTGTTGCCCAGGCTGGAGTGCAGTGGCATGATGTTGGTTCACTGCAACCTCCGTCTCCCAGGTTCGAGCGATTCTCCTGGCTCTGCCCCCTCAAGTAGCTGGGATTACAGGCACCCACCACCAGGTCTGGCTGATTCTTGTATTTGCAATAGAGACGGGGTTACGCCATGTTGTCCAGGCTGGTCTCAAGCTCCTGACCTCAAGTGATCCTCCCACCTCAGCCTCCCAAATTGTTGGGATTACAGGCGTGAATCACCACACCCGGCCGATATTACTTATTTTTAAATGATGAACAAAATGAAGGGCGGTTTCTGTAGCTCTCTACTCAAGTCACTTGGAGCAGGGATTCTGAACGCTAGAGACCTGAATACGCAGTTTGGGAATAAGTTTCCTGTCTCTCTTAGCTGCTTCACTTCATATTCTTAGTATCTTTGTTAAAGGGAAGTCCAGGGAAAGGAGAAGAGACAAACAAAAGTTTATTAATTTAAGTCTCATTTTAGTAAAAAGAGATACTTAGGTGAAATGTCACAAAGATTCAACATGAGTTCAGTAAGAAGTGAAGTCAGAACACTTCTTCCATTAATTGGTGGAACATGCGTGGATATGAATAAGGTACTGACAAGTTGTCACATGACGTCCTCATGCACCATGTGGGACATGTGGACAGGAAAGCAGAGGTGGAGGTGGTGCTGGGCTCCTGGAGGGTGGTGACCGAACTGATACCTGTCCCTGTGACCTCCCCAGGGCATGTCAGCAAGTTTCATGGAAGAGATGCCAGCTAGAAGAGATGGCAGGGTTCAGATTCATGAAGGGCCCAGTAGTTCAGGGCAACACATAAGATCTAATAAAATTTACTGTGTTAACGCTAAATGTGAGGTCTTCTTGATTCTAAGAAACCCAAGGGAAAATTTCAGGATTAGCACAAGATGACTTAATAACAGCTAGTAAGAAAAAGAGTTTAAGGTTTGGGGAATCACCCATCAGGAATGTCCAATGTAGGCAGACTTTTTCAGAAGTTCTTTAACATAATATTGGAGAAAGAAATGGAATTCATTTAGAAGATGGCGTGTGTGGCCGGGCGCGGTGGCTCAAGCCTGTAATCCCAGCACTTTGGGAGGCCGAGACAGGCGGATCACGAGGTCAGGAGATAGAGACCATCCTGGCTAACCCGGTGAAACCCTGTCTCTAGTAAAAAATACAAAAAACTAGCCGGGCGAGGTGGCGGGCGCCTGTAGTCCCAGCTACTCGGGAGGCTGAGGCAGGAGAATGGCGTAAACCCGGGAGGCGGAGCTTGCAGTGAGCTGAGATC
>NC_037678.1:33582987-33617337 GCF_003255815.1 Theropithecus gelada | reverse complement strand
GCCACCACGCCCGGCTAGTTTTTTGTATTTTTAGTAGAGACGGGGTTTCACCATGTTAGCCAGGATGGTCTCGATCTCCTGACCTCGTGATCCACCCGCCTCGGCCTCCCAAAGTGCTGGGATTACAGGGTTGAGCCACCGCGCCCGGCCTGAGATGGAGTCTTGCTCTGTTGCCCAGGCTGGAGTGCAGTGGCCGGATCTCAGCTCACTGCAAGCTCCGCCTCCCGGGTTCCCGCCATTCTCCTGCCTCAGCCTCCCGAGTAGCTGGGACTACAGGCGCCCGCCACCTCGCCCGGCTAGTTTTTTGTATTTCTTAGTAGAGATGGGGTTTCACCGTGTTAGCCAGGATGGTCTTGATCTCCTGACCTCGTGATCCGTCCGTCTCAGCCTCCCAAAGTGCTGGGATTACAGGCTTGAGCCACCATGCCCAGCCGGTATTAAGAAATTTTAAAAACTCAGTATGGTTAAGAAGGAAAGGGGTTGCTCAGGAAAATGCCCCAGAGGCTGTGGCTGCGTTTGCAGGGTCTGTAGGAGCCCTGGGTGAAGCTCTGGCTGGTCTCTGTGCACAGGACCCGTGAGCAGCCTTGAATATGTAAATAAGATCCCCCGGCCCCTCCTTACTGTGCTGAGCTCCTTATTAGCCGTGTGTGGCGTTTATCATCAACCAGCTGTGAACATTTAAACAGGCCACACATCACAGAGGAGCTGATGCTCACTCAGGGAATGACAGCATTCTCCCCACGTCCTCAGTTCATGACCTCCCCCCAGCCTCACAGGTCGTGACCTACCCCCATCCTCGGGTCATGACGTCTCCCCATCTTCACAGGTCATGACCACTTTGGAAACAAAGTTTGTCGGGAAGTTGTGCCTTTCAGGAATCTTTTCTTCTTTAATAGGTATTTTATTTATTTGTTTATTTGTTTTGTAGAGACAGGGTTTTACCATGTTGCCCAGGCTGGTCTTGTGCTCCTGGCCTCAAGTGATCCTCCTGCCTTGGCCTCCCAAAGTGCTAGGATCATCAGTGTGAGCCACCACGCCCAGCCAGGAATCTCTTAGGTTTCCTGTTTAACTCAATGAGAAGAACATTTACCTGCTTGTATTTTCACTAGGTAATAGTGAGAGGCTCCTCATTTCATCATCTGAGATAGAAACTGTTGAACGAGGCAGAGTTTCTGCTCTCTCATTGCCTCTGGGGCTCCTGTGTGCACTGGGAAGTGTGAGGTGAGAAGTGGAAGGAGCCAGGCACCCCATTTCCTCAGTGTTTTCCGAGGTAGGCTCAGTGTGTAAAATGACATGAGGTAACAAGAGGCGGAGCTGCTCTGGGCCCCCAGGTAGGGGCAGTGAAGCTTGTGGCCTTGTGGAGCCCCGTGACACCTGTGTGTTGGCCATGACCTAAGCAGGTGACCTGAGCACTGAGCAGGTGGTCAGTGTCCAGCCCCATGCATGGTTTTGTTTCGGAAGCATGCCAGGTGTGTTCATTGCTACATGGTCAAAAGGAATTTGAGATGCTTCTGTTGAAGAGCCTGGAGGTCATCACTGAGCTGTTTTAAAAATTGTATCAGCTGGGTACGGTGGCTCACACCTGTAATCCCAGCACTTTGGGAGACCTAGGTGGGCGGATCACCTGAGGTCAGGAGTTGGAGACCAGACCAGCCTGACCAACATGAAGAAACCCCGTCTCGGCTGGGCGTGGTGGCTCACGCCTGTAATCCCAGCACTTTGGGAGGCCGAGACTGGCGGATCACGAGGTCAAGAGTTCGAGACCAGCCTGACCAACATAGTGAAACCCCGTCTCTACTGAAAATACAAAAGTTAGCTGGGCGTAGTGGCGTGCTCCTGTAATCCTAGCTACTTGGGAGGCTGGGGCAGGAGAATCGCTTGAACCTGGGAGGCAGAGGTTGCAGTGAGCCAATATGGCACCACTGCATTCATTCCAGCCTGGGCAAAAGGGCGAGACTCCGTCTCCAAAAAAAAAGAAAAAAAAGAAACCCCGTCTCTACTGGAAAAAAAAAATACGGCCGGGCGCAGTGGCTCACGCCTGTAATCCCAGCACTTTGGGAGGCCAAGGCAGGCAGATCACGAGGTCAGGAGATCGAGACCATCCTGGCTAACACAGTGAAACCCCATCTCCACTAAAAATACAAAAAATTAGCCGGGCGTGGTGGCGGGTGCCTGTAGTCCCAGCTACTTGGGAGGCTGAGGCAGGAGAATGGCGTGAACCCGGGAGGCAGAGGTTGCAGTGAGCCGAGATAGTGCCACTGCACTCCAGCCTGGGCGACAGAGTGATACTCCGTCTCAAAAATAAAAAAAAAATACAAAATTAGCTGGGTGTAGTGGCACATGCCTGTAATCCCAGCTACTTGGGAGGCTGAGGCAGGAGAATCATTTGAACCCGGGAGGCGGACTTTGCGGTGAGCCAAGATTGCACCACTGCCCTCCAGCCTGGGCAACAAGAGTGAAACTCTGTCTAAAAAAGAAAAAAAAAAAATTGTATCAAGAGCAGAAGCCTGTCTGGGCACGGTGGCTTACACCTGTAATCCCAGCACTCTGGAAGGCCAAGGTGGGTGGATCACTTGAGGTCAGGAGTTTAAGACCAGCATGGCTAACATGGTGAAACACTGTCTCTATTAAAAATACAAAAAAATGGCCAGGCGCAGTGGCTCAAGCCTGTAATCTCAGCACTTTGGGAGGCCAAGATGGGCGGATCACGAGGTCAGGAGATCAAGACCATCCTGGCTAACACGGTGAAACCCCGTCTCTACTAAAAAATACAAAAAAACTAGCTGGGCGAGATGGCGGGCGCCTGTAGTCCCAGCTACTTGGGAGGCTGAGGCAGGAGAATGGCGTGAACCCGGGAGGCGGAGCTTGCAGTGAGCCAAGATCCGGCCATTACACTCCAGCCTTGGCGACAGACTGAGACTCCGTCTCAAAAAAAAAAAAATACAAAAAAATTAGCTGGGCATGGTGGCACACATCTGTAATCCCAGCTATTCAGGAGACTGAGACATGAGAATTGCTTGAACGCAGGAGGCAGAGGTTGCAGTGAGCTGAGATCACCCCAGTACACTCCAGCCTGGGTGACTGAGAGTGACACTCTGTCTCAAAAAAAAAAAAAAAAGAAAAAAGCAGAAGCCTGCTCAGAAGTCATTCAGTGCCAAATGAGCATTTCAGGATGAAAAAAGTGCCAAGAACTAAGCTCTCTGAGCACACAGACCACCAGAAAGGATTGGACCTCGTGCCTCCGTGGGTGATGGGCCGGGCGAGGTGGCAGATGGGCCAGGCGAGGTGGCAGGATGACGACGAGAGTGAGCTCTTCTCCCTTCCGTGGTGATTCTGATGAGGATTCACTGAGACCACAGAGAACACCTGCCCCACAGAACAGGCTCCAGCACCTGCGAGGCGAGAGGCACTGTCTCCACAGCCTCTAAGTTAGTATTTGTCACTAACAAGGGATCCCCTGGCTCCAGGGAGCCTGTTGCTGCTGTAGGCAGCTCTGGTTACTAGAAAGCTCCATCTAGTTAGCAAACTCTGATCTGTGGTCCAAATCTGCCACACCACCTGTTTATGCAAGGTTTTCATAGATCACAGCTGTGCTCATCTGTTTACAGAGTAATTAGAACAAGGACCATATGTCCCCCAAAGCCTAAACTACTTCTCTCCTGGCTCTAATTTACAGAAGGAGTTTGCTGGCCCCAACTCTGATAAGACAGCTCTGAGTCTGAATCACAGAGCTGCTCTTGTCTCTGAGCCAAACCCTATTTAAAAGTAAGGACTTTCAGAGTAGGTGAGAATTAGGAAATTCAGTCCAGAAAATTGAAGACTGATGAGGATGTGGGAAGAGTCTATAAGATGATTATTAAACTGAACATAGGCCAGGCGCGGTGGCTCACGCCTGTAATCCCAGCACTTTGGGAGGCCGAGGTAGGCGGATTGTGAGGTCAGGAGATCGAGACCATCCTGGCTAACACAGTGAAACCCCGTCTCTACTAAAAATACAAAAAATTAGCCAGGCGTGGTGTTGGGCGCCTGTAGTCCCAGCTACTCGGGAGGCTGAGGCAGGGGAATGGTGTAAACCAAGGAGGCGGAGCTTGCAGTGAGCTGAGATTGCACCACTGCACTCCAGCCTGGACGACAGAGCAAGACTCCGTCTCAAAAAAAAAAAAAAAAAACACTGAAGATAGAACAATGTTCCTAATCCTAGAACGCCACTTAAGGGAATACTCATTTTTAAGCCTGAATGCTGAGGAAAAAGAGCCTCCCCAGATCTCAGCAGCTTAAAACACAGGTTTATTTCATGCTCAGGTGGGATGTCTACCAGGGACAGCTGGGGGCTCTGCTTTGTTATTGTTGTTGTTTGAGACGGAGCCTTGCTTTGTCGCCCAGGCTGGAATACAGTGGCGCCATCTCACTCACTGCAACCTCTGTCTCCCAGGTTCAACCTCTGCCTCAGCCTCCCAAGTGGCTCAGATTACAGGTGTCCGCCACCACACCCAGCTAATTTTTTGTATTTTTAGTAGAGACGGGGTTTCACCATGCTGGCCAGGCTGGTCTTGAACTCCTGAACTTGTGATTTGCCTGCCTCAGCCTTGCAAAGTGCTGGGATTACAGGCGTGAACCACCGTGCCCAGCCTTTTTAAAAAAATTTTTTGAGGCAGAGTTTCACTCTTGTCACCCAGGCTGGAGTGCAATGGTGCGATCTCGGCTGACTGCAACCTCCACCTCCTGGGTTCAAGTGATTCTCCTGCCTCAGCCTCCTGAGTAGCTGGGAATACAGGCATCCTCCACCATGCCCAGCTAATTTTTGTATTTTTATTAGAGACAGGGTTTCTCCATGTTGGCCAGGCTGGTCTTGAAATCCTGACCTCAGGTGATCCACCCACCTCGGCCTCCCAAAGTGCTGGGATTACAGGCGTGAGCCACTGCTCCCGGCCTCTTTTATATTTTTAGAGGCAGTTTCTTGCTCTGTCCCCCAGGCTGGAGTGCAGTGGTGTAATCATGGCTCTTCGAACTCCTGAGCTCAAGCAGTCCTCCTGCCTCAGCCCATTTTTGTTGTTGTTGTTTGTTTTCCTAATTATGAACACTATAACCTGTGACCATTCTTGTTGCATTTCCTTATATACTCAAGCTAGTTTGTTGTTTACTGTAAATTCTTAGAAGTGGGACTGCTGGGTCCTATATTATGTGCCTTTTCCAGTTCAATATTGTCAAATTGTGTTTCAGTTACATTCCTCATAGCCTTTTGCCTTTGTTAGACCAAAAACCCCATAAAGGGCGGGCACGGTGGTTCACGCCTGCCAGTACAAAACCTCTTTGTTTTATACAGAAATGTTGCTTTCTTGTTTTCTTTCCAATGAAATTTAGATATGAAAATCTGACAGTGTACATCATGTATGACATATGCAGTTTCCTTTGTGGGAGTGGTATTGAGTGAGCATCTCCTATCAGCTGACCTAAGACATTTTTATTTTTTTTTATTTTTTATTTTTTTTTTGAGACGGAGTCTCGCTCTGTTGCCCAGGCTGGAGTGCAGTGGCTGGATCTCGGCTCACTGCAAGCTCCGCCTCCCGGGTTCACGCCATTCTCCTGCCTCAGCCTCCCGAGTAGCTGGGACTACAGGCACCCGCCACCTCGCCCGGCTAGTTTTTTTGTATTTTTAGTAGAGATGGGGTTTCGCCGTGTTAGCCAGGATGGTCTCGACCTCCTGACCTCGTGATCCGCCCGTCTCGGCCTCCCAAAGTGCTGGGATTACAGGCTTGAGCCACTGCGCCCGGCCAGACATTTTTAAATGACAGCCTCCATTATAAACTGTAATATAAGCCAGGCACGTTGGCTCCCACATGCAATCTCAACACTTTGGGAGGCTAAAGTGGGCGGATCACTTCAGGCCAGGAGTTCAAGACCAGCCTGGCCAACATGGCGAAACCCTATCTCTAAAATATCCTATCTCTAAAAATACAAACATTAGCTGGGCCTAGTGGTGTGTGCCTGTAGTCCTAGCTACTGGAGAGGCTCAGGCAGGAGAACTGCTTGAACCCTGGAGGTAGAGGCTACAGTGAGTCCAGGTGGTGTCACTGCACTCCAGCCTGAGTGACAAAGTGAGACTCCATCTCAAAAAAACCCCAACTCCCCCCCAAAGTTTTTGATTTGGTTTGCATTTCTTTGATTATGTTTGAGATCGATCGAGACTTGAAGCTGGCACTGGAGCAGGTGTTCCCACTTGTCCCGTGAGGTCAAAGGTCGTGGAGAGTGACCGAGTGCATCGGGGGTGCAGATGCCCTATTCTGACTCTTTCACGCTTGGCCATCTTAGAATACGTGAATGTACCATGCGCGGTTTCTCAGCGCGTGGTATTTTCCTGGTGGGATAGATGTCAGTGGAAGAGCCTTTCTCCAAGTGGGAGGCTATCTTGTGCTGTGACCTTTTTTTTTTTTTTTTTTTTTTCAGACAGAGTTTCACTCTTGTTGCCCAGGCTGGAGTGCAGTGGCACAATCTTGGCTCACTGCAGCCTACACCTCCCAGGTTCAAGTGATTCTCCTGTCTTAGCCACCCAAGTAGCTGGGGTTACTGGTGCCCGCCACCACGCTCAGCTAACTTTTGTATTTTTAGTAGAGGTGGGGTTTCACCATGTTGGCCAGGCTGGTCTCACCTGACCTCAGGTGATCCGCCCGCCTCAGCCTTCCAAAATGCTGGGGTTACAGGCGTGAGCCACCGTGCTCAGTCATGCTGTGACTTTTAAAACATTTCAGTGGGAAAGTATGGACACTTCCCCCTGCGCCTAGTATCTGACAGTGAGCGCATCTGAACTGCTGCAGAAGAGGCGGCGAGGACAGCATTTTGAGGATCTGTGGGTTTTCGGGTAGAGAAAATCATTCGTGATCCCCTCTCAGAACTCTTCTAATCAGGTAGAGTTGTCCAGACATACGAAGCTCACCATTTAAAAACTGATTTTGCCATGATTTCCAATAATAGTCACTTGCAGTATGTTGATGCAGCAGAATCAGCCACTTCCTGACCGTCTACACTGAAAAACAGCTTGCAGCTCCGTTAAGTGGCTGTTGTTAGTAGAAGGTGGAGTTCTGGAGGGGGGACGCCGGTGTCTGCTCCCGGTGACCCGTCCGGGTGCAGCTAACAGAACTTGGGCCGTGGGGCTGGGCTCCCCTGGCTCTGAGCAGCACCCCTTTGTTCCAGAAAGTACTCACAGCCAATCTCACGGGACCTTCTTCTTTCAGTCCTTTCAAGGGAGCCAGGGACGCGCCTACCTCTTCAATTCTGTGTGAGTACCCTGGTTCAGCCTCGGGGGCGGCGTGGGCCCCGGGATGGCCTGGATGGCACCTACCCAGCGCCCTGTGTAGAATCACCTGGTTAGGGGTCCTGAAAGAACCCACCATCCCCCGCCTGGGAGTTTCTGAAACGCACTAAGGATCTTGCCCCTAGCCTGTCCCATCACTGATCTTCCCCATTGATGGTGGGGGCGGGCAGGGCCGGGGAGAGGCAGGGCGCTGCTCTTTGGGAGGTTCCCTGTTTTGGGGGAACTCTTAGGGAATGGGGCGGGGCCCGCTGAGGGGCCGGGCCTGCAGCACGGTGGCCCCTCTTTCCCCTCAGGGTGAACGTGGGCTGCGGCCCCGCAGAGGAGAGGGTCCTTCTCACCGGGCTGCATGCGGTCGCCGACATCTACTGCGAGAACTGCAAGACCACCCTCGGGTGGAAATACGTGAGTGCCGCTGGTTTCTAAGGGACGCTCGTGCCACAAGGGGATGTGCCACTAAGTTGCCACTGACCCACACCTCCCCCTGCAGTGTGGCCCCTGGTACCGGTCACAGCGCTTTCAGAAACCCCAGCTCCTCAGCCGAGGCGGGCAGTCCAGGCTCCAGTGAGGCATGACCACACCGCTGCCCTCCAGCCTGGGTGACAGTGAGGCCCCGACCCAAAACAAAAAACAAAACACATGTTCAGGCCCATTTCTTCCTAAGCCAGGCTGTCTGCACCCAGCCTCCGCCCCTGAGCAGAGCCTGGGTGTGGGAGGAGGCTGAGAGGGCTGCGGGGGACTGCGGGAGGCTGTGCCCACCATCAGGGACAAGCCTGGAAGACCCCTCAGCGCCAGACCTGCTGGAGTGAGAGTCAGAGAGCTGCCCATGAGCAGCTGCCCAGATCCCTCTTCCCCGGAGACCTTGATTTGAAGGTCGCAGTCCCCACCTCCTCTCCAGCCTTCACCTCTAGTTCCCTTCTCTCTCCACCACGTGGCTGATCTGGCCTCCAAAACCAACAAACCTGGCCCCCTCAGGCCCTGCACCCTCTTGCCCCGCTTCCCTCCTCCACACTGCCCTGAGGTCTCTCTTCCAGGCTCCACTCTCTCTGGCTGACCTTTGCGGCCGAGTCCTCCCCTCCCCCAGGCCACCTCAGATTCCATGGTTTTGACCCCCTGGCCATCTGCCGTCTGGTGGGTGCTCCCATGCCTTCCCTGGCTTGTTTTTGTTTGTTTTTGAGATGGTCTCAAACTCCTGACCTCAAGTGATCCACCCACCTCAGCCTCCCAAAGTGCTGGGATTACAGGCGTGAGCCACCGCCCCCGGCCTGCCTGCCTTTTTTGAAGGAGGCTTTCCCATTCAGGCTCTGGTGTTCGCCGGGTCCAGGCCACCTGCTCTCCCTCTTTCCTGAATTCCTGATCATCTCTGGTCTCCCAGATTCCTCGTGAGCTTTGGAAGGCCACAGTTCACACGGTGGAAACGGGCTCCACAAGACTGGCAGGCATCCCCAGCCCTTCCCCCTGGTCAGTCAGCCCCTTACCCATCTGTGGGCCCCACTTTCAGAAACCCCTGCCTTCCCTGCATGGCCACCACACTGCATTCCCCTCTACGGCTGCACCCGCTGCTTCCTGCTGGCACAGTCCTTCCTGTGTCTGCCACACCTGCGGCTGCCACTTGGATAGGCAGGACCCATCTTGGTCTTCTGTGTCCCTAGCACCAGGCCACACACTCAGCAAAACAAAAGGATGAGGATGTGTCTGTGGGAGAGATGTTAACTCCTCCCCATGCAGGGCCTTCTCCAGATATCCTGTTTTTTTGTTGTTGTTGTTTTGTTTTTAGACAGGGTCTTGGTCGATCTCAGCTCATTGCAGCTTCGACCTTCTGGGTTGAAGCGGTCCTCCACCTCACCCTCCCAAGTAGCTGGGACTACAGGCACACCACACCCAGCTAAGTTTTTGTTGCGTAGGCTTGTCTCGAACTCCTGGACTCAAGTCATCCTCCTGCCTTGGTCTCCCAAAGTGCTGGGATTACAGATGTGCACCACTGTGCCAGCCTCCGTCACTCTCCCTGTATTTGCCTTCACTCTAGTTATGCACAGAATTCCTGGAGTGTAGTCTTTTGCATCTCTTCAAGCCTCTTAAATCGCCCCACACGTAGTAAATTTTCAGTAAACAGATCTGCATTCACACTGTCCTACAAGTAATCCCAGCACTTTGGGAGCCTGAGGTGGAAGGATCACTTGAGCCCTGGAGGCCAAGGCTGCAGGGAGCTATGACCACACCACTGCATTCCAGCCTGGGCGACAGAGTGAGACCCTATCTCAAAACAAGCAAATGAAAAACCTTTTAGTGTATGTGCTGCCGAAGCAAGCACATGAAAAACTTTCAACAACAAATGTAAAGTAAACCTGCACTGCCTCAGTGGACTCACCTGGAACAGACCCCTCAGCGCTGGGTGAGTGCACAGCTCAGGGAACATCTGGGTATAGTTAATAGTATAGACTTGGGGGGGGGGGGGGGTTTTGCCAAAAGAGTGATGAAATTTAAAAGTGAAACCTTCTGTCCTGAAACCTTCATCTCCCTTTTCTTTTTCAAGGAGCATGCGTTTGAGAGCAGTCAGAAATATAAGGAAGGAAAATTCATCATTGAGCTTGCTCACATGATCAAAGACAATGGCTGGGAGTAAAGTGCGAACTTTCCCTTCTCCTTCGAATGCTGTTTTGTGAAAGAAACTGAATGTAATGGAAACGTAGGAGCAGCCGGTGGCAGCCTTTCTTGCCCTGTGACCTCAAAGGCTAGCTGCGCATAGCTCTTGACACTCTCGGCCATCTCTGTGGGTAAGGTGTCCCCTCAGATCTGTCCTCTTCATGTACATGGTTGTTTCCGAAAATCTTCAGTGAGCTTTTTCTAACTTCTCAAGTTCTAGAGAAAGAATTAACCAACTGATGACTTACCCGCCTAGTTAATACCTTCCTTTCACCTTTGTCTTCAATATAGTTGGGCTCTGCTTTTTGAAGGTTCAGTTGAAAACCAAACTGAGGCCGGGCGCGGTGGCTCACGCCTGTAATCCCAGCACTTTGGGAGGCCGAGGCGGGTGGATCACCTGAGGTCAGGGGTTCCAGACCAGCCTGGCCAACATGGTGAAACCCCGTCTCTACTAAAAATACAAAAATTAGCCGGGCATGGTGGTGGCTGCCTGTAATCTTAGCTACTCAGGAGGCTGAGGCAGGAGAATCACTTGAACCTGGGAGGCGGAGGTTGCAGTGAGCTAAGATGGCACCATCGCACTCCAGCCTGGGGCACAAGAGCGAGACTTCGTCTCAAAAAAAAAAAAAAAAAAAATTAGCTGGGTATGGTGGCGCATGCCTGTAGTCCCAGCTACTCGGGAGGCTGATGCAGGAGAATCACTTGAACCCAGGAGGCGGAGGTTGCAGTGAGCCGAGATCGTGCCACTGCACTCCAGCCTGGTGACAGAGCAGGACTCCGTCTCAAAAAAAAGAACCAAACTAAGTCTCTGAAGACCACAGGGACAGGGTCTCTTTAGATAGCAAGTCTCGCCGTTCCCCTTTTTAGAGAAAAGGTATTGTAGCCCATCCTCCACCCCACTCTTTTTCTTAAAATTCGCAAAACTTCAAATTGGCTATTCCTCTTTCAAATGAACCACTGAAGTACAGCGTTCATTTAAGAATCTTACAGAGGCAGTCAACAGACTTATACACTAAGGGTATTTTTGGGTTTTAGCCTGTTCAGAAACAGAGGCCAGCACTGATGACATTTTAGATACACTCTAAATTGAGAAATGTGTCTCGTGGAACATGTTGTTTATTTAAGCCAGTAGATTCCTTATCTAGAAAGCAGGTGAGCTGGCCCTTAGAGAAGGCTGTCCCAGGGGCCTGCAGAGGTGCCATTACTGAGGCGACAGCCTCACGGGGTCTGGTACCAGGGGTTGTGCCCTCAGCGGTGACAGCAGCTTAGGTGTCAGGCAGTTGCTGAGGGGCTGGTCCGTGTCGTTATAGTGTAACACACTGGACCGAGTAAAAGTCGGATTTCATTTTCTACCCTGGATGTACTTGAAGAAAAAGAATTATTTTTGCATATGAAAGAGGCCAGAACCCACAGGAAAAACTTCAAAACTTGACGTTTGCCAGAATGTTGAAAATTTGTTCAGAAAAGGTTAAAGCAACAAGACAGGTTTAGCCTTTGCGCATGAAGGCGCCTGGCCTGCTAGCCGCATTGCCCGTCCCTGCGTGGTGCTGTCCCATGTCACTTGAACTGATAGAGGGGCCTGTGCAATCTCCTAAGGCCTGTGTTTCTGCCACATATTTTATTATAAATTACAATCCACCCATCCACCTGCCCTCCACCAGGAGTGGGCACCCCATAAGGGTTTAGGCCACTTTGCAGAGGATGGAGGTCAAAAACCATTCCCAGATAAGTTTGGTTTTCAACATTTAGTAACTTGTCTCAGGGCACAGAGGGCAGGCAGGAGACTGGGGGAGGCCAAGGGGCAGCAGATAGGAGAGCACTGAGCCTGGATAGTTCTCTGCCTGGCGAGTGACTCTGAAGCTGCCTTCAGACAAGGCTAGTCTAGGGGCAAGAGTGCGAGCTGGCAGTAAGAACGTGGCCACCTGTCCAGCTTCACACCTCCCCTGACTTAAGCCCTTCCTAAACCCAGACCTACGGTCCATGCAGGCACTGGGCTGTGCCCACTCAAGCTCACTGCCCATGTAGAGCATGCCTTTGGGTGCCATCTCTTGGCCCAAGCCTCAGTATGTGGGACATGCCGCTGCCCTGGTGGGCATGGCACTGAGATGCATCAACTCAGCAGGAGTGACAGAGGCAGAAGTTCCTTTAAAGCACATCTTCCACTTAGGAAAGGAAGGAAATTTTTGTACTGTCTTGTAAGCCTCCACATCCAGCTATGGCCCTGCAAGCTGCCTTATGCCTGCGCTAGTCTCCCTCACGGGTTCAGGCTGGCCCAGCACATCCTGACCTCCTGAGCTCACGTGCGGCCATCTAGAGCACAGGGGTGACTGCACACTGCAGGGCTCTTGCTGCCCTGTCTCAAGCCTGGAGAGGCTCCGCCCACAAGCTGGCACATGAAGTTAGCAACACCTGTGGCTTCAGTCAATTGTCTGAGACTCTGAAGAGGCTGAGACACCTTCCCGACTGGAAGAAGTTGTTCACTGAAAACTTAAACTGACCCTTCCCTTCGAGTCTTCATTCCTCTCCCATGTGGGAACCCAGCCTTGGATGCCCTGGGGACTAGGGGAAACAGTTGGGGGTTTGTGCCGTCCCCAGCCTGCTATGGGTGTGAGGACAGCCAGGTCCTGAGTGACTCAAGATGCTTCACTTACATTGAAGAATCTTCTAAAACTCTTCCGAGTGGTTTTTGTACACACTCAAGTTCTATTTAGAGCTGTTCTGCGTGTTGGGTGAGTTCGCTGCTCCCTCGTTTTGGGCACTTTGGTTTTTGTCTTTACTGACGGCATCGATTGAACATTTTTTACTAGTAGTCTTATGAATTTTCTTATGACTTATTTTGTATTTTTTTTTTTTTGTAACTTATACCAACAAAACTTTTATCACTTTTTTGTTGTTGTTGTTGGGCTTCTGCAAAATGCAAGCTCATTTTTAAACCAAATGAATAGACCATGAGCTGGCGACAGGGGAAGTGCTATTCACAAGACCATGTCCACCACCCTCTAAAATTCCTGAACAATATCATCTGGGACTTCTATTTATTTAAAACAAATCTTCCTTGAGAGCCTTGGGAGGTGATGTCAGGGTTATAAATGGCACAGTGCATTTGCTGTAGGAATGTGGTTTGGCATTGTTTTATACACACACAGTATTTTTATACCTTAATGCTTATTCTTGATGGCATCTGTCAGATATTAGAATCAGAAATAAGAATCTTCCCAAAATCCTTTTATTTACCTGATGCCCTCATCAGGTTATTAAAAATTCAAGTGGTTTTAATAGCTAAAAACCTGCAAATTAAGCTCTAAAACAAACTACAGAAATGTAAACCTTCACTTGCCAAAGGTCCTTGGTGGCCTGTCCCCTGCCCCAGGGGCAGATGGCCCTGAAGCCCTTCCCTCACTGTGCAGGCCACTGGGTGAGGCTGGACAGTCACCCACAGCGGCTTCACTGCAAGGAGCAGGACTGCCAAGCTCAAGCACGGGGCCTTCAACTTCCCCTGTCCTCTGGCCACGCTGCCAGCCCTTGGTCCTTATCTGTGTGAGGTTTACAAATAAAGCTTCTGATGTCAGATGTTTAAGTTGTGCGCTCAGTGGACGAGGCCATGTCCTGATGCAGAAGGCTGAGCCCAGGCTCTCTGTGGCACCCCTGAGAGCAGAGGGCAGTCAGGTTCTTCCAGCTCTGGAGCCAAGGGCGGCCTGGTCCCACTTCTCTGCCCCCACCATTGGGGGGATTTGAATGTAGCCAGAAAATACAGTCAGGGCCAGCCAGGGTGGCCACAGGGTCCTCTCCAAACCTGCTTCTCCCTCCCTGGTCAGGCCTCCACCCCCCACCACCCACACCTGTACCCTGGATGCTGGCTCAGAGACCTACGGGTGTGTAGACACCTGTGCAGTCACTGCGTCCTACTGCGCAGGCCCAGCTTGGTGTCTGAGCCTCTTACAAGTGAGTTACTGCCAGGGCTAGACCAGACCTCGCTGAGGACAGTGCCTGGCGGGAGGCATTGAGGGCGTCAAAAGTCACTCCAGGGGCCTGGTCAACAGTCACAGATGGGTGACAGGCTGCAGAGGGATGGGCTGGAGAAGAGGCGGAGCCAGCCGTGGTACAGTTCTTGTTCTTAGCATGATGAAGGGCCAGAGGCTGGTGTGCAGCAGGGTGATAAGGGGCAGACGTGTCTCTAGCAGTCATCAGGCAGCCTGTGGCAGTGGACAGGGTGAGGCAGGGATGCAGATGAGGGGCCACCCAGCATCCAGGGAGACAAAGGGCTCGGGCCTGCGGCTTCAGCATCAGTGATGAGAAAAGGAAGGGCAGAGGTACAGCCTGGAACGTACTGACAGGTTCAAGATTTGGGGCAACAAAAATGAGACAACCAAGAATAAGGCCTAAGAAGTTAGGGCTTAGTGTGAAGAACTAGAAGTGGGGGGCCTGAGGGCAACAGGGAGCCCGAGAGGCGAAGGAGGGAAGGAGGGTCCATGACATGAGAACACTGACCACTGGCCTGGGCTGAAAACAGAAGAAAAAGCGAGCCAGGGGCACATTTAACAGAAAAATGGGGTCGAGGGAGGGTCTTGACGTTAGGAGATGCTGATGCAGCCGGCCAAAGGCCATCAGTCAGTGACAGGAGGAGCAGAGTCGGAGCCCAATGACCAGGCCTGAAAGCAGCAAGGCCACCTTCTCAGCAGAAGGGTGGGGAGAGGGACTGCTTGTTCTCCTCACAGCCAGAGACACTGGCCTCAACCAGGTGTGGGTCCCCTCAAGATTCTGATAGGGGCAGAGAGAAGCCACGCAGGCTTGAGATGAAGCCCGTGGCCAGAGCAGGCAAGTGGGGCCCCGAGAGCCCAGGCAGGGTACGGCAGGAAAGTCAATGCTGCAGTCCAGCACTGGCCATCAGAAGCCCCTGAAGCCCACCTGCAGAGGCTCAGTAGGTCTGGGGTCTGAAAACTTGTCCCAGGTGATGGTGTTGGTCAGGGGACCACACTGGTTGTATAAATAGGCTGTCCCTGAGAAGATAACAGAAGAAGGCGTAAGAAAATCAGACTTATACAGCTGGGTGTGGTGGTGTACGCCTGTAGTCCCAGCTACTTGGGAGGCTAAGGCAGGAGGATTGCTTGAGCCCAGGAGGCTGAGGCTGCAGTAAGCCATGATCACACCACTGCACTGGAGCCTGGGCAACAGAGCAAGACCCTGTCTTAAAAAGGAAACCAGAATGTGGAGACACAGTCCTTCCTCACTAACCTGGCCTACTGGAGGCCTGGGGCGCCAGCCTGGGTAAGGCAGACCTTATGCTCTGAGGTCCCAGCAGTGGGCTCTGGCTGGGCCAGGTCCTAGAAACAGGGCCAAGGCCCTTGGCAATAGGTTAAGGGGTGGGGAGGCTGTGGGCTCCCAGGGGCCAGGAAAAGGGATGCAGGCAGCAGGTAAGCCATTTATTGGATGGCAGCAGAGGGCAGGCTAGGAAGACTGGAAATGGAGATGTGGACACAGGCCCCCAGCCCTGCAACCCCACCAAGGTCCACAGTGGCCAACCTGCTGCTACCAGGAGCTGAAGTCCCCAAAACCCCGACTGGGCTTCTTCTTGGACATGGGGACAGTGGCGCTGGTTGAAGGCTCTTCCTCTGCCGCTCGCTTCCTGGGAAGAGAAGAAGCTGCTGGGAGTCCACGCCCTCCCTCGGCCCCTCCTGACTTGTCTGTATCTCCATACGGCCCTCCCGGTATAGGACCAACCCCTCCCACCTGCTGCTCCCACGTCCCCCTGAATTCGATGGCTTCCACCCACAGAGGCCCCGGCCAGGCCTTCAGACGTAGTCCCTCGGCTGCAGAGGCCACACAGCACAAGCCCATGCCCAGGACCAGTGCCTGTGGCTTTCTTGCCCCTCTGGATCTGACCCTCAGACCTCAGTTAGCCCTAGGAAACACCATGGGAAACAGAGAGGCCAACCGCGCGGCACTCACGTGGCTGCTGGGTTGATGTACTTGCCCACGCCCTGGCGGAAGGTCTGGGGGCCCTGGCTCCCTGCCTCGGGCTGGCTGCTCTTCACTTTGGCCTCCGGGGCTGCCTCGAGCTGTGTCTTCCGCTCCTGGGCGATCTGTGGCACAAGAGGGTGGAGGCTGACCAGCAGCACCTCGGGCAGGACAGATGCTAGGCTTGGGGTGGGAAGGTGCGCTGGCCCAGACCCTCCTGGTGGTAGCATCGTGCCCCCTCACCTGGGCATCAGCCTCCTCATAGGGGTCCACGAACACTGTAGTGGCATCGATGCGGATCTCCTCCTAGCAGCAGAGGGGGCTCAGTGCACGGCAGGTCCTCCCCCCGCCTGCCTGGCCCCCAGCCGCCACGCCCCACCTCCCTGGGCACAGACCTTAGGGCGGTCAGTTTTGGGGTCACTCTCCACATTCTCCATGGCTGTCAGTACGTCAAAGCCCCCAACAACCCTGCAGCAGGGAGACAGAGGCAGGTCTGCATGTGCTCAAGGAGGGCACCCTCAGGGCCGGGCCCCAAGGCATGTGGGAAGAGGGGTTGAGAGCCCCAAGGCTGGCCTGGTGGTCCTCGGGCAGCAGCCAGGAAGGCGATGAGAGGGCGTGGCAAGGGCGGGGTCAGCAGACCATGGCCCTGGGCATATCCAGCTGGGTTTTTTTTCTGGTTCTCTTTTGGTTCCCCACCCACAGGAAAAATAGGAGTCACAAATGTGGCTTGTGCTGTCCCCACTGGTTTGGTAACAGAGTTCCACTTGGCCAGAACCACATCACCTGCATCCACCTTGTTTTGTGCTGCTTCCACACAGTTGGGTGGGCGTCAAGAGACCACGCGGCCCACAATGCTGGAAAGACCCCTGGACTAGAGGGTGAAGGGAGCTGGACGTGGCCAGGCTTGTGAGTGGCGCGCCATCAGGTCTGAGACAGGGCAGCGGCCAGGCCACGCAGGGGTGTTTCCTCCTCTCCTGAGCCCGGTGGGTCTGGAGAGCCAGACTTCCCTGGCACAGGGAGCACCCTCCGTCCCAGCTCTGCATAGCCTCAACCCCCAGCAGTGACAGCCAGCACGGCACATGGCTCAGGTCCACAGAGAAGGCAGCGAGGAGGCCTCAGGTGGGGAAGGACCCCACCTAGCCCACTGACCCCCAGGCTTCACACAGCCGCTTCCCTTACCGTCCAAAGATGGTGTGCTTCTTGTCCAGGTAGGCACAGGAGCGAAACGTGATGAAGCTGGGGAGGAGGGTTGGATGGTTAGGGAGAGCATGGCACCTTCTGCATCTGGCCTGCCTGAGAGCACACCAGGAGCTGCCCACCCTCTACAGTCGGCTCTGGGAACCTGCGGCTTCCGCGGACACGTGGGTGCATGGGGCTCCCTGCTGCTGCCCACCAGGGCAGGTCATCAGCCCCCCAAGGCTGCCCAGGGAACCCCGGACCTCCAGCTGTCCCCAGGTCCTCCTGCTGCCCCGGCTGCTGCCCAGTGCCTGTCAGGGAGTCCCTGTGCCCAGAGCCAGCCTGGCCATGCAGGTCTGTGGGAGGTGGCTGGGACAAGGTGACACCCGGAAAACCAGAGCCAGCCCCGTGCCATCAAGGGACCTGTCGAAGGACTGAGGAGAAAGGAGGCAACAAAGCCAGAGCAGAAATCAAGGGATTAAGAAACGTGGGTAACATAAACATGGACAAAGAAAATGCTCAGGTCGTCCAGACACAGTGGCTCACGCCTGTAATCCCAGCACTTTGGCAGGCCGAGGCAGGAAGACCGCTTGAGTCCAGGAGTTGAAGAACAGCTGGGGCAATAGCGTGAACCCTGGAGGCAGAGCTTGCAGTGAGCTGAGATCGCACCACTGCACTCCAGCCTGGGTGACAGAGCGAGTCGCCGTCTTAAAAAAAAAAATTTCCAGGAGGAGCTTGCCTCGGGATGGTTCTTTTACTTTCCTCATATCTGAGTTTAATTCTGCTTCTAGTTTCCTTCACTGTGTTAGAAATCAGCCAGAGAGAACCGCTTGCAGGTCAGAGCTCAGGTCTGCCCCATTGTAGACGTGACATCTGCGGACACTTGTCTGGTGGCCTTGGGGGTGGTCAGACTCGGTGGGCTCAGGAGCATGTCCCTGCGTGGCTGGGGGGGGTGCATGTTCGATGCAGCGGGGGTTAGGTCTCCCAAAGTGCTGGGATTACAGGCGCAATCCACCGCGCCCAGCCTCCTCCTGGAAAATCTTTAATTACAAGAATCATGAAAGGAAAAACAAAGCTGTAACAAATTAAAGTCTAATTATCTTTGAATACAGTAAAACAGGCAAACCTTTGGCAATAGTTGTCCAAGAAAGCACAAAATACTACTAGAAATAAGAAGAGGCCGGGCGCGGTGGCTCAAGCCTGTAATCCCAGCACTTTGGGAGGCTGAGGCAGGAGGATTACCTGGGGTCAGGAGTTTGAGACCAGCCTGGCCAACATGGTGAAACCCCGTCTCTACTAAAAATACAAAAATTAGCTGGGCGTGGTGGCGGGCGCCTGTAATCCTAGCTGCTCAGGAGGCTGAGGCAGGAGAATCGCTTGAACCCAGGAGGCGGAGGTTGCGGTGAGCCAAGATCATGCCACTGCACTCCAGCCTGGGGGACCAGAGTGAGACTCCATCTCAAAAAAAAAAAAGAAATAAGGCTGGCCGGACGCGGTGGCTCAAGCTTGTAATCCCAGCACTTTGGGAGGCCAAGATGGGCGGATCACGAGGTCAGGAGATCGAGACCATCCTGGCTAACATGGTGAAACCCCGTCTCTACTAAAAATACAAAAAACTAGCCAGGCCAGGTGGCGGGCGCCTGTAGTCCCAGCTACTCGGAGGCTGAGGCAGGAGAATGGCATAAACCCAGGAGGCGGAGCTTGCAGTGAGCTGAGATTCGGCCACTGCACTCCAGCCTGGGCGACAGAGCGAGACTCGGTCTCAAAAAAAAAAAGAAAGAAGAGAAGGCTGAGCGTGGTGGCTCAAGCCTGTAATCTCAGCACTTTGGGAGGCTGAGATGGGTGGATCACCTGAGGTCTGGAGTTGGAGACCAGCCTGGCCAACATGGTGAAACCCTGTCTCTACTAAAAATACAAAAAATTAGCTGGGCATTGTGGTGGGCGTCTGTAATCCCAGGAGAACTGCTTGAACTGGGAGGCGGAGGTTGCAGCGAGCCGAGATCCCACCATTGTACTCCAGCCTGGGCGACAAGAGTGAAACTCCATCTCAAAAAAAAAAAAAGGAAGAGAAGGTGGCAACTGATCTGTCAGCCGTTTCACAGGCTGGTTAAGCCAAAGAGAAATAAAAAATAATAAAATGATTCCCCATCCTCGCCCCTGCCAAACAAGAACCAACCATGCACCCAACCTACTTGAAAATAACCAACAGTCCTAGGCAATCCTTGGCTAAGAGGAAACTGAAAGGGAAGCTACCAACCGCCAGCAAGCAGTGAAGAGGGAATGTGCACCCTCAAAATGACAGACGCGGCTCCAGAAGCAGACATGGATTAAAGTGAAGAAGGAGGAAAAGCACCATGAAGAAGCAAAGACAGAGAGTGAAAACAATTCCACAGGAAGTGAAAACAGACAAACCCTTCAAAGACCATTAAGAGATCGAGGAACAGAAAGTGTGATTAGGAAGGAGAAAAAAAAAAAAGAGGTGAGCACAGAGAGGCCAAGAGAACATCAGCTTCATGGGAACAAGTACCCATTAACTCTGAAATGAAAGCCCCAAGGAAGTGGCATGAACGGCTGCCAGCTGCCTTTGGCCGGCTGTTCACCACAGCTGATGCCAGTGTGATTTTTTTTTTCCAGACAGGGTTTCACTGCTGCCCAGGATAGAGTGCAGTGGTGCGATCCCAGCTCACTGCAGCTTTGACTTCCCGGGCTCAGAGGATCCCCCACCTCACCCTCCCAAGTAGCTGGGACTACAGGCACACACCACCATGCCCCACTAATTTTAAAATTTTTTGTAGAGATGGGGTTTTGCCATGTTGCCCAGGCTCATCTCGAATTCCTGGGCTCAGGCAATCCACCTACCTCAGCCTCGCCAAGTGCTGGGATTACAGGTGTGAGCCACCACGCCCGGCCACCCCTGTGATTTTAACCATTCCAGGCCACAAAGCCACAGCCAGCTCTGCTCACAACATGCAGGGGCCACACTTGTCACAGCAAAACCTGCTGGAGCCAGTCCACACAACTGAGACCACGTGTGACAAGACAGTGAGCCGGTGGAAGGCCACAGCAAAGCCACGAGAGGCCAGGGTTCAACCCAGAATGCCACGCAGATACCCATGCACTCTAGCCTTGTAGTGACCACATCCACAAATCCCAGGAGGACCAGAAAAGCACAGAATCATCGTAACAGATGCTAAGAAAGAAACCTCTAGAAACTCAGCCACCCTCCTAAAAAACAGCCCAACAACAAATGTTCTGAGAAGGCAAAACAGCGATTCCTGTGGAGCAAAGCAAGACGCCCACTTCCTCCTCCCCATCAGGCCCACGGTGACATGACGGTGACAGGACTGATGAGCACACCAGGGTGGCAGAGAGGCGGCCAGCTTTTGATGATAAGCGTGACTATCTAGAAAACCCAAAAGACTCTTAAACCCTTTTTTAATTATAAGAGAATGTGATAAAGTGGCTAGATATAAAATGAACCGGAGTTTTTCTCTCCATGAGCAATGATCCCCAAAAGTTGGAAAAAAAGTCCATTTACAAAAGTATCACAAATTATAAAAAGTCCTTAAGAAGTTGCTTTATCCAGAAAGTCACCGGACCCACGTGAAGAAAATGATTGAAAGACTAAAACATAAAGTCAGGCCACTGTCTGGGGTGGCAGGTGGATGGAAAGGGCACCTCTGTTCTTCCACAATACAGGCATCTGGCCCCCACAGCCCTGCTGGCCCCCCATCCCCTGCCGCCTGCCACCAGCCTGCACACTGCTCCCCACATGCACCAGGGCCACGCATTCCCCAGACCTCCTGTGTCTCTCCAGGCGCCTCTCCCTGTCCAGCCCATGCCCTGCACAATCCCTCCCACACGCTACTCCAGCACGCTGACCTCCCCCAGCACTGCCTGGCCACAGGCACCCACACGAACGCCTGGTCCCTATCAAAAGGCCCTTCTGGACCTCCAGTAATTCATGACTTCTGGTCTCTCGAGGACAAACCGGGCGCGGGCAGCTCTCCCTGCTGACTCACTCTGGGGGCCCCCCTTTTGAACACAGGTGCACATGCTTGGCCTAGGTGTGCCGTACACTGTCTGGGTTTGATTCCGAACCAGCACGCCCTTCAGGGAGGGCCAAGAGGGAGAACCTGCAGGGAGTGCTGGCTCACCTCCCAGGCCACCCCAGCCAGCCCGGCTGACTCACAATTGAGATTTGTTGCTGTTGGGCCCTGAGTTGGCCATGCTGAGGATGCCGCGGCCCGTGTGAGAGAGGTTGGGCCGGAACTCATCTTTGAAGGGCTTCCCCCAGTACGACTCCCCGCCTGGAAGAGAAAGGCCCACAGAAGCAGGAAAGCTTGGGCCCCAGCCGAGGCAGAACCAGAAACCTCAGAGTCCCGAGGGGCATCAGGGCCTTGCTGAGCCCAGCCTGGGGAAGGGGCACTTGATAGGGTGGCCCCCGGCCCCATGTCACCAACTCCTGGGTCCTTTGGAGCCCCCACGCCTCCACACAGGCAGGCTACTGCCCATTCACCCCAGCCCTGCCTGGGGCCTGCCCCAGGACAGGGATTAAAGAGTCAAGACCGCCATCATTATCACTCAAGCTATGGGAATACGGAGTGGCAGGGCCTGGACCCAAGCAGCTGTCAGGCTGACGGGCTTGGAGAGGCTGCAGGAGGGAGGGCTGGCCGTGGTCTGAGGCGGACCCCAGGGGCCCAGGGAAGAGACCACACACTCCTGCCTCCTCTACCATGCAGGCCTCACAGCCACCTGGAAATGAGAAAACTGAGGGCCAGGCCTGAGCGGGCACAGCACTGATGGCTGCCAGTCGTTCCACCCTGGTCTAACAGATTCCACATCTGAGCTCTGCACAGCCCCTGCCCAGCTACTCCCTCATGCCCCAAGGAGCAGCCAAGGTGCCCAGAGAGGGGCCCAGTACCAGTACCTACCCATGCCTGTGCCTGTGGGGTCACCCCCTTGGATCTGTGAAAACAAAAGCCAGTGAGCAAGTCACACTCTGAGAGCCGAGGCCCACTGCCTGCCTGACTGAAGGAGACCCCTCCTGCTAGATGGCTCCATACGGGGGCTGGGCTCTTGGTGATGATGAGGGGCCCTCCCAGCCACCTCCCTGTGTGAACCCAGTGCTGGATGGGCTGGGGCCTCAAGGGTCAGCCTATGGGTTCCCCAACAGAAGATCACCGACTGGACTCATCCTGGCCACCGTGGCATGGGCCAGGAACGGGGCAGGGACAAGCCCACCCAGCCCCCGATGTCCCACCAAGCTCATCTGTGTAGCCAGTGACTCGCATCACTCACCACAAAGTTCCGGATGGATCTGTGGAAGATGGTGCCATTGTAATAATGCTTCTTGCAAAGCCTGATGAAGTTTTCGCAGGTTTTTGGTGTCTGCAACATAGCCCCGATACTTGTATCAGGCAGAGAGCTGCCAAAGGCAGCTCACCACAGCCACAGGAGGCCTTTTTTTATTTTTTTTGAGATGCAGTCTTGCTGTCGCCCAGGCTGGAGTGCTGTGGCACGATCTCGGCTCACTGCAACCTCCGCCTCCTAGGTTCAAGACATTCTCCTGCCTCAGCCTCCCAAGTAGCCAGGACTACAGGCGTGCACCACCACACCTGGCTAATTTTTGTAGTTTTAGTAGAGACGGGGTTTCCCCATGTTGGCCAGGCTGGTCTTTAATATGTAGCCGAGTCAGCTGCCCGTCCACACTGGGCAAGGATAGACCCACAACAGCAACCAACAGGCCCCGTGCAGCCGCATGGCCCAGAGCAGAGCGCATGGGAGAAGTGTGGGCAGAGCAGCAGGTGCGGCCTGGCCCCTTCTCTGAAACACTGGCACCTGTGTGCAGGCCATGCTGCCAACACGGTCCCCTAGGAAGGACACAGGGCACTGCTGCAGGTCCCGCCTAGTGACAAGCTGAATTTCCTACAAC
Organism: Theropithecus gelada; assembly: GCF_003255815.1. Taxonomy (NCBI): domain Eukaryota; kingdom Metazoa; phylum Chordata; class Mammalia; order Primates; family Cercopithecidae; genus Theropithecus; species Theropithecus gelada. The sequence continues at coordinate 33,594,322 of NC_037678.1, read as the reverse complement.
AAGCACATACCAGTGACAGCCCTATAGTTAAGACATGGCTGTCAAATGACCCCAGAAATGACCTTGGGACGTGGGAAGGGGCCGGCCTTCACACCCACCAGGTCGCAGTGCAGCTCCAGGTTGAGGTCGCCCTTGTTGGTGTGCAGTCGCACGTAGCCCTTCTTCTTCACAAACTGGTAGCGGAGCACATCCTCGTCGATGGCAGCTATAAGCAGAGGTCCCAGCTTGGCCCCTGCCCTTACCCTGGGGCAGCCCCACTGTGCCAGGCAGCACTGGCCTCAGACACACAGGCGGGGACTAGGCTCCAGCTCTGGGGAGAGCAGGGGAGCCGGAGGCTGAGGGTCTGCTCAGGCCATGCACCAGCCTCATGGGGCTGGCAGGGGTTCAGCAGCTAATAGGGGGAGGACTAGGGGCTCAGGTGACAGTGGGAGCCCCTGACAGGCCAAGAAAGTGGGAGTTGGGGAGCACACCCACCCCCGGCCCCCCGGCCACTTTCAGGTCACATGGCAGGTGGCTACAGAGGCAAAGGTGGCTACCTGCTTCATGTGTGGTCTCCGGGACCATCGCAGTGGAGGTGAAGGAAGCGCTGACCTTCCCTGTGGAATAGTGGGCCTGCCAAGGAAACCAGGATGGCACCTCAGCAGTGCCATGGGAGGCAGGTGGGCAGGGACGTGTCACTTGCCTAGAAACCAACCACATACCACCCCTGCCCCCCAGGCCCTGCTTGGTGCCTCTCCTCCAGGAGGGCCTCCCGACCAGCAGGAGGAAGAAGCCAAGGCCAGGCCGAGCCAGGGGCCCCTGGCCTCAACTGGGTCCCGACTCTTACGATATCAGCTGAAACCCTGGAGATAAAATACCACACAGGACTGGCCACCTCAGGGTTAGGAGTATATGGCTGACTTCCCACTTATTTTTATTTTAATTTTTTTTATCAGACAAGGTCTTGATCTATACCCAGGCTGGAGTGCAGTGGTGCAATCCTGGTGCACTGTAGCCTCCAACTCCTGGGCTCAAGTGACCCCCCGACCTCAGCCTCCTGAGCAGCTGGGACAACAGGCGCCTGCCACCACACCTGGCTGATTTTTGTAGAGATAAGGTCTCACTATGTTGTCCAACCTAGTCTTGAACTCCTGGCCTCGGGCAATCCTCCTGCCTCAGCCTCCCAAAATGCTGGGATTACAGGTGTGAGCCACCACGCCTGGCCTCATTTCTTTTTTTTAAAGTTTCAAATTTTCTACACTAAACACATTACATATTTAATCAGGGGTTGGGGGAAAGCCCCAATAAATGTTATTTTTTATCATAGAGGAAGAAAAGGGGTTTCTCCCATCAGAAGAAAATACAAGCCAGGCACAGTGGCTCACACCTGTTAATCCAGCACTTTCGGAGGCCACGGCAGGAGGATCTCACTTGAAGCCAGGAATTCAAGACCAGCTTAGACAACACAGCAAGATCCTGTCTCAAAAAAAAAAAAAAGTATACCAAAGTGCTAAGGGCAGCGTGTCAGCGTGTCAGAGGGGTGACCATGGACAACAAACTTGCTTTTTAAATTTTTCCAGAATTTGAATAATTCTTTAAGGAGAACTTCAGCGATACCTGCCCATGTCTCTGCACTCCCCCTAGCTCCAGATCCCCACATTCTGCCTGAACAGGAGGAAGAAGCAAACACAGCAGCCCCAGACGGGCAGCTCTGTGCAGTCCCAGGCACGCCATCCACCTCAGCACCGCAGCAGACTCTGAAACGCCCCAACTCTCCCTGGCATGGCTTTGGGCCCCAGTGCACATCGGGCCCTGCCCTCCCAGCCACCACAGAACCACACGTGCCCACTCCACGTGCCTGCCCTGGCCACTGAACTCAGGCTGGGACCACAGCACAAGGCAGACCTTCTGCGGAGGGGTCTCCTCCCCTGTGTGCCCCCACACACCCCTTGGTTCTTCAACGACCAGTGTGGACGTCAGCCCCTCCCCTTCCGCCTTCTCAGATTCTGTCTACCTCAGGGCAGCCCCAGGGCTGTGTGCTCAGAGCAATCAGGGACACCACAGCTCTGGGGGATCCTGGCTGCCTCCCTGCCGTGTAACCCCAGACCCCCATGAACCCCTTTCCCAGGACCACTCCAAGAGGCCATGAGATAGGGAGGGAGACGGGGCTCGGCCGAGTGCCCTCCACCACTCACAGCGTTCAGCTTGTCCACTTTCTTCTTCTCTGGGGCCTTCATGGTGGCTGCCAGAACCTCATCCCCTTTGAACTCCTTGTAGAGCTCCTGCAGGGTCTCTCGGGTCTCGGCATTTGTATTTTTCAGATAGTAAGACGGGTCCTGTTTGGCCTTCTCTTCATCTACAAAACAGTAGCATGGCCCTGAGCAGCCGAGCCCCCAGTATCCTCCCCACACACACGTGCTGGGGAAACAGATCTAGAATAGGCCAGGGCTGTCCAGCCATGGCATGGGCCCCGTGCCACTGCCAGCCACAGAATGCCACAGTGCCCAGCTACAGGCCTGAAGCTCTCCCCAGGCAGTTCACAAGGGTCTCAGGAAGGACTTCATGTTGTAGTTTCCTGCATATTCTAATCTTTTTACTGTATACACTTTGCTTTTTTTTTTTTTTTTTTTTTTTGAGACAGGGTCTAGCTCTGTCACCCCAGCTGGAAAGCAGTTGCAAGATCTCAGCTCACTGTAGCCTCCACCTCCTGGGCTCAATCGATTCTCCTGCCTAAACCCCCCGAGTAGCTGGGGCTACAGGCGCGCGCCAATCACACCCAGCTAATTTTTCTATTTTTTGTGGAGACAGGGTGTCCCCATGTTGCCCAGGCTGGTCTTGAACTCTTCAGCTCAAGCAATCCACCTGCCTTAGCCTCCCAAAGTGCTGGGATTACAGGTGTAAGCCACTGCGCCCAGCCCCTTTGCTTCCGTAATTTTAAAGGTTTTTACTTAATAGAAGTGTGTGGGGGTCTTTTCGGATGTGAAATCCCCCATTCTTGCCAACTCAGGAGGGCGCCTGCTGCCTACTGGTCCTTGGACAGCAGTCCACTCTGTGGAGAGGGACGGGCATCCCCGTGCAGAGAGCACAGACACGGCCCAGCCCCAACCCTGGCCTCAGGCTCTCCTGACTCAAATCTCCCCTAGTCATGTGCTCAGCCTCCCTAAAACCCAGTTTATACAACGCTCACGAAGTGCCCAGGCCACTGCTCTGCAGCACGAGGCTGAGTGGCCTCTGAGCATGAGTCCTGCTGGCTCCTCCAAGGCTGCAGGACAGCCACCAGCGGCCAGGAAAACAGGAGGACCCCGTCACCCCACCACCTGCCCAGTGACAGCACTGGCCAGTCTGCAGGGAGCAGGGGAACCTGAGCAGGTGTCCTGGCAGGGCAGCAAGTCCATCCCGCCCGTTGTTTCTGAGGCTGCAGCTGGCTCGGATTCTCTGAACACTGGTTCAGAAAATGCAGGGCCTGTCTAGGCTGGGACCCTCTGACCTCCAGGAAAGGGAGGATTTTACCCAGGGAGCACTGTCCCAATTTCACCCAAATGCCCCCTCGCCTAGCCCAGCCCCTAGTTGTACATACCTGGGTCTATTATTTTCATGTTATTCTTCACATGATAGAAGTTAGAAACATTGAACTTGTCCAAATTGGTGGGGTCCTGTGGCAAAAAGAGAATGCCCAGCAGAGTGAACCCAGCCTGCGGCCAAATGGCAGCCACATGCAGCAAAGGTCGGCCAGCTGTCAGAGGTGGGGAAGAGGCCAGGCCTACACTGAGGTGGGGGGAGTCAAGCAGGGCATGGCAGAGGAGGTGGTCTGCCCTAGGCAGGGCAGCAAGCAGGGGCAGGGACGGGGACACGGCCTCGCTAGCTGCTGGCCGAGCTGCGACCTTCCTCCAGGCACATGGTTAACGAGCATTCATCGCTGTTAGGGAGCTCTCGGACAGGAACGTGGGCAGCCACGGGCCAACCTCTGGTTAGAATGGGACAAGCCACAGAGGTGACTGACTCAGCAGGCCACGCTCCAGCCAGCACCTGCTTTTCTAAGTCAGTGTTTTTCGTTAATTCACTTGGAGTTCTCTGACACCTGCAGGGAGCCCTGTGCCAGACCCCGAGGCCCAGAGCTCACACCAGCTCCCGCCGTCGAGGCGCTGAAGCAGAGCCAGGCCTGCAGAGTGGCCATTCAGATGCCTTAGGAGGCTCTGAGGACAGATATGAGGGACCCTGACATGGGGGTGGGGGATCGGGGAGGAGATGTAAGAGCTAGACTGAGGCGGCGGCCCCGTAGAGGCCTGGGCTGGCTGCAGGGGCTGAAGGCAGCTGGGGCAGGCGGGCAGGCGACACTCACCTGGAGGGTGATAATGTCCTGCCGGGAGAAGGGCTCATCAGTCAGCAGGTCCCGGAAGTTCTTGGCTTTGATATTTAGCTGTTCCACTGCCTATAGCCAGGAGGAAGTGGTTTTACGATGCCTGCCCCAAGCCTTGGCACAGGGGACTGCAAGCAGGGAGGCCTGGAGCTGGCCCCGACCATGGCACGATTTGAGAGGCGTGAGGAATGAGAGAGACAGCAGTGTACACCCCACTGGCTGAAAGCAGAGGCTCCCACAAAGGCAGAGCTGGCTGGGCCTCAGACAATGAGCCAGTTCAGCCTCGCAGCAACCTTCCTGCAGGAAGCTCCTGTCTGCACACTGATCAGCAAAAAGGCTCAGCGAGCCACCCACCCACTCACTACAGCCTTCACCGAGCTCCTCCTGTGCACAGGCGCAGCGCCAGGCCCCCGTGGGCAGGGGCTGTGCACATGAGATGCCTGCACTCCTGGGGTACGTTCTAGCAGAGTCCTCGCTCCACTGACGAGGACTGACCATGCCAGTTTGTGCAGGCTTCTGGCAAGAAGTGGCCCCCAAGGCCCCTGGAGCAGCGCTGGCCACCTACACCCCACAAACGTCCAGGTGCAGGATTGAAAATGGCACAAAGGTCGGCTTTCCTGCCATGTGGGGCCTGCCCCACCTCGCCCCTGAGAGGAGGACCCATGTGTGAACATGGCTGCCTCCTCTCTCCCTAAACCCACTCCCAGCCAGAACTCCTCCAGGAGACAGCTCCCTCCCGGGGACAAGTGGCTCCATGCAGAGCCGGGGCCAGCACTCCCCTCTCAACCCTAAAGGCCTGTCCTCAGAACACGGGTGCCTTCCCAGCACATGAGCTTTGCTGAAGACGCAGGAGGACCCCCTGGGGTTTAAGGGTCCCTGCTGGGCAGCCAGGACTGCCTGGATTCCGAAGGATGCACCTCCCCCAACCCTTTTTTTGACCTGCCTGAAAATGGGGAGGCTGCACTGCCAGAGCTTTGGCAGATGACCATGCCTGTGGCTGTGACTAAACCCCACAAGGACAGGCCGTGCCCATAGCACACAGCCCAGCCAGTGTATCCTGGGAACACACAGCAGAGATCTCCCCACCGCTGTCTCCAGGCCCCGGAGCGAGGACACACCTCATAGGCGTAGACGTTGCCGGTCGTCCTCACAGCCACGATGTGGGTGTTGTTGGTGAACACGGTAAACAGCACCGGGCAGTGGTACTTCCCTAGAGAGAAGGCACACACAGGAAGGTCAGTCACCTCTGCGGACTGTGAACATCCCAATGAGGACCGCGGGGGGCCAGGGCAGGGCAGAACTCAGCCAAAGTCAGCAATGGGAGGCGGTGGAACCCCATGTCAGCGGCCAGAGCAGGGAACCATGGGGACAGCTGCTCACCCCCTCAAACCCCTCCATACCATTAGGAAACTCCTATTCATCCTGCAAGACCCAACGCCTGCATCTTCCTCAGATCCTCCAGCCCACCCCTGGGTGAGCACCATGCTAGCCTCCTCCTCCTACTGAAGTTGGCCCTCAGCAGGAAACAACCCATGCTCCAGCCCTGACAGCTCTACCTCTCACCGACGTCCCCCGCCGGCCCCCGGTCAGCTCTTCCTTCACAACCGCCCATCCCCTTGCCTGCTTACTATCTTTTTTTTGTTTTGCTCTGTTTCTTTTTTTTTTTTTTTTTTTTGAGATGGAGTGGTGTGATTAGCCACCACACCCAGCTAATTTTTCTGTATTTTTAGTAGAGATGGGGTTTCACTGTGTTAGCCAGGATGGTCTCGATCTCCTGACCTCATGATCCACCCACCTCAGTCTCCCAAAGTGCTGGGATTACAGGCGTGAGCCACTGTGCCCAGCCTTGTTTTGCTCTGTTTTGAGATGGAGTCTTGCTCTGTCACCCAGGCTGGAATGCAGTGGCTCGATCGTGGCTCACTGCAACCTCTGCCTCCTGGGTTCAAGCGATTCTCTTGCCTCAGCCTCCCAAGTAGCTGGGACTACAGGCGCACATGCGTCACCATGTACAGCTAATTTTTGTATTTTTAGTAGAGACAGGGTTTCACCATGTTGGCCAGACTGGTCTCGAACTCCTGACCTCAACCTCTCAAAAAGTGCTGGCATTACAGGCATGAGCCACTGTACCTGGCCTTGGTTACTGTCTCTCTGCCTGTGAGTCCCCACCCAGTGGCCAGGGGCCCTGTCAAAGAAGTGCCCACTTCTGGGGAAAAAAAGTGTGGTGGGGGGCTCAGAGACATCAACCACATGTATTTGTGGGGACTTTTTCTTAAACGAAATCCTGATTTGAGGCCAAGTTAGGGCCTCAAATTAGTCAGAGTCTCAAGTTAGAGGTGGCTCACACCTCTAGTCCCAGTGCTTTGGGAGGCCAAGGTGGGAGAACTGCTTGAGGTCAGGAGTTTGAGACCAGCCTGGGCGACAGGCCAAGACCCTGTCTTTTTTCTTTTTCTTTTTTTGAGACAGCGTCTAGCTCTATCACCCAGGCTGGAGTGCAGTGGCGCAATCACAGCTCACTACAGTCTCAACCTCCCAAGCTCCAATAATCCTCCCACCTCAGCCTCCCAAGTAGTGGGGACTGCAGGTGCGCTCAACCACACTGGCTAATTTTTAGGTTTCATTTTGTAGAGACAAGGTTTCCTTATGTTGCCCAGGCTGGCCAGGATGGTCTTGATCTCTTGACCTCATGATCCACCCACTTCGGCCTCCCAAACCGCTGGGATTACAGGCGTGAGCCACCATGCCTGGCCCTATGACACTTTTGGCAGAATTAAAAGCAGGTGTCCAGGCCGGGTGCGGTGGCTCACGCCTATAATCCCAGCACTTTGGGAGGCCAAGGCGGGTAGATCATGAGGTCAGGCAATCAAGACCATCCTAGCTAACACAGTGAAACCCCATCTCTACTAAAAATACAAAAAATTAGCTGGGTGTGGTGGCGGGTGCCTATAATCCCAGCTACTTGGGAGGCTGAAGCAGGAGAATGGCGTGAACTGGGAGGTGGAGCTTGCAGTGAGCTGAGATGGCGCCACTGCACTCCAGCCTGGGCGACAGAGCGAGACTCCGTCTCTAAATAAATAAATAAATAAAAGATAAATAAATAAATAAAAGCAGGTGTCCAGCTTGGTCAGAAAGCAATGACTGATTCTGTATGAAACCTGGTAAGAGCTGGGACCTTGGGTCAGGAGGCCAAGCCCAGAGGTGGCTGTGATAGTTTCACTCACCCTCACTGTTCTTGGCAAAGTTCAGCTTGATCAGGGACCTCCCGTCCAGCTTCTGGAAGAAGCACAGTTAACAATTAATGATAATGAATAAGTAACTGATGCACAGAGATGCTGGGGTCAGACAAAGATGGGCTGGAAAAGTCTCTGACTAGCCAATCCTGTGCAGCTCTGGACAAAAGGGAAGGCCTCGGCCGGGCGCGATGGCTCACACCTGTAATTCCAGCACTTTGGGAGGCAGAGGCGGGTGGATCACAAGGTCAGGAGATCGAGACCATCCTGGCTAACACAGTGAAACCCCATCTCTACTAAAATACAAAAAAAAAAAAAAAGTTAGCCAGTTGTGGTGACGGGCGCCTGTAGTCCCAGCTACTCGGGAGGCTGAGGCAGGAGAATGGCATAAACCCAGGAGGCGGAGCTCACAGTGAGCTGAGATCGCAGCACTGCAAGACCCTGCAAGGACCTCACAGGGGCTGTAGGATGCTGTCGGGCAGTTGTGTTTATGTGGCATCCCCACCATGCTCTGAGAAGAGCCGTCACAGGTGACCCCGAGCAGAGGACCAGGCCACAGGGTGGTGTGTGTTATACTTCTGCAGGGTTTGGACATCTTTACGGTGAGCACCGATTACTTCTAAAATTAAAAAGTGAACATATGGCCGGGCGCGGTGGCTCAAGCCTGTAATCCCAGCACTTTGGGAGGCCAAGACGGGTGGATCACGAGGTCAGGAGATCGAGATCATCCTGGCTAACAAGGTGAAACCCCATCTCTACTAAAAATACAAAAAACTAGCCGGGCGCAGTGGCGGGTGTCTGTAGTCCCAGCTACTCGGGAGGCTGAGGCAGGAGAACGGCGTAAACCCGGGAGGCGGAGCTTGCAGTGAGCTGAGATCCGGCCACTGCACTCCAGCCTGGGTGACAGAGCGAGACTCTGTCTCAAAAAAAAAAAAAAAAAGTGAACATATTTCTTCAGCTAGAGTGGGGGGGGGGACACATGGTTCCACCTTATTATTCTGTTATATGAATTTTTTTTTTTTTTGAGACGGAGTCTCTGTCACCAAGCTGGAGCACAATCTCAGCTCACTGCAACCTCCGACTCCCTGGTTCAAGTGATTCTCCTGCCTCAGCCTCCCGAGTAGCTAGGACTACAGGCACACGCCACCACACCAGGCCTCATGATCTGCCTGCCTTGGCCTCCCAAAGTGCTCTGTCATATGAATATTTAAGAAAAACAAAACACTGAAAGTGGGGAGAAAGTAAGAAATACACCCTAATGCTAAGAATGGTTGTGCTGGGAAGGTGGGACTCTATTTTTCTGTTTCTGGATGTTTTTTCTTTTTTCTTATTTCCCCCATCCCAGGTGGCGGGTAATGTTCTCGGTTTCCGTGGTGTGTCTGCAGTGCAGCTCTTCCACAGGAAACTCTCCCATAAAACAAAGTCTGGACAACCAGAGGCAGGAACTGCTGGGGGCGGGGCTGTGGGGAGACCCTGGAAGGGAGGCAGAGCTATGTGCCGCTGGGGAGCACCTCACTCAGGGTCACAACCCAGCAGCTGATGCCACCTGGTGTGGGCTGGGACCAGCTATGCCCACCCAGGCGCAGGGGAGATGTAGGGGGAGGCTCCTGGGGCTGGGCTGTAAGCTAGCAGCAGGTCCTTGTGCTGCCCTCCCCGCCCTCCGTGGGCCCTGCCTGCTGCTGGCCAGCCCAACTGACCACATCTGCTCCTCCAACCACCTTTGTTCCTTCCTTTGTCATTCAACTACCCCCACCTCCCCACATCACTACAGGTGTGGAGGAGACCACCGGTGGGCCAGCAGGGTCCCTATTCAGACACAAGACCTGAGCAGAGAGATTCCCTGACACAACAGGCTCCTCCTGAGGCTCCAAAAGTCACATGGGCCAGCCAGCCCTTGGCCCAGGAACTCTCTTCGGAGGTTTGGCTAGCAAGGCTCTGCTGACACCCATAGGTCTGGCCAAGCAAGCCCACAGCAAGGTCCCTTCCAGAACAGGCCAAGGGAGAGGTGCAGGTACAGGATAAAGATGTGTGTGGTGCTCCTGCAGACTCACCCCAACAAAGAACAAAGAACAGCTTGCAACAAAGAAATGGCGGCACCTCCCTGATGTAAGCCCTAACAGTGTGGCTAACTGCCAGATCAGACTTTGTGGGTGCAGGGGCCAGCACAATCGACAAGTTTAGGAACCCCAAAGAGTACCTATGAAGCAAAACACCCGAAGTAGCAAAATGCACCCCAGCTGCAACCAAATGACAGCATCCACTGGGACAGCAGAGGCCACGAGGGCAGCCACGGACAGGAAAACCCCACCTACCCCCACCTCGCCACCAGGCTGCTCCCTGAGGCAGACACCCAGCCACATAGGGCATAGGCAGGCAGCAGGGACCCCTGCTGAGAAGAGCAACAGAAGATGACTTCCCAGGCTGGGGCACAGACCTTGGGGGAAGACCCTGGGATCCAACGTGGCTCCCAGCAGCAGACATCACAGAAACACAGTCTTTTTTTTTTTTTTTTTTTTTTTTGAGACGGAGTCTTGCTCTGTCGCCCAGGCTGGAGTGCTGTGGCCGGATCTCAGCTCACTGCAAGCTCCGCCTCCTGGGTTCCCGCCATTCTCCTGCCTCAGCCTCCCGAGTAGCTGGGACTACAGGCGCCCGCCACCTCGCCCGGCTAGTTTTTTGTATTTTTTAGTAGAGACGGGGTTTCACCGTGTTAGCCAGGATGGTCTCGATCTCCTGACCTCATGATCTGCCCGTCTCGGCCTCCCAAAGTGCTGGGATTACAGGCTTGAGCCACCGCGCCCGGCCGAAACACAGTCTTTAAGTGACACAGACCAAGGAAGAAGAGTGCCCTCCCTAAGGAGGCAAGGCCACAAGCCCCCTACCCAAGCATCTGAAACAGAAGAGCCACAGGCTTTAGCGGCTGGTCCAAGAACACTCAAAACCAGCCCCCTGGCCAAGTTCCCCTTGTATTCGAGAGCAGGGAAGCCTTGGAGGAGCACCAACTCCATCTAGAAAGAGTCCCCAGAACCCTGCAGCCCGCAGAACATCACAAGGGCCGGAAGAGCTGAGACAACACAGATGGGCTGCCAGCTTCTCCTGCTGGCCTGGTAGGAAGGGTCATATTGTCCAGGGAGCTCCCTTCCAGTGGCTCCAGCACAGGGAGCCCCCTTGAGTCCTGACCCTCCTTCTCGCTTGCAGTTTGAGCTCTTGCCCCAGGCCACAGGAAAGAAGTGGAGGAATACATGCAAGTGTCCAACAGGAAGGGAACGGTCACTGGTAAAACACACTAGATCTCCCTCGGAACTAGGCTGCATGATGTCCCCCCGAAACTGATGCTCACTGGGAACCTGTGAATGTGGCCTGCCTTGGATATAATCAAGGGTTTATATAAGGTCTTTGCAGATAGAATCAAGTTCAGATGGCCGGGCGCGGTGGCTCAAGCCTGTAATCCCAGCACTTTGGGAGGCCGAGATGGGCGGATCACGAGGTCAGGAGATCGAGACCATCCTGGCTAACACGGTGAAACCCCGTCTCTACTAAGAAATACAAAAAAAATAGCCGGGCGAGGTGGCAGCGCCTGTAGTCTCAGCTACTCGGGAGGCTGAGGCCGGAGAATGGCGTGAACCCGGGAGGCGGAGCTTGCAGTGAGCTGAGATCCGGCCACTGCACTCCAGCCTGGGCGACAGCGCGAGACTCCGTCTCAAAAAAAAAAAAAAAAAAAAAAGAATATTGGATCCACCAGCACAGGAACTAAATAACATCTAATTCAAACCAT
>NC_037678.1:33571728-33582934 GCF_003255815.1 Theropithecus gelada | reverse complement strand
AAAAAAAAAAAAAAAAAAAAAAAAAGAATCAAGTTCAGATGAGGTCATACTGGATCACAGATATGGCCCGAGAAAAGACATGCACAGGCAGGAAGCGTTTCCAGAAAGGAATGGGTGTGGGCAGAGGAGGGGAAGACTGTCCCTCCTCACTGGGTCCCATGAACGGTTCTCTCCCATGTTCCCGTGTTCATGAAAACCACCAGAACAAAAGCAGAGGTGAGAGGACAGCGCTCACCAGCATCACTGAAACTCCTGCACAGCCACCTACCTCTCCATTGCTGGGGTTGGTCCCGTACTTCTTAAGCCACGGAACAATGTTCCTGAAGGGAAGAGAGAACAGAAAACATCACCAGGGTGCTTAGGCACCACCTGGTGACAACACAGGGGTCTTGCAGGGCTGCTTCCAGGTTAGAGGCCTGCGAAGGAGTCTTGCTTCACTTTAGGACAGGAAGAGCTCCTCACCTTGTCTCAGGAAGTTGGGGGTATTTGTGGATACACAGGTTTCAAAATATGTTCAGAGTTATTATTGCAGTTATATATGAACAAGAAAAACTACAGGTGAAAATGAGTAAGTAAATGGTTTGGGGCTTTTTTCTTTGAGACAAGGTTTTGCCTCATCACTCAGGCTGGAGCGCAGTGTTTCACTCATGGCTCACTGCAGCCTCTAACCCCTGGGCCTCAAGCAAGTCTCCTACCTCAGCCTTCCAAGTAGCTGGGACTACAGGTGCACACCACCACGGCTGGCTAATTCTTGTACTTTTTTGTAGACACAGGTACTCACCATGTTGCCCAGGCTGGTCTCAAACTCCTGGGTTCAAGAGATCCTCCTGCCTCAGCCTCCCAAAGTGCTGGGACTACAGACATAAGCCACCACTCCCTGTCATAAATGTTGATACATCTGTACAATTAAATACTAAGCTAGCATCAAAAACTATACTTTCAAGCCAGGCACAGTGGCGTGTGCCTGAAATCTCAGCTACTCAGGAGGCTGAGGTGGAAGGGTTGCTTCAGCACAGGAATTCAAGAGTGTTGGGATTACAGGCATCAGCCACCGCCTCTACTAAAAATTTTAAAAATTAGGCCAGGAGTGGTGGCTCACACCTGTAATCCCAGCACTTTGGGAGGCCAACGTGGGCGGATAACAAGGTCAAGAAATCGAGACCATCCTGGCCAACATGGTGAAATCCTGTCTCTACTAAAAATACAAAAATTATCCAGGCGTGGTGGCACACACCTGTAGTCCCAGCTACTCAGGAGGCTGAGGCAGGAGAATCGCTTGAACCCGGGAGGCAGAGGTTGCAATGAGCCAAGACCGTGCCATCGCACTCCAGCCTGGCCTGGGTGACACAGTGAGACTCCGTCTTAAAAAAAAAAAAAAAGGGACTGAAACATGAAAAAAATTACAGAAGCATATGCTGGAACGCAAAACTGGGCATAATGCTTCCAAATACTACACACAAAAGGTACATGCCATAATTATGGCTCTGCTTTCATAAAGTAAAAAATATGCAGTTCATTACCATTCTAAAACAGATCACTGTGTCCAATTAGAACACTAGGACCCCCACATGGAGGGGTGTGGGGTGGTCTACCCCATTCCAGGCAGTGACAGTAGCACCTGACAACTAGAGCTGCCTGCCTAGGGGTCACAGCAGCACTGCTGCCATGTCCCCAAGGCCCTAGCTGTTACTTCTGTGTCCCCAAGAGCCCTACCCAAGGGTCCCCTTCCTTAATGGGTGTTGAGAATCTCACATTTGTTAGATCGAAATTCAAGGAAAAACTCACAGCAAATCAAAGACGACGCCATCTGGAGTACAGACTGGGTAGACGAAGGGCTGCAGAGAGAGACTGAAAAAGGACAGAGTCATTACTGGTGAATTGCCAGGCACCCTGGTCAGGATGTGGGCTGGCTGAGCCTGGCATGGTGACCTCCTGAGATGCTGTCCCAGGGAGCCCTCTCTGGGCAGCCTGGCCACTTCCCTCTCTCACCAACCTTCTCCTCCAACTACAGTAGTGGTTGTGCCACCCCTGGTGAAGGACCAGAGCAGGATCCAACACCAAGGTAAGCTCCTACCATCATGACAAGGACTTCGCATCTTCTCCCAACGTGAACTGAGGAGCCACATCTTCAAAGCACACTTTTACGCATAACCCCACATCCACAAGGGGCAGATTCACTATCAGAGCATCAGAGAACAATTCCAAGGGAAAGGTAAACTCACAAAACTCTTACCTGCAGTGGTCAAAAGGTAAACGACGAAAATTTGTTTGTGGGAGATCTGTTTAAAATGAAACAAAAAACAGAAATCTTACTCTGCAGTATTTCATCTATGTGCTCTACTAGCAATTCAGTTACAGTGTATGAAAAAGTTCATGGCTGGGCACGGTGGCTCATGCCTGTAATCCCAGCACTTTGGTAGGCCAAGATGGGCGGATCACGAGGTCAGGAGATCGAGACCATCCTGGCTAACACAGTGAAACCGCGTCTCTACTAAAAATACAAAAAAATAGCCGGGCATGGTGGCAGGCATCTGTAGTCCCAGCTACTCGGGAGGCTGAGGCAGGAGAATGGCATGAACCAGGGAGGCAGAGCTTGCAGTGAGCCGAGATTGCGCCACTGCACTCCAGCCTGGGTGACACAGCGATACTCTGTTTCAAAAAAAAAAAAAAAAAGAAAAAAAAAGAAAAAGTTTGTGCAAATTTTTAAGTACAGCAATTGCTGTGGATTAAAAACCTTTTAATAGATATAAACCAAAACACTCGGGGTCCATCGAAAAAGAACTTACAGGGAAAAGTGCGTACTTTTTTAGTCCCATTAAAATTATGACAGTGCTATTGTTATTGTAGTCTTGATAGTTTTGACAGCTGAAAATATTATCATTCTTTTTATTCCTTATAAACTTTTTTTTTTTTTTTTTGAGACGGAGTCTCGCTCTGTCGCCCAGGCTGGAGTGCAGTGGCCGGGTCTCCGCTCACTGCAAGCTCCGCCTCCTGGGTTTATGCCATTCTCCTGCCTCAGCCTCCCGAGTAGCTGGGACTACAGGTGTCCGCCACCTCACCCGGCTAGTTTTTTTATATTTTTTAGTAGAGACGGGGTTTCACCATGTTAGCCAGGATAGTCTCGATCTCGTGACCTTGTGATCCGCCCATCTCGGCCTCCCAAAGTGCTGGGATTACAGGCTTAAGCCACCGTGCCCGGACTCCTTATAAACTTAATAGAGAAAAAACATTTAAATGTACATGTAATTTTGTATTTTATTTACTTTTTTTTTTTTTTTTTTTGAGACAGAGTCTCGCGCTGTGTCACCCAGGTTGGAGTACAGTGGCGCGATCTCGGCTCACTGCAAGCTCCGCCTCCCAGGTTCAGGCCATTCTCCTGCCTCAGCCTCCGAGTAGCTGGGACTACAGGCGCCCGCCACCACGCCCGGCTAGTTTTTTGTATTTTTAGTAGAGACGGGGTTTCACCATGTTAGCCAGGATGGTCTCGATCTCCTGACCTCGTGATCCGCCCGCCTCGGCCTCCCAAAGTGCTAGGATTACAGGCTTGAGCCACTGCGCCCGGCCTTATTTACTTATTTTTTACTTAGCTCCCAGCATCGGGGAATATTTTAATCTACATTTTACAAAAACCACCACTAAGAAGAAGCATGTTCTTCTTTCTTGAGTATATTTCTCTTTCGTGAACTGTCCTCGGCCCATTTGTCTACCACAGTTTCCGTGTTCTTGTTGTCTATTTTTACAGCTCACTGTATCCTGAAGACACTGTTCCTTAATACCACTCCCCCAACGGGGAACAGAAAGACCGCAAGCCTTACCTGGCTTCTTGCCACCATAAAAGTGAGTATATTCAGCACAAGTAATGTACCTGAGGAAGAGAGGAAGATAATGCTATGACCACCACCTTTATACAGAGAACAAAGTCTTTGGAAGTGAGTAATCTTTGCTTATTCCGCATATGCTTATTAAACACCTATAAGCATGGGACGGGCATGGTGGTTAATGCCTGTAATCCCAACGCTTTGGGAGCCCGAGGTGGGTGAATCACTAGAGGTCAGGAGTTTGGGACAAGCCTGGCCAACAAGGTGAAACCGCGTCTCTACTAAAATTACAAAAATTCGCTGGGCGTGATGGTGGGTGCTTGTAATCCCAGCTACTCAGGAGGCTGAGGCAGAGAATTGCTTGAACCTGGGAGGCAGAGGTTGCAGTGAACTGAGATCGCACCACTATACTCCAGCCTGGGCGACAGAGTAAGACTTGTCTCAAAAAAAAAAAAACAAAAAACAAACCAGCTGGGCGCGGTGGTTCACACCTGTAATCCCAGCACTTTGGGAGGCTGAGGCTGGTGGATCATGAGGTCAGGAGATCGTGACCATCCTGGATAACACGGTGAAACCCCATCTCTACTAAAAATACAAAAAATTAGCTGGGTGTGGCGGTGGGCACCTGTAGTCCCAGCTACTCGGGAGGCTGAGGCAGGAGAATGGCGTGAACCCGGGAGGCAGAGCTTGCACTGAGCCGAGATTGCACCACTGCACTCCAGTCTGGGCAACAGAACGAGACTCCATCTCAAAAAAAAAAAAAAAAAAAAAAATTGCTTATCTGAACGCCAGTGCTTGTTTAGCTGCTAGAGAAATAAAAAAACCCTGTGGCAGTTAGGATATAGTTTATTCTTTAGGCGTAGGGGTGGGTAACTTAACCAGGGAAGTTGTCTGGCATGACTGTAGGTTCTATTTATAATTTGGTATCTTATTGCTACAAAGAGTCTGTTTCGTCAATCTTATTTCTATTTCTTTATTTTTATTAAAAATTAGCCACCACGCGGGAGGCCAAGACGGGCGGATCACGAGGTCAGGAGATCGAGACCATCCTGGCGAACACGGTGAAACCCCGTCTCAACTAAAAAATACAAAAAACTAGCCGGGCGAGGTGGCAGGCGCCTGTAGTCCCAGCTACTCGGGAGGCTGAGGCAGGAGAATGGCGTGAACCCTGGAGGCGGAGCTTGCAGTGAGCTGAGATCGGGCCACTGCACTCCAGCCTGGGCGACAGAGCGAGACTCCGTCTCAAAAAAAAAAAAAAAAAAAAAAAATTAGCCACCACGCCCGGCTAATTTTTTTTTTTTTTTTGTATTTTTAGTAGAGACGGGGTTTCACCATGTTAACCAGGATGGTCTCGATCTCCTGACCTCATGATCTCCTGACCTCATGATCCACCACCTCAGCCTCCCAAAGTGCTGGGATTACAGGTGCAAGCCACCGCGCCGGGCCCCTTATGATCTCTATTTCAACGTTAATGCCGGTCAGTTGTTGTGTCTAGGCCACAAAAGGGAGGAAGACATAACAAGGTACAGCTGACCTCCATCGCATCATGGCCAGGAACTCAGTTTTACGGTTTTCCTGGAGTTCTCTTAGCCACAAGGGTGTCTGCTCAGCCAGTAAGGGGATTTAGGATTTTATTTTTAGCTTACAGGGAGGAGCAGGCTCAGGAGCTGAAAATCAAGAGTTCTGTTTAAGGCATATTAAATTTGAGGGCACGGTGGCTCACGCCTGTAATCCCAGCACTTTGGGAGGCAGAGGCGGGTGGATCACCCGAGGTCAGGAGTTCGATACCAGCCTGGCCAACATGGTGAAAACCTGTCTCTACTAAAAATACAAAAATTAGCCGGGCATGGTGGCAGGCACCTGTAATCTCAGCTACTGGGGAGGCGGAGGTGGGAGAATCGCTTGAATCTGGGAAGTAGAGGTTGCAGTGAGCCAAGATCGCACCATTGCACTCCAGCCTGGGCAACACAGCAAGACTCCATCTCAAAAAAAAAATTGAGATGTTTATCAGTCCTCCAGTGGAGATATCAAGTAAGCCACTAACTACACAAGACTGGGGAAAGCAGCTTATAGATGACTGGGAAATTATATCACTCACAGAGAATGTTTATGGAAAAGAAACCTATGAGATCTGAGAAAAGGGAGGAGGGTCCA
This sequence comes from Theropithecus gelada, assembly GCF_003255815.1. Taxonomy (NCBI): domain Eukaryota; kingdom Metazoa; phylum Chordata; class Mammalia; order Primates; family Cercopithecidae; genus Theropithecus; species Theropithecus gelada. The sequence goes on along the minus strand of NC_037678.1, from coordinate 33,576,962 downwards.
GAAAGGAGGTTGGGAAAAGAGAGGCCGCTGAAGTCGATGGAAAACAAAGAGCACAGGAAACCTCAGATACCAAAGGAGGGCTTCAGAAGGAGGGAGTGGTTAACAGTGTGACATACTGTTGAGAAGCCCAACAAAATGAGGACTGAGGCTGCCCTGGCGCGGTGGCTCGCCTATAATCCCAGTACTTTGGGAGGCCAAGGCGGGCGGATCACCTGAGATCGGAGTTCGAGACCAGCCTGACCAACATGGAGAAACCCCCTTCTCTACTAAAAATACAAAATTAGCCGGGCCTGGGGGCACATGCCTGTAATCCCAGCTACTCGGGAGGCTGAAGCAGGAGAATCGCTTGAACCTGGGAAGCGGGGGTTGCGGAAAGCCGAGATCGCACCACTGCACTCCCCAGCATGGGCAACAAGAGCGAAACTCCGTCTCAAAAAAAGCACGAGGACTGAGGATTGAATACTAGAGTTAGCAACAAGAAGTCGCTGGGAACCTGACAAAGGGCAGTTCTGGGATCGAAATTCTGACTTGAGTGGTTTCAAGAGACTCAGAAAACAGCATGAAGCCACGGGTCTCTAACTTGTTCTGAAATCACGGAGGCAGCAGGAGGGGAACGCGGGGCACGGGGCATAGGCGGATTTTTTTGTTTTATTTTATTTATTATTTTTGAGACAGAGTCTGGCTCTGTCGCCCAGGCTGGAGTGCAGTGACATGATCTCGGCTCACGGCAATCTCCGCCTCACGGGTTCAAGCGATTCTCCTGCCTCAGCCTCCCGAGTAGCTAGGATTACAGGCGCCCGCCACCACGCCCCGCTAATTTTTGTGCTTCGGGTAGAGACGGGATTTCACCATGTTGGCCAGGCTGGTCTTGAACTCCTGACCTCAGGTGATCCGCCCGCCTCAGCCTCCCAAAGTGCTGGGATTACAGGTGAGCCACCGCGCCCGGCTTGGTTTGCTTTAAATAGGAAGGCTCTGCAGCACGTGTGCAGGCTGACAGGCATGAACCAGAACACAGCCAGACGCGAAGTACGGAAGAGGGAGAGACTACAGGGGCAAAGCTCGCGAGCAGACGGGGGACGGTCCGGGCAGAACTAGAGTAAAGGAAGACCGGGCTGCGCTCGAGCCCGCAGCTGACGTCTTCGGAGCCGCGGCCCCCTGGGAGAGCGCGGCGGCCCGAGGGTCATTACCCTGACTGGAGAGACGGCGGCAGCTTCCGGGAGGAAGTGACCTTTGGGCTGGGCTCTGGGGACCAGCTGAGAGGAAAGGCGAGCGGCGAGCAGGGCGGGACAGGCGGTTTACTGAGGCAGAGCGGAGCGCCACTCCCGACTGCGGCTCAACTTACATCTTGTCCTTCTGGTGCTGTCGCTTCCCCATGGCGGCGCGGCGGCAGCAACTACCTAGCACGAAAAAGCAACCGCTGACCACTCAAACCATGGAGCCACGGCCGAGTTTCGTGACCACTTCCGGGTTCCGCGGCTCGCCCCGGAAACAGGCGCTTGGCGTGCTGGGAATTGTGGTTCGCTAGCGCCAGGTGCGCATGCTCGGAAGGATCGCCTGCCCAGTATGGGGTCCTAGCTAGGTGTGTTGCGTCTCGCTGGCGCCTTTTCGGGGCAGAGCTCCCTCAGCCTTGAAGCCCCATCTTCTCGAAGGGTCTCTCCCGACCGCCTCGTCTACCCCCCTCAGCCACGGCTCAGGGCCATTCCCATACTGGGTTCTCAGGTCTTATTTTATTTTCGAGACAGGATCTCGCTCTGTCGCCCAGGTTGGAGTGCAGTGGCGCAATCACAGCTCACTACAGCCTCGACCTCCCAGGCTCAAGCGATTCTCCCACCTCAGCCTCCCGAGTAGCTACGGGCACGCGCCACCACACCCGGCTAATATGTTAATTTTTTGTAGAGACAAGCTCTTACTATTTTACCCAGGCTGGTCTGGAGCTCTTGAGCTCAAGCAGTCCTCCCGCCTTGGCCTCCCAAAGTGCTGGGATTACAGGCCTGAGCCTCCGCGCCCGGCCAGCGCTCAGGTCTTTTTCAATGTCCTCCTAGAGCTTCAAGTCTCATGAGCCTCCACCCCATCCTTTCCCGCCTCCGTGGCTGACTCCTTCAAAGCCATGTACCACCCTCGTTCTACTCGCTCACTTCTCATTCTCTCTGCATATTCCGTCCGCACCGCCTCCAGGCCCCTTGGAGGCCCAGCAGCAGGTGGCCATCAAGCCTAGAGGTCCAAAACCCTGCCTGATCCCTTCCTTCTCTTCTGCCAGACTCTTGCTTGGGTCAGAACAGTACCTTGGGCCCCCAACTACACTCAGGCCCGGGGTAATCTTGCCTAGGCTCCTAATTTTAAACGCCACTTATATCCCATGACTCCCAATACTAAGTCACCAGCACTCCAGGTTCCTGATCTCCATTTGGGTAGCCGCTGATCTCAAATTTAACATGTCTGGACGGGCGTGGTGGCTCACACCTGTAATCCTGGCACTTGGAGAGGCTGAGGCAAGCGGATCACTTGAGGTCAGGAGTTCAAGACTAGCCTGGCCAACATGGCAAAACCCTGTCTCTACTAAAAATACAAAAATGAGCCGGGTGTGGTGGCGGGTGCCTGTAGTTCCAGCTACTCAGGAGGTTGAGGCAGTGAGAATCACTTGAACCCAGGAGGCAGAGGTTGCAGTGAGCCAAGATTGTGCCATTGTACTCCAGCCTGGGGTGACAGAGCAAGACTCTGTCTCAAAGAAAAAAAAAAAACTGGAAACAAATGTCTATGAGAACACAGCTAAACGACCCCTGGTACAGCCATGCAGTGGACTATTTTGGAACTGCTTAAAGGAATGAAGTAGATATCCCAAGAAGTAAAGACATCTCAGTGTTTTACTTATGGAAAAAAGCAAGTTGCTGAGAAGAACGTGCAATGTGACTCGTACTTGGGTTAAAATTTTAATGTGTGTGTGTGTGTGTGTGTGTGTGCAGAGACAAAACATTTGGAAGGGTACACATGAAACTCATAGCAGCAGTGGACTCGTATTTTCTGTATTCACTTCTGTATTGTGAACTTTTTTCCATGGAACATGGTCTGCATTTGTAGGAGTTTAAAAACCAATTAAGGCCGGATGCAGTGGCTCATGCCTGTAATTCCAGCACTTTGGGAGGCTGAGGCAGGTGGATCACCTGAGGACAGAAGTTCAAGACCAGTCTGGCCAACATGGTGAAACCCCATCTCTACAAAAATTAGCTGGGCATGGTGGCATGTGCCTGTGATCCCAGCTCCTTAGGAGGCTGAGGCATGGTAATCGCTTGAACCCAGGAGGCAGAGGTTGCAGTGAACCGAGATCGTGCCACTGCACTCCAGCCTTGGCAACAGAGCAAAACTCTGTCTCTAAATAAGTGAGCAAACAAATAAATACAAACCAATTAAAAATAACCCATTTGTGGTGATGCACCATGATGACTCAGTCAGAAAATACAATGCACCAATAACCTAAAAATTGACCCCATTGGCCGGGCGCGGTGGCTCACGCCTGTAATCCCAGCACCTTGGGAGGCCGAGGCGGGCGGATCACAAGGTCAGGAGATCGGGACCACAGTGAGACCCCGTCTCTACTAAAAATACAAAAAAAAACTAGCCGGGCGCGGTGACTCCGACAGCGTGAGACTCCGTCTCAAAAAAAAAAAATTGACCCCATTGGAGAAATATTTCAACAAGCAAGAACAGTTGAGGCCAGGCATGGTCGCTCACGCCTGTAATCCCAGCGTTTTGGGAGGCCGAGGTAGGTGGATCACGAGGTCAGGAGATGGAGACCATCCTGGCTAACAGGGTGAAACCCTCTCTCTACTAGAAATACAAAAAATTATCCGGGCGTGGTGGCGGGCGCCTGTAGTTCCAACTACTCAGGAGGCTGAGGCAGGAGAAAGGCATGAACCTGAGAAGCGGCGCTTGCAGTGAACGGAGATGCGTCAGTACACTCCAGCCTGGGCGACAGAGTGAGACTCTATCTCAGAAAAAAAAAAAAGAAAAAACAGTTGAGTAAATGATGTTCCACCCATTTGATGGAGTATTTTGCATCTGTTGTTATTGGTGAAATTAAAGATTTATTATTATTTTTTGAGACGGAGATCAAGACCATCCTGGCCAACATGATGAAACCCCATCTAAGAAAAAAAAATTAGCCAGGCGTGGTGGCGGGTGCCTGTAATCCCAGACACTCGAGAGGCTGAGGCAAGAGAATCACTTGAACTTGGGAGGGGGAGGTTGCAGTGAGCCAAGATGGCGCCATTGCACTCTAGCCTGGGCAACAGGAGCGAAACTGTCTCAAAAACCAAAAAAGCCAATCTGGTAAGATTTCCATAGCTAAAATGAGTATCTTCCTATAGCCTTGAAAGTACAGGATTTTCTGCTGGGCACGGTGGGTCACGCCTGTAATCCCACCACTTTGGGAGGCCGAGGCGGGTGGATCATGATGTCAGGAGATGGAGACTATCCTGGCTAACACGGTGAAACCCCGTCTCTACTAAAAATACAAAAAAATTAGCCGGGTGTGGCGGCAGACACCTGCAGTCCCAGCTACTGGGGAGGCTGAGGCAGCAGAATGGTGTGAACCGGGGAGGTGGAGCTTGTAGTGAGCTGAGATCACGCCACTGCACTCCGGCCTGGGCGACAGAGCAAGACTCCCTCTCAAAAAAAAAAAAAAAAAAGAAAAGAAAAGAAAGAAAAGAAAAAAAGAAAATACAGGATTTTCATTAATTTGAGGTTTTTTTGTTTTTTGTTTTTTTTTGAGACAGGGTCTCATTCTGTTGCCCAGGCTGGAGTGCAGTGGCGTGATCATAGATCACTGCAGCCTCAACCTCCTGGGCTGAAACAATCCCCCAACCTCAGCCTCCCAAGTAGTTGGGACTATAGGTACATGCCACCATGCCCGGCTAATTTTTGAAAATTTTTTGTAGAGATAAGGTCTCACTAAGTTTCCCAGGCTGGTCTCGAACCCCGGGGCTCAAGCGATCCTTCTGCCTCAGCCTCCCACGTAAACTGTGACTACAGGCATATGCCACCACATCTGGCCAACTTTGGGCTTTTTGATAGGTATATAACACTCATCCTAGCAATCTTAACATGTACATCTTTCATTACTAAAAGAGTCAAAAACACTTTTTAATGCTTTGCTTACTCCTTGGATGTCCTCTTGGGTAAACTTTCTCTTACCTAGAATTTTTTTTTTTTTTTTTTTTTTTTTTTTTTTTTTTTTTTTT
>NC_037678.1:33563381-33571632 GCF_003255815.1 Theropithecus gelada | reverse complement strand
CCTTTTTTTTTTTTTTTTTTTTTTTTTTTTTTTTTTTTTTGAGACGGAGTCCCGCTGTGTCGCCCAGGGTGGAGTGCAGTGGCCGGATCTCAGCTCACTGCAAGCTCCGCCTCCCGGGTTTTTACGCCATTCTCCTGCCTCAGCCTCCCGAGTAGCCGGGACTACAGGCGCCCGCCACCTCGCCCGGCTAGTTTTTTGTATTTTTTAGTAGAGACGGGGTTTCACCGTGTTAGCCAGGATGGTCTCGAACTCCTGACCTCGTGATCCGCCCGTCTTGGCCTCCCAAAGTGCTGGGATTACAGGCTTGAGCCACCGCGCCCGGCCATAGAATTTTTTTTTTTTGAGACAGAGTCTCACTCTGTTACCAGGCTGGAGTGCAGTGGCGTGATCTCAGCTCATTGCAACCTCTGCCACCTGGTTTCAAGCAATTCTCCTACTTCAGCCTCCCAAGTAGCTGGGATTACAGGTGTGCACCACCACACCCAGCTAATTTTTGTATTTTTAGTAGAGACAGGGTTTCACCATGTTGGCCAGGATGGTCTCGGTCTCTTGATCTCGTGATCCACCACCACGGCCTGCGAAAGTGCTGGGATTACAGGCATGGGCCACTGCACCTGGCCCCTAGATTTTTTTTTTTTAATTAAAAGTTTTTGAGACAGGGTCTCACTCTGTCCTCCAAGCTGGAGTGCAGGAGGGTGATCACAGGTCACTGCAGCCTCCAGCCCCTGGGCTCAAGCGATTCTCCCACTCACGCCTTCCAAGTAGCTGGGACTACAAGGTATGCACCACCATGCCTGGTTAATTTGAACACCTGAGCTCAAGTGATCCCCCATCTCACTCCTCCCAAATTGCTGGGATTATGGGATTACAGTAGTGCGCCACCATGCCTGGCCAGAAATCTGAATTGTCTTTTTTTTATTGAGATGGAGTCTCGCTCTGTCGCCCAGGCTGGAGTGCAGTGGTGCAATCTCGGCTCACTGCGAGCTCTGCCTCCCGGGTTCAAGCCATTCTCCTGCCTCAGAGTAGCTGGGACTACAGTTGCCTGCCACAACACCCGGCTAATCTTTTTGTATTTTTAGTAGAGACGGGGTTTCACCATGTTAGCCAGGATGGTCTCCATGTCTTGACCTCGTGATCCACCTGCCTCAGCCTCCCAAAGTGCTGGGATTACAGGCATCAGCCACTGTGCCCAGCCAAGTCCTCTGAATTCTTATTCATTGCTGAATGCAAAATGGTACAGTCATTTTGGAAGATAGTTTGGTTATCGTACCCTATGATTCAGCAAGCATGCTCCTTGGTATTTACCCAAATGAGCTGAACAGTTATGTCCAGTCTAAAACCTCCACACAGATGTTTATAGCTGCTGTATTCATAACTGCCAAAACTTGGAAGCAACCAGGATATCCTTCACTGGGTGAATGATAAAATGTGGCATATCCAGGCAATGGAATATTATTCAATGCTAAAAAAGATGAACGGCCAGGTGTGGTGGCCTAACTGCCTGCACCTCTTGATTCCCCACTTAGCCTGTGTGACTCATTCAGGGCTGGCCTCCACCTCCAGGCAGTCCTCCATCCCCCAGGCTGGGTTAAGACCTCCTTAGTTCCCAGCGCCCCCGATCCCATCTCCTGTACCCCTAACCAAGCTCAAGGTAGGCACAAGAGATGGTCCCAATGTATCTGCCGAGTGAATGAAAGCCACGTCATTCTTATGGCTCTTCTATAAGGTACTTTTCTTTTTTTTTTTTTTTTTTTTTTGAGACGGAGTCTGGCTCTGTCGCCTGGGCTGGAGTGCAGTGGCCGGATCTCAGCTCACTGCAAGCTCCGCCTCCCGGGTTTACGCCATTCTCCTGCCTCAGCCTCCCGAGTAGCTGGGACTACAGGCGCCCGCCGCCTCGCCCGGCTAGTTTTTTGTATTTTTTAGTAGAGACGGGGTTTCACCGTGTTCGCCAGGATGGTCTCGATCTCCTGACCTCGTGATCCGCCCGTCTCGGCCTCCCAAAGTGCTGGGATTACAGGCTTGAGCCACCGCGCCCGGCCTTAAGGTACTTTTCTTTAACTGAGGCCAACAAACTCGTCCTGAGATTTCCTTTCTATCCTCCAAGCGAAGAATTTGAACATTTCAAGATCTGAAGTGAAATTAAACTGGAATGGCCTGTCATGAAACGCAAGGAGGTCGAAGGGGTTTACTCTGGGCTTGAGGGAAACGAAAAAGGAGCATTTTGGGGAGTGTCCCATGTGCCAGGCTCAGTCACCACTTCTTCTCAATCTGTTAGTTAATCCTCACAATCATCCTGAGTGCTTATTCTCATCTTACAGGGGAGGGGTCTGGGCTCAGAGGTCGACTGTGTGGGCAGTACCTGTGCCCATGCTGTAGAACTGCACATGAGGTGTGGAGGGGCCTGGGGCTGATGTCCCCTCTCTGCCCTGTCTTGCAGCCACATGGTTGATCTGACTCCCTTGGTTCTCAACCCTGGAGGCTTCCATTTCTCCTATGTGGCTGGAAACAGCACGCCCAAGCTCCATTGCCCTGGCTTCCCCTGGTAAGCATGCCTCTGCACCTCCCTGGGGCCAAACACCATCCTGGCTCTAACCCAGTACACTGCAGGCAGAGGATAGCGTGGGGAGCCATGCCCACAGGGAGAGGCAGGACTGGTGCTGGAGATGTGGGAGGGGCCCTCTGGTTTTCCACCTGTCCTTTGGGAGCCCCAGGATCCTGTCTGGTGTGCCTGGGGCTGCCTTGCTTGCCTAAAGTCAAGAAGGTGGAGCCCCTTGGTGCCTTCAACCTCACCCAACGCCTTAACCAGGGCAAACCCCGTTTATCTGCTTTATCCATCAAGGCCCTGTCTGCAAAGAGGGGTCTGCTGCTTAAAAGCAGAGGGCTGAGAGCCACAGCTACAGGCCCAGGAGAGCCCCTGGGATTGTTCTGAGCAGGGGGCACCCAGGACTGCCTGGAGTAGGGGAGGCTCCCACTGACTGACTTGCAGGGCAGTGGAGGGAAGGGACCAAGGACCCTAGGCATAGTATAGACAGGGGGTGACGGGGTCACCACGGAGACCATGGTGGTGGCAGTGGCAGAGGTGGCAGTGGGGTCGGTGGCAGGCATGGGGAGGTCGACTGGTCCCGTAAGAGGATGGGTTCTGGTTTCTTCTGTCTTGGCTTCCTTCTCCTCTTCTTGGTGTCTGCAACAAAAGGTGCCAGTGAGTACCTGCCTTGCAGCCAGAGTAGAGTGGGAGCCAAACACAGTGGTGTGGGGTCTTCATGCAGCCCCTCCAACAAGAAAGGGAGGGAGGCCCCAAAGAGCACCATGAACAATGCCCAGAGCCACTGCTGACAGCGAACAATCAGTGGAGGGCTCACTCTCAGCCCCTCAGAAAGTGGGACCCCCAGGCAAACTGGGCCTCCCCATGTGACACAGAAGTGAGTAGCCCCACACTAGTGTAGGCACCCGCGAACACAAATATACCGAAGGAACTGAGCCTGAATCCAATCGAGCTTTAGAGCAACTGTCCAAGAAATGCAGGCAGAGGAGGAAGCAAGCCAGCAGCAGACCGTAACAGACGCAAACCCGGGAAGTGGGACTTGCCAGAGGACGACACTAGACGGGCTATCCTTCCTCAGAGGGGACTTCAACAGAAGTGGCCAAGGACCCAGGGCCATCCCAATGTACATTTGCTGCCCATGTGGCCACATATGTGGCCCCCTTTCATTTCATTCTCACAAGGGTCCCAATTTAGACACTAATTATACAATCACCCTAGTTAAAAGGAACCTAAGAGGCCTAACAGCCAAACATAATGAATGTGTGAGTCTCACTGGGTCTTTCTAGAAAGACTTTTGTGGCCCATCTAGGAGAGGTGACTATGACCAGCTTATGTCAGAGAACTGTTGTCAATTATGTAAAGTGTAACAATGACATTGTGATTATGTCAGCAAATGTTTGTTTTTGTAGTTGTCACTTTATAGAGACAGGGTCTCACTCTGTATTGCCCAGGCTGGAGCACACTGGTGTGATCATAGCTCACCATAACCTCAAACTCCAGGGCTCCAGCTATCCTCCTGCCTCAGCCTCCCAAGTAGCCAGGACTACAGGCATGTGCCACCACACCTGGCTATTTTTAAAAAGTTTTCAGGCTGGGCGCAGTGGCTCAAGCCTGTAATCCCAGCACTTTGGGAGGCCGAGACGGGCGGATCACAAGGTCAGATCGAGACCATCCTGGCTAACACGGTGAAACCCCGTCTCTACTAAAAAAATACAAAAAACTAGCTGGGCGAGGTGGCGGGCGCCTGTAGTCCCAGCTACTCGGGAGGCTGAGGCAGGAGAATGGCATAAACCCGGGAGGCGGAGCTTGCAGTGAGCTGAGATCCGGCCACTGCACTCCAGCCTGGGCAACAGAGCGAGACTCCCATCTCAACAAAAAAAATAAATAAATAAAAAGTTTTCAGAGAGATAGGGTCTTGCTGTGTTGCCCAGGCTGGTCTCCAACTCCTAGGCTCAAGAGATTCTCTTACCTCAGCTTCCCAAAGTGCTGGGTTTACAGGCATGAGCTACTGTGTCCAGCCAAATGCCTTTTTTTTTTTTTTGAGATGGAGTTTCTCTCTTGTTGCCCAGGCTGGAGTGCAGTAGTGCGATCTCGGCTCACTGCAACCTCTGCCTCCTGGGTTCAAGTGATTCTTCTGCCTCAGCCTCCCGAAGTAGCTGGGATTGCAGGCACACCCAGCTAATTCTTCTGTATTTTTAGTTGAGACGGGGTTTCACCAATTTGGCTAGGCTGGTCTTGAACTCCTGACCTCAGGTGATCCACCTGCCTCGGCCTCCCAAAGTGCTGGGATTACAGGTGTGAACCACAATGCCTGGCCTTTTTTTTTTTTTTTTTTTTAAATTAAGATGCATTCTAAAGTAGTCAGAGGTACAATGATGTCTGAGATTTCCCTTCAAATACTTCAGAAAAAGGCCTAGGGTTATGGGGAGTGAAACACATTTGGCAAGATGGGGACAGTTGCTGAGGCTGATGACAGGTTCTTGGGGGTGTTCCCTGTCATCTCCAGTTTTGTATATGTTTACTTTAATAATAAAAAGTGCTTTTTTAAAGTGCCAAACACAGGGCCAGAGACAAGCCACAGGGCCACAAGAAGGACATGGTTGGTCAGTGCCAGGACTCTCTCAACTTTCTTTTTTTTTTTCTTTTTTGAGACGGAGTCCCACTCTGTTGCCCAGGCTGGAGTGCAGTGGCACTATCTCAGCTCACTGCAACCTCCGCCTCCCGGGTTCAAGCAATTCTCCTGCCTCAGCCTCCTGAGTAGCTGGGCTTACAGGCGCCGGCCACCACGCCCCGCTAATTTTTGTATTTTTAGTAGAGATGGCAGTTTCACCATGTTGGTCAGGCTGGTCTCGAACTCCTAACCTTGTGATCTGCCCACCTCGGCCTTGTCCCAAAGGGCTGGGATTACAGGCGTGAGCCACCGCACCCGGCTTTTTTTTTTTTTTCAATTGAGTCAGGTTTGCTGGGTTGCTTGAGCCAGGCCCTACCTGCAGGTCTTCATCCACCACTCCAAAACACTCACCAAGATGAGCAATGAGGGCTCTCTCTCTTTCGGGAAGGCAGCTCAGCCTGCTCAGGATCACACAGCCAGGAAGCAGCAAAGCAGAAGTCAGTCTCCTAACTAAATAATCTAGCTAGGGGCCGGGCGCAGTGGCTCATGTCTATAATCCCAGCACTTTGGGAGGCCAAGGCGGGCGGATCACAAGGTCAGCAGATCGAGATCATCCTGGCCAACATGGTAAAACCCCGTCTCTACTAAAAATACAAAAATTAGCTGGGCGTGGTGGCGGGCGCCTGTAATCCCGGCTACTCAGGAGGCTGAGGCAGGAGAATCGACTGAACCCAGGAGGCGGAGGTTGCAGTGAGCCGAGATCAGTGCCATTGCACTCCAGCCTGGGTCACAGGGCAAGACTGTCTCAAAAAAAAAAAAAAAAAAAAAAGAATCTAGCTAAGGGCAGCGCCTCTCCTTCTCCCAAGTCCGGATTGCCCAGGCAGGCCCCTTCCTGCTCTGGATAAAACTTGGTCCAAGGAGGGCAAATCCAACCGAAAAGAGTGGAGGTGGTCATCTAGCCCTCGGCCTGGCTGCATTGGGCTCAGACTCCCCGCAGGGCCCAGCACGGGCAGAGGTTGATCTTCACCCCGGGAGTAGAGGTGCACGCGGTGTATGCTCTGCTTCAGCTGCTCCACCCGCTCGTGCATCTCCAGGGCGCCCGTGCTGTTGCAATGGTTCAGCTCCCCCTGCACACTTCGCCTGCAACAAGAGTGGGAGAGGCAGGGCAGGGGGAGGTCCGGGGCGTGAGATGCCTGCCCGCTCCACTCCCCAGGCTGTGCAGCCTCGGTTTTCTGATAGCTCCTCCCCTGAAGCCCCAGCTACGCCGACTGCTACCTCTCCACCCCACCCCCAAGCTCCAATTGTCGGAGCTCTGCCCTAGGGGACGGCGGACCCGGGTAGCGACAGTTGCCACCCAGTCGGTCCCAGGCCCTGCGGCCGCACCCGGAGAAAAGAGAGGAGCCCACGCTATTCCAATTGCACCACCCTCTCCGCCAGCGACGGGTTGCGGTCGAGGCGGTGGAAGAGGCGGCGCAGCGCGCGCTCAGTGTGGTGTCCGCCTGCCTCTCCAAGTCTTCCTCGGAAATTTGCTGGCAGAAGGTTTCGCTCTGCGGGACCTCGCTGTCGAACTCGTCTAGGATCTCCATGGCGAGCGCTGCTGGAGAGCCCGGGAGGCCTGGGAGCGGAGCAGGCGTCTGGGCGGGGCTCCCCAGGGTCTCGGCGCGCCGACCGCCACCTACCCCGAGGCCGGAGCGCAGGGTCACCAAGGGCAGCGGGGCCCGTCTTGTGGGACCGCAGGGACTAATTCTCTCTCACTTCGGCCGCCGCGCAAGTGCGGACTCTCTACCCTACTGCAGCTGCCCAGCCCCGGCCCGCCCCGGCCAATCCCCGCGGAAGCCGGGGGCGGAGCCAACCCCTGGGCGCCGGCCGTACGTGACAATGCCAGTTGCTCTGGGCACGCGCGCTCACGACCTCGAGGGGGCGAACGCGGCTGCGCGGGTCCTGGCCCAGTTCTGCAGGGGCCATCCGGCCTTTGACCTGGGCCCGGCTCTTGGCCGCGCCGAGGACGTGGTTGGTCAGCAACTTCTTTAAGGCCCCCACCTCTCGGCAGGTCTCCAGTCCCCTCCGACGGAGGCCCCTCCTCGCTGTCTGTACCCTCCCGGGCCTCAAGCCGCGCTTCCCCCTCATGCAGGCAACGCCTCGAGAACTTCGCTCCGCCCCTAACCCCTCTAGTTCCGACTTCTCACCCTCCTCTCTCCCCCTCACTCTCCAGCGGCCTCCCCAGCTTCTGTCCTCTCCTCCCCTTTATAGCCACTTGTTTGCTCAGTACTTGCTGTCACTTCTTTACCAGCATCTCCGGCCCCTCCTCAGTGTCCTGTTCCTCCTCAGTGTCCTGTTCAGTGTCCTGTTCCTCCTGTTCCACCTCACTGTCCTTTTCCTCTTGCCCCTCGAATGCGTTTCTGAAGGTCCTGGCTTCACTGTCTCATCTGGGACGATCTTACACACTTCTTGGTCCTGATTAGAACCCATAACTGACTGAAAAACCCACCTACTGTGTCTCACCCTTCAGCTCCAGACCCACATCCAAATGACCACTGGGGACGATTCTTGGACATCTCATACTGAACATATCCACATTCACACACAGGTTCTTACCCTTGAAAGCTACTTTTCTTACCCCTCTGCACTCCTACTTGGTCAGCCACTGACCCCAGCCACTAACAAGGGGGTGCACCCTGGACTGCTTCCTCCCTTGTCCTCTCCTTGTCCCCTATCAGCCCTGAGATCCATGGAGTGTGCCTGAGACATCTAATCAGATTTTTCTTCTCCTACTGCTAAACCACCAGCCCTCAGCTCTCCCAACATAGGAAGTGGCATTTGTTTCCTCCTGCTTGGGGACAACCGAAGAATGAGGTCTGTCCTGAGCATCTTGTCTAGGAGTGCAGGCAGAGACTCGGTCAGGTACACCTGGACTCAAATCTCTATTCTGCTTGCTGCCCAGTGTGACTTAAAAAATGAAATTTTTAACTAGCCGGGCGAGGTGGCCAGCGCCTGTAGTCCCAGCTACTCGGGAGGCTGAGCCAGGAGAATGGCGTAAACCCGGGAGGCGGAGCTTGCAGTGAGCAGAGATCCGGCCACTGCACTCCAGCCTGGGTGAC
>NC_037678.1:33490200-33558912 GCF_003255815.1 Theropithecus gelada | reverse complement strand
GGGGGTTAAGGGGTTGGGCCCCCCCCCCCGCCCTTTTTTTTTTTTTTTTTTTTTTTTTTTTTTAAACTGAGACAGTTTTGCTCTCGTCACTCAGGCTGGAGTGCAATGGCACAACCTTGGCTCACTGCAACCTCTGCCTCCCAGGTTCAAGCAATTCTCCTGCCTCAGCCTCCTAAGCAGCTGGGATTACAGGTGCCCACCACTACTCCCAGCTAATTTTTGTTTTTCTTTTGAGACAGAGCTTTGCTCCTGTCACCCAGGCTGGAATGCAATGGTGTGATCTTGGCTCACTGCGACTTCCGCCTCCCAGGTTCAAGTGATTCTCCTGCCTCAGCCTCTGGAGCAGCTGGGATTACAGGTGCCCGCCACCACGCCCAGCTAATTTTTTGTATTTTTAGTAGAGACGGGGTTTCACCATGTTAGGCAGGCTGGTCTCAAATGCCTGACCTCAGATGATCCACCCGCCTCAGCCTCCCAAAGTGGTGGGATTACAGGCGTGAGCCACCGTACCCGGCCACTCCCAGCGAATTTTTGTATTTTTAGTAGACAAGGTTTCACCATGTTGGCCAGGCTGGTCTCGAACTCCTGCCCTTAGGTTATCCGCCTGCCTCAGCCTCCCAAAGGCATGAGCCACTGTGCCCAGCCTCAGGTAGTGTCTTTATAACAGTGTGAGAACGGATGAATACATAGGATGTAGTCCATCCTGTTGGTGCCCCACCCACATCCCCTTGGCACTCACCTCTACAGAAAGGATCCTCATGGCCACCACCTGAGGCTTACCCTGGGGGCCGTATTCTGGCTTCAGGAGTCCCTTAGCCAATGTACAAGGCCAGTGCAAAGTGCTACAGTGGCTCCCGCCACGCACTCAGCAGACCCAGCCTGTGAGGGAAACTACTTTGGGAGGTGAGTACCTCATTTCCTTGCCCCTTGGGTGGAATAGCTTTTATTTATTTATTTATTTATTGAGATAGACTCTCACTCTGTTGCCCAGGCTGGAGTGCCTCAGCCACCCAAGTAGCTGGGATTACAGGCATGCACCACCATGCCCAATTAATTTTTGTATTTTTTTTTTTTTTTTTCAGTAGAGCTGGGGTTTCGCCTTGTTGACCAGACTGATCTCGAACTCCTAGCTTCAAGTGATCCACCCACCTTGGTCTCCCAATGTGCTGGGATTACACGTGAGAGCCACTGCACCCGGCTGGGTAGGATAACTTTGATGCACATTCTGCACTGGGTCCCAGAGATCCCCAATGGGATTGAGCTCCAGTTGCCCACGGGGGTAATTTGCTCAATAATGTACCTTTCACTGGCTTCTTTCCCGTCCCCTCTCACAGCCCCATTCCTCTATGCCAGCAATACTTCCATTCAAATCCTCTCAGGTCAGATGAGTGATGGGAGAGGTGGATAGACTTGTAGATGATCCTCAAGAAGTTTAACGATGAAGACGGGTGCAGTGGCTCACGGTCATAATTCCAGCACTTTCAGAAGCCAAGGCGGGGGCCAGGCGCAGTGGCTCACGCCTGCAATCCCAGCACTTTGGGAGGCTGAGGCAGGCACATCACCTGAGGTCAGGAGTTCGAGACCAGCCTGGTCAACATGGCGAAAGCCCGTCTCTACTAAAAATATAAAAATCAGCCAGGTGTAGTGGCACATGCCTGTAATTCCAGCTATTTGGGAGGCTAGGCAGGAGAATTACTGTAATCTGGGAGGCAGAGGTTGCATTAAGTCACTGCACTGCCTGGGTGACAGAGTGAGACTCCATCTCAAAAAAAAAGAAAAAAAAAGGAAACCAAGGTGGGAGGATCACTTGAGCCCAGGAGTTTGAGACCAGCCTGGGCAACATAGCAAAACCCTATCTCGACATAAAATTCAACTATTAGCCAGGTGTGGTATGGTATGCCTGTGGTCCCAGCTACTCAGGAGGCTGAGGTGGGATGACCTCTTAAGCCCAGGAGGTAGAGGTTGCAGTGAGCTGTGATTGAGCCACTATACTCCAGCCTGGGTGACAGACCAAGATCCTATCTCCCCAAAAAAATAAAAAAGAAAAAGCCAGGCGCTGTGGCTTACGCCTACAATTCTAACACTTTGGGAGGCTGAGATGAGAGAATTGCTTAAGCCCAGGAGTTCAAATTCATAATTGGCTAGAGCTTTTCTCCCGCCCCCTCACCCGACCCTAAGCCTTTTTTTTTTTTTTTTTTCGACGGGGTCTCGCTCTGTCGCCCAGGCTGGAGTGCAGTGGCCGGATCTCAGCTTACTGCAAGCTCCGCCTCCCGGGTTCACGCCATTCTCCTGCCTCAGCCTCCCGAGTAGCTGGGACTACAGGCACCCGCCACCTCGCCCCGCTAGTTTTTTTGTATTCTTTTAGTAGAGACGGGGTTTCACTGTGTTAGCCAGGATGGTCTCGATCTCCTGACCTCGTGATCCATCCGTCTTGGCCTCCCAAAGTACTGGGATTACAGGCTTGAGCCACCATGCCCGGCCCTTTTTTTTTTTTTTTTTTTTTTTTGAGATGGAATCTCGCTCTGTTGCCCAGACTGGAGTGTAGTGGCAGGATCTTGGCTTACTGCAAGCTCTGCCTCCCAGGTTCACTCCATTCTCCTGCCTCAGCCTCCCCAGTAGCTGGGACTACAGGTGCTCACCACCATGCCCAGCTAATTTTTTTTGTATTTTTAGTAGAGACAGCGTTTCACCATGTTAGCCAGGATGGTCTTGATCTCCTGACCTTGTGATCCGCCCGCCTCGGCCTCCCAAAGTGCTGAGATTACAGGCGTAAGCCACTGCGCCCGGCCTTTTTTTTAAAGAGACAGAGTCTCTCTATTGCCCAGCTGGAATGCAGTAGCACCATCATAGCTCACCAACTCTTGGTCTCCAACTCTTGGGCTCAAGCAATCCTTCCACTTCAGCTTCCCAAAGCGCTGAGATTACAGGCGTGTGCCACCATGTCCAGCTGCTCCATCCTTTAATAAGGTCAACTGAGGCCAGGCATGGTGGTGCACACCTGTAATCCCAGCACTTTGGCAGGCTGAGGTGAGCAGATCACTTGAGTCCAGGAGTTCCAGACCAGCGTGGGCAACATGGCAAAACCCTGTCTCTAGAAAAAAATACTACAATTAGCTGGGCGTGGTGGTGCATGCCTATAGTCCCAGCTACTCCGGAGGCTGAGGTGGGAAGATCATTTAAACTTGCGAGGTGGAGGTTGCAGTGAACCGAGATCGCACCACTTCACTCTAGCCTGGGCAACAGAGACATTGCCTCAAAAACAAAAACAAACCAAAAAAAACCATGAAAGGTCAATTGATTTCTCCAATGCAGGGTGCTCTGTCCACACTACTCCGAGCCTCTTCCAGTCAGTTGCCACCCCTAGCCTCTCTCCTTGGGCTCTTTTGTTCTGCTTCAGGGAAGCGAACCATTATACTCAGTAGCTCCTGTGTCCTAAGCCAACCCACAGCTGCCCAGCTGAGTTACCAAGTCCAGGAAGCCTGTAATCTCTGCCGTAACCGCTAGAGGCCACCCACACACCAGCAAAGCTAACAGTGATCTTCCTTTATTAGGGCTCTCCTATTTAATCTGTTCCTGCCTTAAAGGTACCATACTCTGGCTTGCCCAAATTGTGCTTACTCTTCCAGGAAGTCTTCTCAGATCTCTGCAGGTAGCAGTTGTACGCGGCTGCCTTCCCTTGCAGTATCTTCTGTAGTTCTGTTATCTCACTGATACTTTCAAAGGTCATGGTGGGGGCCTGAGATGCCATGTGCCTAGGCAGGCTAGGGTGGGTGGGGTGCCATTTGCACCGAGTGAGGGAAACTGTGATGCTACTTTCCAGTGGATGGGCAGAATCCTCATCTGTCTCTTGGTCAAATACAGGTGTCAAGACTGCCACAACTGACAGGAGAGTGAGCTCTTCACATCTAGGGATGAGGGAGCTGAAGAGCTTGTGCCTCATCCCAGCTGACAGGGAGTGGGGCTCCCATCCATCCTGCTCTGAGGTCTGGCCTTGGCCCTTAACAGGAAGGTTCATAAAGCTAAGGGGCTGGGGAACGGGGAACTGGGGTCACTTGCCATCAGATCGCCTGAGGGTGGACAGGGGGATGCCCCGGGCAGCACTGGAGTACATGGAAGACCACTGAAAAGGTTTAGATTGCACAGTGACACTCGCCTGTAATCCCAGCCACTTGAGAGACTGAGTCAGGAGGAGGCTTGAACTATGCAGTTCGAGTCTGGCCAGGGCAAAATAGTAAGACCCTGTCTCAAAATAAAAGTAATACAACTGTAATCCCAGCACTTTATGGGAGCAAAGGTGGAAGGATCATTTGAGCTCAGGAATTTGAGACCAGCCAGAGCAATACAGTGAGACCTTGTCTCTACTAAAACAATTTTAAAAATTAGCCAGGGGGAGTGGACACAGTGGTTCAGGCCTATAATCCCAGCACTTTGGGAGGCCAAGGTGGGCGGATCACTTGAGGTTGGGAGTTCAAGACCAGCCTGGCCAACATGGTGAAACCCCGTCTCTACTAAAAATGCAAACATTAGCTGGGCGTCGTGGCGCATGCCTGTAATCCCAGCTACTCAGGAGGCTAAGGCAGGAGAATCACTTGAACCTGGGAGGCAGAGTTTGCAGTAGCAGAGATCTGCCACTGCATTCCAGCCTGGCGACAGAGCAAGACGTTGTCTCAAAAAAATGAAATAAAAAAATTAGCCAGGCATGGTGGCACATGCCTGTAGTCCCAGCTACTTGGGAGGCTGAGGTAGGAAAATCACTTGAGCCCAGGATGCAGTGAGCTATGATCACTGCCACTGTACTCCAGCCTGGATGACACAGCAAGACTCTGTCTCATCAGAAATAATAATTAGCTGGGCATGGTGGCGTGTGCCTGTAGTCCCAGCTACTCAGGAGGCTGAAGTGGAAAGATCACTTGAGCCCAGGAGTTCAAGTTTACAGCAAGGCCGGGCGCGGTGGCTCAAGCCTGTAATCCCAGCACTTTGGGAGGCCGAGACGGGTGGATCACGAGGTCAGGAGATCGAGACCATCCTGGCTAACCCGGTGAAACCCCGTCTCTACTAAAAAATACAAAAAACTAGCCGGGTGATGTGGCGAGCGCCTGTAGTCCCAGCTACTCGGGAGGCTGAGGCAGGAGAATGGCGTGAACCTGGGAGGCGGAGCTTGCAGTGAGCCGAGATCGTGCTACTGCACTCCAGCCTGGGCGACAGAGCGAGACTTCGTCTCAAAAAAAAAAAAAAAGTTTACAGCAAGCCATGATCATGCCACTGCACTCTAGACTGGGCAACAGAGTGAGACCATCTCTAAAAAAGCAAAACCCAGGCCGGGCGTGGTGGTTCATGTCTGTAATTCCAGCACTTTGGGAGGCTGAGATGGGCATATCACCTGAGGTAGGAAGTTCGAGACCAGCCTGGCCAACATGGTGAAACCCCGTCTCTACTTAAAAAAAAAAAAAAAAATACAAAAATTAACCGGGTGTGGTGGCAGATGCCTGTAATCCCAGCTACTCAGGAGGCTGAGGCAGAAGAATCACTTGAACCCGGGGGACGGAGGTTGCAGTGAGTTGAGATTGCACCATTGCACTCCAGCCTGGGGGACAAGAGCGAGAGTTCGTCTCAAAAAAAAAAAAAAAAAAAAGCAAAACCCCCCAAAAAACCAATAATAATAATAATAATAATAAAGGGTTTGGACAGGTTCAGCAGTCACGCTGGGATGGAGACAGGTTTTACACTGAGGAAGAGATGATCAACTGGGCCTGGGCTGGCAGCTCCTGGTCATCCTCAGGATCACAGTGAAACACAATCATATACCAACATTCTTTAATCACAAAGGCACTTGAGGACCCCTACAAACCCAAAGTCTCTGCCAAGAGTGGCCCTGCAGACACCCCACCTGCCACCTTCTATCCACCCATCCATCCATCCCACACTCAGAGTTCATCGTGACCTGCAGAGGGCTCCACACTAGGCTTGATGAAGATGCCTTCCATGGCCTTCCACGTATTGTGCGTGTTGGCACTGGGCATGCCGTGGACCTCATGCTGCCCACGGATGGGGCTTCCATACTGCTCACCCGTGACTGACAGGAACACAGAGGTGCCCACGTGCTGGAAGCGCACAGCAGCTTCACGCTCCCAGTGCTGTCCAGAGCAGCGCACTGTCCATAGGTCCAGGTCGTCACCCTCGCCGTCTTCCCCAAAGGCACTCACCTCCTATAGGTGCAGAGGGTGAGGGGACAGTGGTCACCACAGAAGGCGGCATTCGCACCTACACTGAGCCTAGGATCCTTCCCTGCCCTTCCCGGAGACTCAGCTCCCACAGCTGCAAAAGGTGACACCGTAACCCACCCACGCAACCTCTGGCACTCCCTCCCCAGCATGGGCTCTTCAGACACATGCACACACCATTGCATCTGTCTGTGCAGAGACCACTGGTCCCCACAGAGCTAAGGCCTCCTCCTCCACATTCTCCCAGTCCTAACCCCTCTGACCTACCTTCAGCCCCTCAGGCTAGCAGTCAAGCTGTCTATCTATCTCAAACATTTTCTTCCACCAACTCTCCAAGGGCACCCACTGTTCCATCCCAATCCCCTGAATTCCACTGACCTCCATGCATTGGTGCAATCTCTTCTGCTGGCCTGGGAAGTCCTTCTTTTCTCTTTGTGGCTTGGAGGACTCCTAATCATCCTTTCAGACCCAGCCTGAGTTCCTCCTCCCCAGTAGAGTTTCCTATTCCCCACCCTCAAGGCTGTGTGGATTCTCCTCCTGGGTCCCACTTGCCCCCAGAGGAAGAGCTATCCAGGAGGATCTCTTCGGATCTCTCTCCCATCGGTCTCCCTGCCGGGCCAGGAGCACCTGGGGGCATGATCTTGGCGGAGTTACTCTGTTTCCCCCGAAGGGGTGCTCAATAACCATCTCTGAAGTGAAATTTCCATTTCACGAAGAAGCTGAGGCTCAGATTGGAACCCAGGAACTCTGGCCCCTCACACAGGCCAGGAATCTCTCTGGGGGCTCCGGGAGGGGCTCACCTGGTTGTTGGACAGCGGTGACGGGAAGTGGTGCGTGTGTAGGTTCTTGCCTGTAAGCACATGCGTGAGCCGCACTGCCTGCCCGCAGCGCACCGGGGACCCACGCGGGCACCCGCCTTCCGAACCGCCGCGGATCCGCCAGTAGCTATTGGCGTCGTCCGACGCCTCCACGCCGGTCACCGATTGCTGGCCGCTGCCTGAGGAGTGACATCCCACCCACCCAGGGTCTCCGTCAATCGCAGAACCCCGGACCCTCGCCCTGGGACCATAACATTTCCCAGGGGACCCCAAGGGGCTCACCCCCAGTCCCGGCCCCCGCCTGACACCTCCCTCAGTCTTTGGGCCTGCAGTTCCCCGACGACCGTCCCCACCCTCAATATCCTCGACACCCTCAAAGCCTTGCGCCCCTCGACCCCCCAACGACTCTAGAGCCTCCGCCGCCCGGCTTCGAGACGGCCCACAGACCCCCACGACCACCCTGTCTCCACACTCCCAACCCCAAGCCCCCGATCCCCGCGCTCTCCCAGTCGCAGGTCACACGCACCGGATCCGTATTTGATGTCGTGCGAGTGCAGCCGCACCCGGTGGTGCGTATTGAGCAGCTTCAGCACCGACCCGCAGGTCACGAGCCCCGCGCCAGTCTTGGCGGCACTACCGCCCGGCACTAAGAGCGCCAGCAGCAGCCCCAACAGCACCGGCCCGGCAGACCCGCCGCGGCCCGCGCTCCACATCGCCCCGACCCGGCTCCAGCCGCTCCGGCCCTTGGGCTGCTTCCGTCCTCACCGCGGCCCAATCCAGTTCTGACAGCGCCCGCTCGCGGCAGCCAATGGTCGGCCCGCGCGGCACTCCGCTTGCACTGCCATTGGGTCATTGAGGAGAGGGCCCGCCCCCGGCTCTCTAGAGCAGTAGCTGGGCGGGGACTGGAGACACGAGGAGGGTTTTGATTGGTACACGCTTCCGAGGACTTTCCAATGAGTGTCCAGGGAAGGGCGGCTGAGTAGCCAAGCGGCAGAGAATGAGCGGGAGCGCTTGGTGAGGACGCCGAGTCCGAGCCCCGCAGCCGCTGAGTGCCTGGATACCAGCTCAGGATCCTAGGACCCTGCAGGCACGTGTTCACGACGCCCCTTGATCCTGGACTCCTGGGCACTCAGTAATTAGTCTCTCCCCCTCAGAACCTGGGACCACAACTGCAGGGTCTTGAGGCTGTTGGATCACTAGATTTTGTGGTCACAAAGTCGACAGATCCCAGAATCATTGAATCGTCTGGTCCTTCAGTCCCTGGACCCCAAGATTAATGAAAGCCCAGTCATTCGGCCCTAGCCGCCTCTCTGACACTGGGTCACCACAGTCCCTAGACCCTGGGGTTTCTGAATTCCCCTGGCTACTTATACATTTGACTCCTTTCGTGGCTAAATCTTGTGGTCACTGGGTCATCGGGCAGGAGAGGGCAGCAGGGAGCTGTGGCGTCGAGAATAATGGCAGCTTCCCACCAGAAAGCCCTAGAGCTGTCTTAGGAAACCAGAGTCCAAGGAGACCAAGGGGCTGTGGGAACCAAGCCTGGGTGACTGTGTCCCAGTCTCCTGGCCATGAGTAGGTCTCCCTTTTGCCACCTTCTCAGAGTGTTGTCAGCTCAACCTTCAAGGGAGGAAAACTTATACCACTGTTTATTTATTCATTCATGGGACATTGTTGCAGCGGCTTCACTCCAGATCCTGTGGGGTCACAGAGGAAATAGCTCTGGGCTCAAGAGGCTGACTAAGGTGTAGTTGAAGCACAGGCAAAGCAGAGACAAAAGTTCATATTTAATTAAATCGTCCAGAATTTTGCATTCAGAAAATCCAGAGTAAAGCGATTTTCATTACAGCAACATGTTATATTGTTTTTATTTTGAGTTACATGTAGTGTAAGTCACCTTGATCTTTTCAGCATTTAGGTGTCCAAACAGTTAAAGGTCAGTCTACCCTGGATTTGGTAGTCACTGCACTTGAGGGGTTTCCAGTCAGTCTAGGGTGGAAGAGCTGAAGTACTATCTGAGAGGCAACGGATGTATACTCCTGGACATGTCAGCCATCACCTCAAAATCAACACATGCAAAGCAGAATTCCTGGTCTCTGCCCTCAAACTGCCCCTCCCCCAGGCCTCTGAGTCTCAGTAAATGGCACCTCCATTCAGGCCCAAAACTTGGGATTCTTCTTTCATTCGTCTCTTTACCTTGTTGCTCCTCACATCTCATTCAACAAGTCTTCTTTTTTTTCTTTTCTTTTGAGATGGAGTTTCGCTCTTGTTACCCAGGCTGGAGTGCAATGGTGCGATCTCGGCTCACTGCAACCTCCGCCTCACGGGTTCAAGAGATTCTCCTGCCTCAGCCTCCTGAGTATCTGGGATTACAGTCATGCATCACCATGCCCAGCTAATTCTTTTGTATTTTTAGTAGAGACAGAGTTTCACCATGTTGACCAGGCTGGTCTCGAACTTCTGACCTCAGGTGATCCACCTGTCTCATCCTCCCAAAGTGCTGGGATTACAGGCGTGAGCCACCACCATCACTCCCAGCCTTTATTTATTTAGTTAGTTTTTTTTTTTTTTTTTTTTTTTTTTGAGACGGAGTCTCACTCTGCCGCCCAGGCTGGAGTGCAATGGCCGGATCTCGGCTCACTGCAAGCTCCGCCTCCCGGGTTCACGCCATTCTCCTGCCTCAGCCTCCCGAGTAGCGGTGCCCGCCACCGCACCCGGCTAGTTTTTTGTATTTTTTAGTAGAGACGGGGTTTCACCGTGTTAGCCAGGATGGTTTCGATCTCCTGACCTCGTGATCCGCCCGTCTCGGCCTCCCAAAGTGCTGGGATTACAGGCTTGAGCCACCGCGCCCGGCCTATTTATTTAGTTTTTTAACTTTTGAGTCTCCACATGTGCCTCATTCAACAACTCTTTTTTTTCTTTGTTTTTTTTTTTTTTGAGACAGAGTCTTGCTCTGTCGCTCAGGCTGGAGTGCAGTGGCGCAATCTCAGCTCACTGCTGCAACCTCTGCCTCCCGGGTTCAAGCGATTATCCTGCCTCAGTCCCCTGAGTAGCTGGGATTACAGGCATGTACCCAGCTAATGGGATTAAGGCAGGTACCCAGTACCACTACGCCCGGCTAATTTTTGTGTTTTTAGTAGAGACGGGTTTTCACCATGTTGGCCTGGCTGGTCTTGAACTCCTGACCTCAGGTTATCCACCCGCCTTGGCCTTCCAAAGTGTTAAGATTACAGGCATAGGCTGGGCCCGGTGGCTCACGCCTGCAATCTCAGCACTTTGGGAGGCCGAGGTGGGCGGATCACCTGAGGTCAGGAATTCAAGACCAGCCCAGCCAACATGGAGAAACCCTATCTCTACTAAATCAGAGCCATAAAGACGTGTTGAGTGGGCTGGGCATGGTGGCGCATGCCTGTAATCCCAGCTACTTGGGAGGCTGAGGTAGGAGAATCGCTTGAACCTAGGAGGTGGAGGTTGTGGTGAACCAAGATCGTGCCATTGCACTGAAGCCTAGGCGACAAGAGCGAAACTCCGTCTCAGAAAAAAAAAAAAAAAAGATTACAGGCGTGAGCCACCATGCCCAGCCCACTCAACGTGTCTTTATGGCTGTCATTCCAAATTACATTTCAAGGCATCTCTCCTGAGTCCCCATCACAGTTTCTAACCCAAGCCCCTCCATCTCCCATTTAGATATTGACCACTGCCTCCTAACAGGTCTAGCTGCTTCCATTATGATGCTGGCCCCTCCAAAGCATTCTTTCTACACAGGAAAGTGGTAAAAGCAGCTGGGCACGGTGACTCCCCAGCACTTTGGGAGGATGAGGCAGGCAGATCACCTGAGGTCAGGACTTCAAGACCACCCTGACCAACATGGCGAAACCCCGTCTCTGCTAAAAATGCAAAAATTAGCCAGGTGTGGTCTCATGTGCCTGTAATCCCAGCTGCTCAGAAGGTTGAAGTGGGAGAATCGCTTGAACCCAGGAGGCAGAGGTTGCAGTGAGCCAAGATCACACCATTGTCCTCCATCCTGGGCAATAAAGTAAGACTTCGTCTCAAAAGAAAGTGGTAAAAGCATAGATCAAAAGATCATGCCAGTTCCCTGCTAGAAGCTGCCAGCCATTTCCCAGTTGCATTTAGGACCACAGGAGGGTGAGGACACAGCAGGCAATCTTCCTGACAAGCAAGACAGGATTCTAAGTAGGCTGAGATACCAGACCTAGAGTGGGGAAGCCAATGTAGCACTCCCTTGACTCTCACGGGGAGCCTCATGGCCTCTCTTTGCTGTTCCCTTCTCCAGCCTCCTGCTGCAGACCGCCTTCCCCTGCTCACCCTATGGGCAGCTCCTCAGGGCTGATTATGGCCTCTCCAATGCCCTCCACCTACCAACCATAATTTGTCTTAAGGTTCAGGTTCTCAAGAGAGCATGTGATTGGCTCAACTCGGGCCCAAGGACTGCTAAAGGTACAATCAGCTGTGGAGAGGAGGAAGGGTGGTAACTAGTCTCCAAATACTAACAATTCCTCCCATCCCCGTAAGCCAAAGATACGTAGTTCATTTCCTCTTTCCTTGAATCTGGGTAGGTAGCACAACTTGTTCTGACCAATTGAATGCCGAAGAAGTGCTGTTTGGGGACTTCTGAGCACCGGCCATAAGAACTCTGGCAGGTCTGGCTTCATCCTTCTAGGAAGCTAGACAATGCACCTTGCGGTAATGAAGTGCCAGATTACTGCGTGGTAAAAAGCCACATAGAGAGGGACCCTGGAATGTTCCAGCCTCAGTTCAGTGAGCAGCTGAAAGCAGTCACATAAGCAACTCCAGTGTACACCACTGCCCCACTGAGCCTCCAAACTCCAGTGTTGGGCGGGGCATGGTGGCTCATGCCGGTAATCCCAGTGCTTTGGCAGGCCAAGGCGGGAGGATCACTTGAGCCCAGGAGTTGGAGACCAGCCTGGCCAATATAGTGAAACCCTGTCTCTACTAAAAATACAAAATTGGCCGGGCGCAGTGGCTCACGCCTGTAATCCCAGCACTTTGGGAGGCTGAGGCAGGTGGATTACAAAGTCAGGAGATCGAGACCATCCTGGCTAACACGGTGAAACCCCATCTCTACTAAAAATACAAGAAAATTAGCTGGGCATGGTGGCGGGCGCCTGTAGTCCCAGCCACTCGGGAGGCTGAGGCAGGAGAATGGCATGAACCCAGAAGGCGGAGCTTGCAGTGAGCAGAGATCGCGCCACTGCACTCCAGCCTGGGCGACAGAGCAAGACTCCGTCTCAAAAAGAAAAAAAAAAAAATTTTAGCCCAGCATGGTGGCACACGCCTGTAGTCCCAGCTACTCAGGAGGCTGAGGCAGGAGAATCCCTTGAACCCGGGAGGTAGAGGTTGTGGTGAGCCAGGATCGCACCAAGGCACTCCAGCCTGGGCAACAGAGCGACTCTGTCTCAAAAAATAAAAATAAAAATAAAAGCCGGGTGCAGTAGTTCATGCGTGTAATGCCAGCACTTTGGGAGGCTGAAGCAGGCAGACCAACTGAGGTCAGGAGTTCAAGACCAGCCTGTCCAACATAGTGAAACCCCATCTCTACTAAAAATACATTAAAAATTAGTGGCCAGGCGTGGTGGCTCATGCCTGTAATCCCTGCACTTTGGGATGCAGAGGTTGGTGGATCACTTGAGGTCAGGAATTCGAGACCACCCTGGCCAACATGGTGAAATCCCGTCTCTACTAAAAATACAAAAATTAGCTGGGCATGGTGGCGGGCGTCTGTAGTCCCAGCAACTCAGGAGGCTGAGGGGACAGAATTGTTTAAAGCCAGGAAGTGGAGGTTGCCATGAACTAAGATCATGCCACTGCACTTCAGCCTGGAAGACACAGCAAGACTTTTTTTTTTTTTTTTTTAGACACAGTTTCACTCTGTTGCCCAGGCTGGAGTGCAGTGGTGCAATCTCGGCTCACTGCAACCTCTGCTTCCCCAGGTTAAAGCCATTCTCCCGCCTCAGCCTCCCAAGTAGCTGGGATTACAGGTACTTGCCACTACACCTGGCTAATTTTTGTATTTAGTAGAGACAGAGTTTCACCGTGTTGTCCAGGCTGGTCTCCAACTCCTGGCCTCAAGTGATCTGTCCACGTCAGCCTCTCAAAGTGTTGGGATTACAGGCATGAGCCCAGCCAAGACTTCATCTTAAATATAAGTAAACGAATAAGTAAATAAATAAAATGGCGGCTGAAACCTCAGGACAACAAACCTGTGTCCCAGCAACACAGGCTTTATTTCTATTTCTTTCGCTGGCTCCCCTGAGAGTCTCAGCAGAGCTCCTCGTGGGCATTCAGCCTGTGGTGACTCTGCTCATGGCCGGGGCTGGTGTAATGGGCAGCAACTCTGACAGAGCAGGGAATCGAGTGGCTAGTGGGGACTTCATGGTGGGTCACTATGGCCCACGTCCACAGAGTGGCTGACCGAGGCCTCCTCTCCAGGTTCTGGGAGGCTCTGGACTCCATCCTCCTCCTTGTCCTCATCCTGGTCCTCATCCTTGTACTCATCCTCATCTTCAACCTCCGCCTCATCATGGCCTTCACTGTCCGTGTCCTTGGACTTGGGGAGACTGGAACCCATGCCGGTGCCAGCGGACACTGAGAGCTTGGGCTCCAATGGGCTGAGCTGCCGGCTGGCTGGCAAGTTGGTGTAAATGGAGCGGCAGGGCTCTGTGGCCTGGTCCTGGGCAGTGTGGGTGGCCGGTTCCTGCTGCACAGAGGGTGTCTCTGTGCTGCGGTGGGGGGTGCTGAGCCGGGAGGTCTGCCGGGCCCTTTTGGCCTCCTCCAGTTTACGCAGCAGGCAGCTCCGGTGGGTCTCCGAGGACAGCTGGATGCGGGAGCCTTTCACCTTCTTTAAGCCCAGGGAAAGGTCCCTGAGCACTTGGGTGACAGGAAAGGAGAAGAAGCCCAGCTGCTTACTGAGGTCCTTTTCAAACTCATACTTGCGGATGAGCAGGGAGGCTGCCTGCTGGGTCAGGAAGTCAGCGAGCTCCTCATAAAGGCGGTTGGAGAAGTGAGACATGCTGGACTTCGATGAGATGGAGGGCAGCGGCTTCTTCTTTGTGAACCTGCCACTGCTGCGGGGGCTCTGCATAGCAGCCGGGGAGGGAAAGGAACACATGTCACATCTGCCAGCCCCATCCCTCTGTGACACCCCTTCCAGCCACTGTGCCCTCCTCAGAGCCCTGCCAGCCCTGCCCATCGCAAACATGAATGGGTACACTTCGTGTGACAAACACACTTGTCACACGAAGGGTACAGCTTTGCCACATCTGCTATGCTGACGCACTCAACTGCCCACTCTCATGCTCACCTCACCATCACACCTCCTACACCTGTTGGGCCTGGGGCAAGGGCAGAGAACTGTCACAGGGTGAGGTTAATCTGAGCTTTGACAACTGGGTTTGGGCAGGCTTCTGCCCAGGCCTGCCCAGAGAGATGCCTGCAGGAGCCTTGATGGCCGAGGAAAGGGTCGAGGGACCATGCTGGAGATCCACGAGTGTGAGGCCACCTACGTCTTGTGCACATCCTGCCTGGTCAACTTTCCCTCGGCAAAGTCCAGAGACTGGAGAGTCCTGCTGGAGGCAGCTGGATTCAAGGGAACTAGACCTAGGAGGCAAGGCCCCGGCCAGGCTAGTGCTTCTGTCCACAAGGGACGGGACCCTCCACTCCCACATAGGAGCGTCTCTAGATTCACATAGAAACGTTAGCAAAAATACCCAGCATAAATAAATAGCCTTTATTTATCTGTGACAACACCTGGTAGTAGCTAGGCCAGGATTCACGGGCCCCCATCAGCTTGACCCCTGCCCAGGAGGTTTCCACAGTGCAGGGCAAGAGACCTTGACCTTGAGCACCTGCCAGTGATAGTGGCTGCTAGGAGTGGTGGGTCAAGGAGCCTTTCTCCTGCAAACTCATGTCCGGTCCTACTTTCGAGGAGGTCACCTCTGGACACAGTGAGGCAGGAGATGAGGAAGCAACTGGGGAGAGCTCAGGGAGAAGGTAGCAGGAAGAGCGGGGGTAGGGGCAGGCAAGTGGAGGTGTGACAACCCTGAGGTGGCCCTGGCCGCAGGCCGCCTCCACCACTATCCCGGGCGCGGGCAGGGTGAGGTGCAGGCCCCGCCAGGGCTGGGCCCTCTGTCTGGAGCTCAGGGAAACAGGTGGGTTTTGTAATTTGGGATCTGAGTCAGGCTCCTTCTCCCTGGAGTGGAGTGAGGGGCTGGGGACATCGGGCTTCTCCATGGGTGTCACCTTGAGCTTGAATCTGGTGGCCACCTGGGCACTAGACATGGAGGGGGAGCCTTCTCTGTCCTTGTGTTTTCTCTGAGGCGTCTTGGGGCTGGAGACTGTGGGGTGGGGCTGCCCGCTGTTGGTGGGTTTAGCCGGCTCAGAGCCCAGCGGCGGCAGATTGCGTTGAACCTGCAGCTCTGAGGGGGGCTTCAAGCTGGTGGGGAACAGAGGACGGCCGTCGCGGCAGCAGGCGCCGCGGAGCTTATCCACAGCCTGGTTGACGACGCTCTGCAGGGCAGGGAAGAGGCGGTGGTCAGCCAGGAAGTTCAGTGTGCGATGGGGCTCACGGAGCGGACAGTAGCCAGGCAGGTCGAGGGACTCCAGCTGGCTCAGTAACGACTTGATCTCTTTATTGAACTCTCGTTTGCAGATCGGCTCCTGTTCTCCAGGCCTCGGCTCTGATGCTTCAGGCACACCAGAGCTTGAGCCCAGCAGCTCCGAGAACCAGGACAGGGGCTGCTCCTGGGTCCACTGAAAGCTGGTCTGGCTGCCCAGCAAATCCCACAGCAGGGAGTCCCTCTTGGAGCAGGACTGACTGAGGCCTTTCTGCAGAAAGAGGGTGACTCTGAGAAGTGTTCAGGAGCAGCCAAGCCAGGGCTGACCCTGGCCCTGGGCTCTCCGTGGGAGTCCACCCCACCCAGCCATGGCCCCGGCTCTCACCCCTTTCCTCTCCAGCTGTAGCAGCCGCTTGAGATTTTTCTCCAGCAGGAGTTTGTCCTTCACAGGTGGCAGTGAGCCTAAGCCTTGGGCACCTAGGTCACTGTCCCGGCTGTGGGAGCCCAGCCAGCCAGCCATGAGGCTGCTATGGGAGTCGGACATGGAGCTGGAGCTGGATGGGTAGTTGTTGGGGTGTCCAGTGCAGAGGGTCGGCCGTACACGGTGCCGGTGTACAGTGCTGAGGCTGGGCCGGGCATGTGCCCGCCGCCCACCACTTGGCACCTCCACTGGGTCCTGCACCTCCACAAGCGGCACCCCAGCCTCGGTCTTCATGGCAGCCATGCGCTCAGTCGCCTTCTCCACCACTGTCTCCAGGCTGTCCAGGACATGGCTCTCAGTCAGGAAATCCAGAAAGTGGCTAAAGGGCTGAGGGTGCCTCTTGTTTCGGCGTTGGTTCTGGAGCGCTGAGCTGCCACATGTGGATGGTGGGTGTGGCACATGGCCCGGCTTGGAGGCTGGCCCCATCTCTGGAACCAGTGACTTCTTGGGTAGCTGCACCTGAGCAGACAGGTATGTCACAGTGGGCATGGGTGCCCTACAGGTGAAGGGCTCCCTGGGGTCTTCCTAGGGTAACACTAGGACCTGAGTGAGAGTGAGTAGTGGAAGGAGCTGCATTTTGGAGTCTGGAAGCCCTGGAGTTGGACCCTGGCTCTGCCACCTACAGCCTGATGACAGTGTGCAAGATGGCCCCTCTTGAGGTCCAATTTCCTTATCTGCAAAGTGGAGGTCTATTCAGGGTCGCCCTGAAGCTTTCCTAACACCTACATTTCACACACACAAGTCCTGGCTAAGGGACTTAGCCTGCTTCTGCCCTGATACATGGCAGGATGAGCAATCATGAACCTCTTGGAGTCTCCCTCCAGCTCCTCATCTGTCCATGCAGCAGGCCATCCCTGTCTCCATGGCAGGGCTGCAAACAACACCTGAGGTCTTGAGTGCAGACAATAGCTGAGGTCTTGAGCCCTGTGCTACCCAGGGCTGTTTCTCCAACTTGAGCCCTAGGCACCTAGTCAACCCCCAGTTCCCACTCTAGGGTCCCAGTCCACCCAAGCACCTTCCAGGTCGCTGGAAGTCAGAAGGAAACAAGGAATGAAATTGAGTGTGACAGGGGCAAGCAGGGGAGTCATAGGAGAAGTCAAGGCAATAAGGACTCCGCTAAGAGGCCCACAGAGCAGGTCAATAGACAATGAGAAATGGGGGCTGTGGTCTTGGGTGTCAGGGTTGGCGGGGAACATGTTGTGGCCTTAAGGGTCGGGGTCCTGCTGGGCACACTTACTCGTGCACTGCACATGGAGTGGCTGGCCTCATCGTCAGCCACGTAGCCCGAGTGGTGGCGGCACCTGGCCATGTGGTCACCTGGCAGGTGACCGAGCCTGCTGCCCACCTCTCTCTTCAGCTGCGCATTCCTCTCTGCGCGGGCTGGGGAGACAACGTGAGGGTCTCCAATAGGTCCACACATCTGTGGCCCTGGAGTCTGCGGTTCCCTTGCTCCCCGCACCCTGCGTCCTTCATGCATCCAGCCCTTCCTCTGCTCCATGGCCCCCATGCGTCTGCAGGCAGGCCATTCCCAGAGTCATCGGGATGGAATCGCCGAGGGCCATCCTGTCTCCGATCATCTTTGGATCTGCGTGTGCTTAACCCTCCCTACTCCCAAACCCTGGGCAACCTGGCTTTCGCCCAAGCCCGGAATCAACGGACTCACCAGAAACACCGTCTTGCTCCGCGCAGGCCAGTACAGTCTGCGCCCTCACTGGGGCAGCTACACAGTGCGAGGAAGTCGACTGGCAGCCTCCACTTGCTTATTTGCATACCACATCCTCATTGGTTCTTACCGAGGAGCTCATCCACTACCCTCTCCGACACAATAGTTGGGGGCGGGGCCCACATTGGCCCAACCTCCAATTCTCTGGGCTCTGCCCTCCCACACTCGTCTGGGAGCCGCAGGGTGAAGATGCTGGTGTCTACGTCCCCGCTGCCGGGAGGACCCCCACCCACCACCGAAGCTGCGGCTAGGCTCTATGATCCGCTCCTGCCCCGAGGGGAGTCTAAAAGCCAAAGCCGCGTCTTCCACCGGTGACACAAGCACCTTCCTCGTGTCCTCCCTGGTCGCTGCGCAGCCCTGGGCCTCCTGCTCCTGTTCCTTTCCAGGGGCCTCTGCCCCTCCCGCGGTGTGCACAGCCCCAGGTTCTACCTTGAGACCTCTCCCCTCTGCAGTGGAGAGAGTGCTGGCTCTCAGTCACAGACCTAGCTTCAGTTCCTGGCTCTGCTCTTTCCTGCCAATGTGACTCAGCCTCTCTTAGCATTGGTCCTGCACTGTAAATGGGCTTGAGTGTTCTTCCAATATGGGAATATGGGATTCAATACAATCTCCCTACAACACACCGTGTATCCCAGTGAAGCCTTGAATATTCTTACCTCCTCTCCCTCCCTCCTTTTCTCTTTTGCTCAGTAATACCCCACCACAGTGTCACTTCTTCCAAAAAGCTTTTACTGTGAATTCTGCCACTCCGTACACGATTCACAGTAAACCCCATTCCAGACTCCACCATACCATGTTGCTACTTATGTGTCTACCAGATGGTGCTCCTTTGGGGCCAGAACTGAGGCAAGTCACCCTGAATCTTTAATACTTCCAGTGTCTGGCACCAAGTAGGTGCTCAATAAATGTCAGTCTCCTCCTTCCCATCTGCGCACCCTCGGGACCTCTGACCTTTCCAAGATCAGCTTCCAGTGGAGAATGGTGGTTGGTTGAGGTCTGACAATTCACCAGTCACTATAAACACAACAGTCGTTATGCCAAGAGCATGGTTGAAGGACTCTGTGAGGCTTTCAATCCTCACATACCTCATGAAATATTGTTACTCTCGAGTTCTGCTCTGTCCTCTCAGCTCTGGCTACCCACTAGGTCAGGGACAGAGAGGACAAAGTAGGTCTGGGTGCAGGCCCTGAGCTGTGAGGTTCAGTCTTATCTCCACTACTCCTGGCAGGACCACACTTTCACTCTCTGATCCCCCGTTTCCTAATCTGTGAAACAGGAATGACATTACCAATTTCATAGTCTGGACACAAATACCATGGGAAAAATCAAGACTGCCACATTGCAGTGAAAACTGTGGCTGCCTACCATATACAGTCATGGGTAAGGAAAGCTTTTCTGGACCAAAGAGAAAAACAGTGAAGTTATTAATGTAAAAGCTGTAGCCTGGCAGAGAGCTCAAGATGGAAACAGGAGATAATGTTTTCTCAAAAAAACCCATTAGTGTATATGCTTTCTTTCATTTTCTTAGTGTCTAGAGCTCAAGAAAAAATAAATAAATAAATCAAGAAAATGCCTGCTCTTATAAAAATCTGCAAAAGATCAATAGGCAATTTGAAAAAGAATAAGAATAGCTAATAATATGAAAATTTTCATTCACACTGCTAAGAAACTACTAGAATATGATAACATTGGTGTAATCATCTTTATGTTCTCAAAACAACACACAAAAAAGGTGGGTTGGGAAGAAAGGGAGTTGGGTGTGTTTATTTGCTTAGAGAAAACACTGGAAGGACACAACCCAGAAAGTTTACAATGGCAATCTCTGGGAAGGGTAGGAGATTTTTTTTTTTTTTCTTTTTTGGTATTTTTCCTTTTTCTTTTTTTCTTTCTTTCTTTTTTTTTTTGAGATAGAGTCTCGCTCTATCGTCCATGCTAGAGTGCAGTCATGTGGTCTCGGCTCTCCACAACCTCCGCCTTCCGGGTTCAAGCATTTCTCCTGCCTCAGCCTCCCGAGTAGCTGGAATTACAGGCGCGTGCCACCACTCCCGGCTAATTTTTGTATTTTGAGTAGAGACGGGGTTTGCCCATGTTGGCCAGGTTGGTCTTGAACTCCTGACCTCGTGATCCACCCGCCTCGGCCTCCCAAAGTGTTGGGATTACAGGCGTGAGCCACTGCGCCCGACTTCCTTTTGGTATTTTTCATATTAAATATCACTTTTGCAGTCAAGGAAAGTTCCGCGTTGCAATGAATCCAGCACTGGTCTGGTTAGCGCGGGAGCTGTTGCCGGGTCCTTGCAGGGACACGCCGGACCGCTAGGTGGCGAGAACAAAGGCGAAGCGCAGCCGCACCTGGGCGTGTGCGTCGGGGCGGGGCATGGGCAGCGTCCAGGGGCGGGGCCTGGGCTGTCCGGCCCACTCCCCTGGGAGCGCTAGCGGTGGGCGCAGGCGGCCATGTCCCGCCCTCGCGTGCGCCTGGTGGTCACCGCGGACGACTTTGGTTACTGCCCGCGACGCGATGAGGGCATCGTGGAGGCCTTTCTGGCCGGGGCCGTGACCAGCGTGTCCCTGCTGGTCAACGGTGCGGCCACGGAGAGCGCGGCGGAGCTGGCCCGCAGGTGAGGGGAGGGCCCTAGCAGGGCGGCGATCGGCTTGGGGCGCGCTGCTCCGCGGCCGCCAGTGCTCCAGCTCGCGCTCCGCCCTCAGGCACAGCATCCCCACGGGCCTCCACGCCAACCTGTCCGAGGGCCGCCCAGTGGGTCCGGCCCGCCGTGGCGCCTCGTCGCTGCTCGGCCCCGAAGGCTTCTTCCTTGGCAAGATGGGATTCCGGGAGGCGGTGGCGGCCGGAGACGTGGATTTGCCTCAGGTGCGGAGCCGCAGCTGCAGGAGGATGCTCGCGAGGACCCCCAGAGCTCCGCCCGGAGGGTACTGTGAGGCCATTAGGAGATGGCGGTGGATGACTTCTTCATTTAAACACTGGAGCGGTCACACGGCAGCACGAGGAGGGTGTCCTCGGCAGCTATTCCCGGTTGCTCAAGGTGTCTCTCGCTCGCCCTCTAGGTGCGGGAGGAGCTCGAGGCCCAACTAAGCTGCTTCCGGGAGCTGATGGGCAGGGCCCCCACGCACGTGGATGGCCACCAGCACGTGCACGTGCTCCCAGGTGCGTGGTTGGTGATCCCAGTTTGGAGGGCGTTTACTCCCAGGTGGGGCTGGGGAAGTAGGGGTAGTTCGATGCCCCCAGGTGAAGGGACGTGCTCCTCCTAGACCCGCTCCGCCCGCAGGCGTGTGCCAGGTGTTCGCCGAGGCGCTGCAGGCCTATGGGGTGCGCTTTACGCGACTGCCGCTGGAGCGCGGTGTGGGTGGCTGCACTTGGCTGGAGGCCCCCGCGCGCGCCTTCGCCTGCGCCGTGGAGCGCGACGCCCGGGCCGCCGTGGGCCCCTTCTCCCGCCACGGCCTGCGGTGAGGCTTCCCGCCCTGTCTGCTACCATAGCTGCCCCAGTCCCTCCGCACTGACTATTCACCTGGCTAGCTGTGTCCGTTTCTCAGCCCGGAAGCGAGTCTGGCGTCGATCGCTGCCGCCACCCCAGTTCCCCCCTCCCGTCCCCCGTCCCTACCCTACCCTATCCTACCCTACCCTAGCCTAGCCCTGGCCATGGCCCGGCCTGGCCCCGCGGCTGATGCCCCGCCCACTACAGGTGGACAGACGCCTTCGTGGGTCTGAGCACTTGCGGCCGGCACATGTCCGCTCACCGCGTGTCCGGGGCCCTGGCGCGGGTCCTGGAAGGTACCCTAGCGGGCCACACCCTGACAGCCGAGCTGATGG
Organism: Theropithecus gelada; assembly: GCF_003255815.1. Lineage (NCBI taxonomy): Eukaryota > Metazoa > Chordata > Mammalia > Primates > Cercopithecidae > Theropithecus > Theropithecus gelada. The sequence goes on along the minus strand of NC_037678.1, from coordinate 33,537,261 downwards.
CGCACCCCGGCTACCCCAGTGTGCCTCCCACCGGCGGCTGCGGTGAAGGCCCCGACGCTTTCTCTTGCTCTTGGGAGCGGCTGCATGAGCTGCGCGTCCTCACCGCGCCCACGCTGCGGACCCGGCTTGCCCAGGATGGCGTGCAGCTTTGCGCCCTCGACGACCTGGACTCCAAGAGGCCAGGGGAGGAGGTCCCCTGTGAGGCCACTCTGGAACCCTTCCTGGAACCCTCCCTACTCTGACCCGCTACCGACAACCAAGCACTAATCCCCTTACTACCAAGCAAGGGGAGCCAGGATTTAGTCCTGGCCCAGCCCAGAACCGGTCCTTGGAGCAGGGTCTGTTGACTTCCCTGGGTAGGACACTGCCACGTCTGGGCCCAGGTCCTCATGGCTCCAAATGGTATCTAGAGTTTGAGCAGCCTTCTTGGCTGCAGGCGGGTCCATCCTGTGGCAGCGGGCTAGGGCCCGCAGAGCATTTGGTGCCCCTCCATGCTGCAGTGCAAACACCTTCACCACTGGGGCAGTGGGGAGAGATGGCTATATTAATAAAATAACGTGTGTCTTTCAAACTTGGGTGGTTTATTAGCTCTGCCTAGGAGACCCTCACAGAAACAAGCAGGGACAAAGACCAGCTCCCTCTTGGCTCAAACCACTCCAGGAAATGGCCCATTCTCCATTCTGGTTTTGTTCATTTGTTCATGCTGCGGTTTTCTTTATTCCTTTTTAGGGGGTGGGAGTGGGAGAAGACTGCCCTCACCAGGCTGCTTTTGAAGAGGCATAATACTATAATCTCAGTAGTGATTTTTAGAAGTCACCTGTAGGCCGAGTGCGGTGGCTCACACCTGTAATCCCAGCACGTTGGGAGGCCGAGGCGGGTGGATCACCTGAGGTCAGGAGTTTGAGACCAGTCTGACCAACATGGAGAAACCCCATCTCTACTAAAAATACAAAATTAGCTGGGCGTTGGTGGTGCATGCCTATAATCCCAGCTACTCAGGAGGCTGAGGCAGGAGAATCGCTTGAACCCGGGAGGCGGAGGTTATGGTGAGCCGAGATTGCGCCATTGCACTCCAGCTTGGGCAACAAGAGTGAAATTCCGTCTCGAAAAAAAGAAAAAAAAAGAAAAAGAAGTCATCTGTTTAGATGTAAGCCATTCTAGGGGATAGGCGTGAGGAGACCCTGCAACCCCGTGGAAATACATTTAAATTTTTCTAGGAGGAGCAGTCTTCCCAGGAAATGGGATACCGAGGTTCCTAACTTGACCTGGCAGTGTAGGGATGCCCTGTGGACTGGGGCCCCATGTGGCTTCGGCGAAAGCTCCTGAGGTGCAGGAGCAGATGGGGAAGGCAGTGGGAATCCTCTGGAGCACAGAGTCCTTCTGCCCCACTCCGGAGGATGGAAAGGCAGATGGAATACCATGTGGTTCTTATCTCATTTCATGAAATAGCATCTATGAGGCAGGCACCGATCTCCCCATTTTACAGGGGTAGAGGCAGGAGTGGCAAAACAGGGCTTTGAAACTACTCATTCATTTATTTAATGTGCACCAGGCCCTAGCCTGGGCCAAACATGGAATCAGTGGCCAAGAGAGCTCTCACCCAGCCCGGGTCATGTGGCGTTCTGAAGGGTGAGTGTGGGATGTCTCTCCGCCTTCCTGCTTCTACCCACCCATGCCCCATCCCCTTGACTGCAGCTTCAGTCCCTTTTTCTGGCTCCACACTCGTCTTCCATCTTGACCTTCACTAGACTTGGACTCTCCCATCCACAGCCCTTTTCCTGCTTTCTTGCACCCATGCTTGTGAGCTGGAATCACTGTACGGTGGCTCCTCCTGCTGCCTAGCCTCCATCTCCTCGCCTCAGCCTAATGAGATCCGGCCACACTCCTGGCTGGGGCTGGGAGAGGGGTGGCCTGAAGTTAGCCGGGGGCACAGATGCTCCCTTGAGGGGCTTCTGTTATGGAAGTGTTCTGAGAGGAGCAGGCAGCTGGTTGTGCAGCTCTAGGCTCAGGAGAGAGGTGTGGGTGGGCAGGAGAGATCTGGGTGTCTGCACAGATGCTAGATGAGTGGCTACTGTCACCCACGGAGGGAAGGAGGGATGAGCAAAGAGCCAACAGCAGCCCTGGGGATCATGAACTTTTTTTTTAAAGACAGGATCTCATCCTGTCACCCAGGCTGGAGTACAGTGGCACAATCACTACAGTCCTCGATCTCTCCAGGCTCAGTTGATCATCCCACCTTGGCCTCCCGAGGAGCTGGGAACACAGGCATGTCTGGTTCATTTTTTATTTTTTGTAGATGGGGTTTTGGCATGTTGCCCATGCTGGTCTCAAACTCCTGGGATCAAGAGATCTGGTCACCTTGGCCTTTCCTTCAGTGTTGGAATTACAGGCGTCAGCCACAGCGCCCTGCTGACCATGAGCATTTGAGTGAAGTGAAGCCAGGCAGTGGCTCACACCTATCATCCCAGCGCTTTGGGAGCCTGAAGTGGGAGGATTACTTGAGCTCTGGAGTTCGAGACCAGCTTGGACAACACAGTAAGACCTCATTTCTGTTATTTTAAAAAGAAAAAATAATGGCTGGGCATAGTGGCTCACGCCTGTAATCCCAGCACTTTGGGAGGCTGAGTCGGGAAGGCTTGAGGCTAGCAGATCGAGACCAGACTAACATGCCAAAACCCTGTCTCTATAAAAAATACAAAAATTAGCCGGGTGTAGTGACACGAGCCTGTAGTTCCATCTACTCAGGAGGCAGAGATAGGAGGATCGATTGAGCCTGGGAGGTAGAGGCTGCAGGGAGCAGTGATCATGCCACTGCACTCTAGCCTGGGCGACAGAGTGAGCTCGGCTCAAAAAAAAAAGAGTGAAGTGAGGGGCCACAGACTCACAGGATAATCAGGCCCACCTGATTATAATGAGGCCCTCCTCACGAGGAGGTGAAAGTGATAAGGACCTGTTAGGGTGGTGACTTGTGGCCCACGGGGGTTGTGGGGGCAGCAACAGGGGTATGTCTTAGCCAAGTGGTTCACTGTTACCCACCCACTCAGCATTCGTGTCTGGAGGGTCCACTCTGTGCCAGGCCAGGGCTGGAGCTGAAACGGCCTGGTCTGCAAGGAGCTCCCAGTCTGGTACACACAAGGACAGTCATCCAGTGACACAGGAAGATGTAGGAGAAACCCGCGGCAACGTGTGCAGCCACAGGGCGGTTTCCGAACCTGGCCAGCACAGGGTGGGGAATGCTCTCTGCAAGTGACTTCCTTCCCAGGGCCTCAGTTATGGCCTCTGCACGGTGGTCCTTTCCACTCTGATCCTCTGAGGCCTCCAGGGTTCCTTAGGAACCGTCAGTGAACAAGAACACATTCCAATAATCTGGGAAATGGCCACTTACCAGGCATGGCCTGGGCCAAGCACTGCACTGCACTGGGAGCAATGGTACCCTCAGCTCCCCTCTGTTCCAGGTTGGTGCCCTTCCCCCACACCATACCCAGGAAGCAGGGAGAGGAGGAAGAGGTGGGCAGGACAGGGTGGGAAATGCAGAGAGCAGCTCTGGCTTTCTTTTAGGGCTGGGTTAGATGGCACCAAATGAAAGGAGCAGCAGCAAGGGGCAGCAGGTGACAGAAGTCAGGCTGCGGCAGGTACAGGAGTGATGAAATGGATGCTTATTTCAAGCTGAACAATTAATAGTGAACAAGGCCAAAACTGGTGGCTGGTGGCTGTAGGAAAGAGGAAGTTGACAGAGGGGCTTAAAGGTCTCTGGCTTTGGGGAGGGGGGTAACTGGCTGTTTCTGGGCTCAGAGGGACCCTGTGGGAGGAAACGTGCCAAGTGGTGGAATGCAACAGGCTCTGCAGTCAGAATGTGAACAAAAACAGGCCAGGGGTCTTGGTTGTCTTTAAAAGCAGGGATAAGGATGCCACAGGGCTCTCCTGAGGCTCAGAGGGTAAAGTGCTAGGTATGTTAAAGGCTAGTAAAATGACACCCCAGGAAGCTTCCTTCCCCAAGACCTGCAGATCCAGCTGACAGTGCAGGCCTGGTCTCAGCAGGTGTCAAATTCCAGGCAGGGAAGGCCTGGCCAAAAAAGTCCTGGGCCTGGCTGAGCCCTTGCTGAGTCAGCACCACTGCTGCAGCGCCTGGCAGCGGGCTGCACTGGGGGACTCAAATAGTGTTTCTGGCTGGCACCATTCATGGACATGGTCCAGCTCCACCCTCAGGCACAGCCTTATTAATTCTGTGACCTCTTGGGACCCCAGGTTTGCCTCTTCAAAACACGGATCGTAACACTCCCAGGGGGCTCCAGGATGACTCCCACATGTAAGTGATGCACCCACACGTTATTCCCTGTCCCCTCACAAGACATCCAAGAGCGCCCTCTGCAGGCCCCGACTGTCTGGAGTCTCTGGCTTTCTCGTTGATTATACCTCATCTCCTTCCCTCTAGGGAGGCAGGAACACCTCTATGTACCTCTTTTGGAGAGGCTGGGAATGGGGAGAGAGATCAGAAGCCCCAGGACCTGGGCCCCAGCCAGCCCTCCCATCTCCAAGAGCACAGGCCCCTGGCACTGCCCGCTCCCAGGAAGGAAGAAACCCACACGACTAACCAGTGTCTGAGAGCATTTTTATTAAGGGCAGCAGAACGGGATCGCAGCATCTTAGAAAGCCTATTCTCTGCCGTGGTGGGGAGTGGGGAGCAGAGGGAAGGACCCGGCACACTTCAAGAAACCAGGCGGGTGTGAATTCCTGAGTGAGCTAGGGGCAGCAGTGGGTGGCTGCTCCACAGCTCGCCCCTCCTCCAGAGGACCCAGCTTTTTGGTTTTGGAGCAGCCAAGGCTGTTCACCAGCTTGCTCAGAGCCTACCCTGAGGGCATGGCTGGCAGGAGCAAGTCGCCCAGGCCCGAAGGAGAGACACCCACTGGCTCGAAAGCCAGGCCTCTGCTGACGGGGCCAACCCTGGGGTGCCAGTGCCAGGGCTGAGAGTCCCTGAGGGGCTGCTGGCACACAGGTATCCTCCCGTGGTGAGCAGAGCGCAGTGAGGGGGTGACAGGCAGGCAGAGCTACGTTGGCAGAAATATGAAGCAATGGGACAGTTTCCAAGAATGGCAACATTTCTGGATCCAGAGAAGCAACAAGAACAAATGGTGGCTTGTTTGGATAGTTTCTGACAGAATTTGGCATTTTATTACAAATTGGAGTGTGAGTGAAATAAAATCCATCATCATTTTTCTGCTAATGAAGAGACATATACGGAAACGCCAGCCCGGTGCCCTTGCCATCCTGGGCACACGAGTCTCCAGAAACCTGCCCTTGGCGTACCTAGGACAAAAGAAGCTGAGTTCATGTACACACCACAGGGGCCACGCGCCTGAATGATGTTAGGCTGCCTAACCTGCCCATCACTCCCCACTTCTGCACAGATCAGACCGGAAAGATCTAGAATTAAAATTAAAACAAAAAGCAAAGTTTAAAGTCATCTTCTCCACAGGATCTAGTCCCCCCAAAAGCCAAGAAGGGAAGCCACCAGTGGCAGAAGCGGGGTTGGTGACACACGGCATTTGGATCGTCGGCTTCCTTGGGGTGTCAGAGTGACACGGATTCTCTACTAGTTTGGGGACAATCCCATTTGCCTTGAAAAGACATTAATATTCAAATCTTTACAAGTTTATCTGATGATAAATTCTAAGGTCAATTTTTATTTCTACAAAAAAAGGCAGTCAAAACAATATAAAACACATTGAAAGGATATTACTGAGTGAGCTTCAAGTGGAGCTTGACTCTGCAAAGGCTGTGAGTCCAAAGGGAGAGGAAGTCCGTCTTGTTCCCGGGCTGGGCCAGCTGCTCTGGAGGAAGGGGTCAGCAGGGGCCCAGGAGACCCCAGACTGGTGCTTTAAATAGCCGAGTCCTGCTAATTCCAATCCTACAAAGGGTCAAAGTGTGCCGAGGGAGGGCTGTGGCGGGGCCGCTGCACAGAGGAAGTGGAGAGCAAGCTCCGTGGCACATTCAGATGAAACTCGGTGACAGATGAGCTGGGAATTTCAAACGGACATTCTGGCTGTAGCTTTGCCTGCAAGGACCAGCAGATCTTCTACAATGGCTGCAGGAAGAAGTGCCAACCTGGGACATCAGGAGCCTTTCTGGCGAGATTCATCACACACAGTGTGCACAGCATCCTCCTGACTAGCAGGCCCATTTTGGGGCCACCACAGACCTGTGATTATAGGGTTTGTCTGTGCAGGCCAGGCCAGAGGTCAGTTACACACACTGACATCAGAGCTTGCCCAATTAACTGATGTTACTGTGGTAACATCAGCTGGAGATTCACACAAGAACTGAGGAGAAGGACTGGAGGAGGGGTGTGGCTGTTTGTTTTTAAAATTTTTAAAAGGATGTTATAAACTGGAGTCAGGAGAATTTAAACCAACTCCCACACTGGACAACAGTCCCACACGTGCTAAGAAAAGCCACCAGGACCACCAGGGCAGTCTCTTCTCTTTTGTGGAGGCGGGCCCCGGGTCTGGGGAAGTAAGTGAAAAATAAACTCGGTGCCAGAAAGTGGGAGTGGCAAGGGTAGGGAAGAAAGGGAACCACAACCTTTTTTTTCCTTTTTTTTAAACATTATGGGCTAAATGCAACTTGAAGATTTTGGATAAAATTGGACAAGAAAAGAAACACCATTCTTTTGGAATAGATTGAAGCAGTGATTTTTAAAACAAAGAGAGCAGAACTAGAACATCTTAAATTTTTAATCCTTTCTTTACAGGTTACCTAGACCACTTTTGATTAAGAAAACTGTAGAAAGTTAGTAACTGCCACAAGCGAACGCCAGGCGGTGGCACGTGTCAATTTCCACAGAGTCCTGCTTTGCGGGGTGTCTGAATGCACTGCACGGGGCCTCTGCTCACACTTGCTGGAACCAATCGTGGCAGATTTTAGTCCACAGGTCGCTTTTCCCCATATTTCTTTGTAAACTCTTCAGCATTCTTACAGAATTTTTTACGGTCCTTAGAGTATTCTTCAGCTAGGTCAGCCCGAAGCGGGTGCTCGGGCTGGGGGTCATTCACCAGTGCTATGAGGGACTGGATTACTGCCAAGAGAAGGACAAGGCATGGGGGGTTAACACAGTCTCAGAAATGGCACAGGCAAGAGGCAGCTAATCCCAGGAACAAAACTCTGGCTTTACCACTGGTTTATAGCTAATGTGCTTTTAAGCCAAAGCAGCCTATCTATCCAAAATTCTGACCACCAGAAAACTCATCCTTCCTCTGTGATTAGGAGACATTGATGGACAACAAATAGCTAACACTACGGTGGATAATTGTTCACAGTGATGTGCTTCCGCCTCCAGGAAACCTTCCTGACCTGACACCTGGGGAAGTCTTAGCCCTCAGTCACTCCCAGCCCTTTTTTCTTGGCAGGGGGTTGGGGAGGAGGGACAGGGTCTCACTCTGTCACCCAGGCTGGAATGCAGTGGCACCATCTTGGCTCACTGCAGCGTCAACCTCCTGGGTTGACCTCAAGCAATCCTCCAGCCTCAGTCCCCTGAGTAGCTGGGACTAGAGTCGCGCACCACCATGCCTGGCTAATCCAGTCCTCTTGTGTGCTCTGGAGATAGGAGGCCTAGCATTGAACTGCTCACTCACACACACACACACACAGGGTCACTTTCTTCGGGGCAGGACTGGGTAGAACTTCCCTGCATCAGCCCAGCACCCAGCACCATGCTCGGCTCAGGGAAGTTTTGGTTAAGGTGAATGAGTGGGCACTAGAAAGAAGGGTATGTGGCAGCACTGCACTTATCAATGTGCAACGACCCAACTCTGGAAGACCCTTAGGAGTTTCTGCACCCTCCAGAAAGGATCACTGGGGCCAGCCAATGGGAAGCTGACAACCGCCATCGCATCACACTGTCAAGACCACATGCAGCTGTCACACTGATGGCTCTGATGGGTGCGACAGTACTCCCCCTAGGTGCCATAGCCCAGATGTGCTCCAGGGTGGAAGGATAGTGGGGAATCAGAAGCAGCTGCTACCCACACCTCCTCACATACTTTGCCACAGCTGACCCCAACCCTGTCAGGATCAGCATCCTCAGAATGTTCCTTCCCATTGTAAAACAGTGCCCCTCTTCTCCGAACTGCTGATGCCACAATTCCTTTATTGAGGGCTCGTATCGTTCACTCAGCATTACAAGAAATGGACTAAAATGCTGATGCTAGCTAGGCAGATCACCTGAGGTTAGGAGCTCAAGACTAGCCTGGCCAACATGGTGAAACTCCGTCTCTACTAAAAATACAAAAAATTAGCCAGGCATAGTGGCCCATGTCTATAGTCCCTGATACTCGGGAGGCTGAGGCAGGAGAATCGTCTGAACCCAGGAGATGGCGATTGCAATGAGCCGAGATCGTGCCACTGCACTCTAGCTTGCGTGACAGAGCAAGACTCTGTCTCAAAAATAAATAAATAAAAAATAAATAAAACAAAATGCTGATGCTGGCTGAGTCATATGCAAAGGCACAATCATTCAACAGCACATAGTGAGGGCCACAGCACAAAGTACTCCTGGCCTGGTATCCAAAGCCCACCTGCCTAACCTCTGCTTCTTACCATGCCTGGTGAGAAGGGAAAAGAGAGAGCTCCTGTGACCACAGCGGGTAGAGATGAAGCAGTGGGGCAGAGGCGAGGAGGGCATGGCGCATGCAAGGCTGACAGGTTCCACGTTTGTTGGGGCTAGGGGATGGTTGGGCAAGGAGGGTGGACTGCCAACAGCAAGCAGGGGCAAGGGGACTGGAAAGCTCTCTGCAGGCCAGGGTGGCCTCTAATTCAGTCTCCAAGCCTCCTCAGGGGTAGATGGTATCACCTCCCTGTACAAGCCACCTAGAGGCAGCAGGCCCTGGAGGTATATTTTGAGTTAATAAACATTTATTTAATTAATAAACGAAGCCCACCCTTGGCTCACTGGCCACAGTGTATTCAGTGCACGCCACCCTCGGTGTGAGACTGCTCCCTTTTCCCGGCTGTTCTTGACTTCAGGGTTGGAAACTGAACAACAGTCGCCTAAGAGCACAAACAGGTGGCTCCCTTTCTTTTCCCATGATTAGAAATGGCTCTGTAACAGGAGAATTACCACTGTATTAGCATTTTAGAAACCTTGCTGGGCTAAGGACAGGCTGAGTACTTTGTCAGGGGCACGCTCAGGAGTTTTCACCTCACTCTCTGATATGAATACTTAGGCTCTCTACTTCTCACTATCATCACCTTGGTGACTAATGCAGAGGTTGGTGGCTCATACCTGTATTCCCAGCACTTTTGGGAGGCCAAGGAGGAAGGATCACTTGAGGCCAGGAGTTTGAGACCAGCCTGGGCAACATAGCAAGACCTGGCCTCTACAAAATTAAAAAATAAAATTAGCTGGGCATGGTGGTACATGCCTGTACTCCCAGCTCCTTGGGAGGCTGAGGTGGGATGATTGCTCAAGCCCACAATATTGAGGCTGTAGTGAGCTGTGATTGTGCCACTATACTCAGCCTGAGCAAGAGCGAGACCCTATCGCAAAAAAAATTAAAAAATAAAAATTAAAAATAAAAGACCTATTTCTCAAAAGATGCCATTTGTCTATTTCATTATTTTCTAAAGTTTCACTTTCACTAATTTGATCAAGTCTTAATTTTTTTTTTTTTTTAAATTGAGAAGCAGAGATGGAGTCTGCCTCTGTCGCCCAGGCTGGAGTGCAGTGGCGCAATCTCAACTCACTGCTACCTCCCCCTCCTGGGTTCAAGTGATTCTCCTGCCTCAGCCTCCCGAGTAGCTGGGACTACAGGCATCCACCACCACACCTGGTAATTTTTTGTATTTTTAGTGAAGATGGGGTTTCACTGTGTTACCCAGGATGGTCTTGATCTGCCTGCCTCGTCCTCCCAAAGTGCTGGGATTACAGGCGTGAGCCTGTAACACGTGCACTGGGTACTTCAAATTTTTTGCTGCTCTGCACATGCGCACATCTGTGATAGACCAGAAGTGCGGAGAATATTGATTTTGGGGCTACAAAAAACTTTAGTGAGTAGGCAAATTCACAAACACAGACTCTATGAACAATGAGGCTCAACCACAAATGGAATCATACAATATGTGGCCTTCCATGGATGGTTCTTTCATTTAGCATATTTTCAACATTTATGTACTCTAAGACAGTACTTCATTGCTTTTTATGGCTAAGTAAGATTTCATTGTAGAGATACACTACTTTTTTGTTGTTGCTTGGTTTTGTTTTGAGAGGGAGTTTGGCTCTTGTTGCCCAGGCTGGAGTGCAGTGGCGCAATCTTGGCTCACTGCAACCTCCACCTCCCAGGTTCAAGCGATTCTCCTGCTTTAGCCTCCCAAGTAGCTAGGATTGCAGGTGCTCGCCACCACGCCCAGCTAATTTTTTGTATTTTTAGTAGAGACAGGGTTTCACCATGTTGGCCAAGCTGGTCTTGAACTCCTGACCTCAGGTGATCCACCCACCTCAGCCTCCCAAAGTGCTGGGATTACAGGGGTGAGCCACCGCTCCCGGCTCACATTTTGTTTATTCACTCACCAACTGATGGACATTTGGGCTCTTTCCACTTCCTGTTCATTGTGAATAATGGTGCTATGAACATCTGTGTACAAGTTTTTATTGAGCATATGTTTTCATTTCTCTTGGGTAGATATAGCTAAGAGTGGAACTGCTGGGTCATATGAGCATCTTTTCATATTACTATTTCTTCCATTATGCTTACTTTTCTGTACTTGTAGATGGCTAAAGTTAGCTAGAGGTTGTGAATTGAGGAGGTCAAAGAACTTCAAGGCTGGATCTGGAAGAAGCCATAATTGGGAATGCCGAAGTTTCTAAGGACAAGGGCAGGAGACAAAAATCACGAGCAGGTGCTCTGGGGACAAAGGAAGAGCACTGGAAGATTACAGCAGGAGGGTGGCACAATTGGCTTTCTCTTTCTTTCTTTCCTTCCTTTTTTTTTTTTTTTTTTGGTACACACAGGGTTTCACCGTGTTGCTCAGGCTGGTCTCAAACTCTTTGGCTCAAGCAATCTGCCTGCATCAGTTTCCCAAAATGCTGGGATTACAGGCGTGAGCCACTGTGCCCGGCCTCAAGTGGCACTTTCACTTACCATATTTAGGAAACAAATGAAGGAATGGTGAGGCATTTGAAAGGGCAGGGTTTGCAGGACAGTGGCAGCTGAACAGCAGTCAGGAAATAGCACCAGAAAAACAGGGACACCCAACATATGAAGAATCAGGCAGGTGGGAGAAGGAATGGCATGTCCAGAAGAGCTGCCATTTGGGAAAAGCAGGCCCAAGTGGGTCTGAGGAGGCAGCAAGGGGACTCAGCATCCTTGCCTGCCTGTCCCACCTCTGCCATCCTGTCTCCCATCCTGCATGCTCCTCCCATCAAGAGCTGAAGTCTATTTTCCCTCTCATTAAATCTGGACTTGCCTGACCAAAAGAATCTGCAGAAGCGACACTGTACCAGTTCTGTACCTTCAACCTGGAACCCTGACACCACCATGCTCTGAAAGCGTTCAATCTAGCCTTGTGGAAAACACGAGAACACAAAGAGAACCAAAGTGCCTTAGCTAATGCCATTTCCACACATGTGCACGATGCCTACCAGCACTTCCCAGCCAAATTGAGTTCTCAGCTCAATACAGCTGCATGAGTGACCCCAGGAACGAATGGTCAGCTGTAGAACCATGCAGCTGAGCCCAGCCAACCTCCAGAGTAAAAACTAATAAACTGGTGTTACTTTAAGCCACAAAGTTTTGATAGGGGTTATAATGTAGTAATAGATAACAAACATGGGAATGTGGCCATCAAGTGCCAGGAACATTCTTGATGCATGTGAGGATGAATCAAGGCCATGCCACAAACAATCTACATAATAATGTTCTAGGAAGGAATCCTCAACTGTTCCAAATCACAAAATAGCAATTCTGGCTCTGTCCATCGTGGCACACAGAAAAGCTCCTGTACCAAAATTTTTACCTTAAAAATCCCAAGTCAACAGTACTTTTTATAAAAAAATTAAAAGCTGCCTCTAAGTTATTTGGCTCTTTAGGGGGGAAAAAAAAAGCAGCCACAGTGTGAAAAAGCACAGCATTTTGGCAATGCACCTGGAGAGGAAGGTAAAAAGTGAATTATCCTGCCACGGCCTTCTACACAGCAGCCCCATGAGAGGCGGCAAAGCACGTGCATCCATCTCCTGAAAGCCTCCCTGGCCCTAGCTCCACCCTCTCAGTCTACAGGTAAGGAAGGAGTCCCAGAACTCTTTGTGGCCAGAACTTGAGGTGCAGGGCTTTCCTAGGCAGCCTGGCCTAGAAGGACTGCCACTCCCCAGGCACGGTAGTTTAACAGACATGACTCAGCAAGGACTCCAGGAATTATTGAACACTCTTGATCAAATGCAGTTATAGGTTTTCAACAGTGCTAGGAATCTGTATTTAAAAAAACCAGGTCGGCCGGACATGGTGGCTCATTCCTGTAATCCCAGCACTTTGGGAGGCTAAGGCCGGTTGATCACCTAAGGTCAGGAGTTCAAGACCAGCCTGGCCAACATGATGAAACCCTGTCTGTACCACAAATACAAAAATTAGCCGGGCATGGTGGCGGGCGCCTGTAATCCCAGCTACTCGGAAGCCTCAGGCAGGAGAATCGCTTGAACCCAAGAGGCGGAGGTTGCAGTGAGCTGGGATGGCACCACTACACTCCAGCCTAGGTGACTCTATCTCAAAAAAAGACAGGACACGACACGACATGACACAACAAGACCAGGCCATGTGCACTGAGAACTGTGTCAAGCTTTTATAAACATCAACTTGTACACAAACAAGGACCAAGCCCACTAGAGACTCTTCTGCCCTGACCGAATGTTTAGCACCCACTCCTTTCTTCTACTCAGTGTGGGAGTCTAATGGGCACCTTTCATGGTGATTATTTCCAACAAGTGAGGCTCAATTTTTCTTGTGAAAGGCTTTCCACGCCACCTTCCAGGGCTTTTCTCAGTCACTGAAACATAGGACCTCCTCAATCCCTGTGCAGGTCAAAAGTTCAACTGAGTTATTCCCATGGGACTGGTGGGACCTCAGCCATACTTTGCGTGCACCTGGCAAGGCAGGAGTTCTCTGCACTCTGTCGGAGCTGGCATTAGAAAGGACCCATGAGCCCCCACCTGAGAGCAGTACCACCCAAAGAAACCCTCCACTTGCAGCCTCTCAGGTGCCAGCTTTGCCCACTCTAATCTAAACAGACTTTACACTAAAAGAAAGCCACCACAATATGAGATGAGGGCTTCCAAAGAAAGTCTGGAATTAAATGAAAACTAGACACAGTCCATAACAAACTCTAGTCACTTCTAGGGGACAAAAGTGAGGACAACCACAATACTGACTCGAATACTCTTCCCAGAAGAATGAGCATGTGTATGTTCACACAGCCACACACAGACACATGCACCACGCACAGCCACATCCAACTCCAGGGAATCCCAGGCCCACTAAAGCCAACCATGTGCCTTCATCTGGGAATACTGCCCTTACATCTGCCTCTGTCCCTCCGCTCACATCACCCCTTGAGCCACTAGGCTCTAGCTCACCCCCTTCCTATAGCCTGGAAGGCCCTCTCCAACCTCCTTTCCTCCATGGAGTCTGAGTTCAGGCACTAACTACTGTGTAAGGCCACCTTAAATCCCACTCTCCCTTTCCCTTGTAGGCAGCCCCACAGTCCTTCATCCCTTCCAGAAACCAGGGCCTGAACCCCTCTGCACCAGCAGCAAGCCGCTGGGCTTGTCTGTCCATGTGTGTTCCCACTGTGGACAGCAGCCCAGGGTTGAGCACTGGGAGGGCCTCCTCAATCCCTGTACAGGTCAAAAGTTCAGCTGAGATGAGTCATTCCCACAAGGCCTGACAGGACCTCAGCTACATTTTGCGTGTACCTGGTAAGGTAGGAAAGATTCTCTGGATTCTGTCTGATCTGGTATCAGAAACCCCCACCCCAGAGCAGCACCCCCAAAGACCCCCTCCAAGGAAGACACAGGCACATGTCTTACCTTGGTCGGTTTTGGTTGCTGGCTTCCAGTTTTCAGCGCTAATTACTGGCAGACAGACCTGCCCCTTTTCGTCAATGTTCGGGTGATAGATCTTTGTTTTAAATGTGATCTTCGGTGGTTTGAATGGGTACTCTGCTGGAAAGTTGATTTCGATTCTGAAGGCCCCCTTATCATATGGAGGGTTGTCCTGGAAGGAAAGAGAGATCAAAATGAACACACCATGGTTCATAAACCTATGGCCAAGATAGGAATGTTTCAATTGTTTATCTGAAAAATCAATTTATTTCAAGGGATTCAAGTATCAACTGAAGCCCTGCCACCTTCAGGACAACCTAGCCACCCATTAGTATTTCTAGAGCAAGATATCTGCTAAACTGAGAAAAGGCTTGAGATTGATGTCCTGGTCTCTTTATACTTTTTTAAAAAATAGACTTTACTTTTTAGAATACCTTTAGGTATACAGCAAAACTGAGAGGAAAGGACAGAGTGTTCCTATATACCCCCTGCCCCTAAATACACACAGCCTTCCCCACTATCAGCATCTCTCGCCAGAGGGGCAAATTTGTTACCATCAATGAACCTTTTACCTTAACACATCATGACCTCTCAGATTCCCTAGTTTATGTTAGGGCTCACACTTGGTGTTGCATATTCTATAGGTTTTATGTGGTTATCAGACAAGCTGGAATCATGCAATATGTAGCTGCTATGTCTGAATGTATCTCCCCAAAAATCTTATGTTGAAACCTAATCACCAATGTGATGGTATTAGGAGTTGGGGCCATTGGTAAGTGATTAGGTCATGATGGGATTGGTGTCCTTATCAAAGAGGACCCCAAGAACTGCCTTGCCCTTTCCATCATACAAAGACACAGTGAGAAGGCACCATCTATAAACCACAAAGCAGGCCCTCAGTTGCCACTGAATCTGCTGGAGCCTTGATCTTCAGACTTCCCAGCCTCAATAACTGAGAAATAAATTTGTTGTTAGAAGCTATTTGTTCTTTTTATTTATATATTTATTTTGAGAGTCTGCTGCCCAGACTGGAGTGCAGTGGCACAATCTCTGCTCACCACAACCTCCGCCTCCTGGGTTCAAGCAATTCTCCTGCCTCAGCCTCCCAAGTAGCTGGGATTACAGGCACCCACCTCAATGCCCAGCTAATTTTTGTATCTTTAGTAGAGATGGGGTTTCACCATGTTGGCCAGGCTGGTCTTGAACTTCTGACCTCAAGTGATTTGCCAGCCTCGGCCTCCCAAAGTGCAGGGTTTATAGGCATGAGCCACTGTGCCCAGCTGTTACTTGTTTTTCTTCCCTTCATACTTACTTACTTATTTATTTTTAACAGGGTCTTGCTCTGTTGCCCACTGGAGTATAGTGGCATGATCTTGGCTCACTGCAACCTTGACTTCACAGGCTCAAGCAGTCCTCCCACCTCAACCTCCCAAGTAGCTGAGACTACAGATAGGCACCACCACGCCCAGCTAATTTTTTGTACTTTTGTAGAGACTGGGTTTTGCTATGTTGTTCAGGCTGGTCTCAAACTCCTGGGCTCAGGAGATCTGCCTGTCTCGGCCTCCCAAAGTGCTAGGATTACAGGTGTGAGCCACTGCACCCAGCCTCATTTCTTCTTAGTGTTAAATACCATTTGTCTAGATGTACTACAATTTATCCATTAACCCACTGAAGGACATGTGGGTTGCTTTCAAACCTTAGCAATTAATGAATAAAGCTGTTATAAGCATCTGTGTGCAGGTTCTGTGTGGATACAAGTTTTCAATTCATTTGGCTAAATACTAAGGAATGTAATTGCAAGATTGAATGGTAAGAGGTATGTTTAGTTTTGTAAGAAACTGCGAAACTGGGCCAGCAGCAGTGACTCGTGTCTGTAATCTAAGCACTTTGGGAGGTCAGGGAGGGAGGATCACTTGAGGCTGGGAGTTCAAGACCAGTTTGTGCAACATAACAAGACCCCATCTCTACAAAAAATAAAATAAAAATAAAAATAAAATATATTAGCCTGGGCCAGGCTCAGTGGCTCACACCTGTAATCCCAGCACTTTGGGAGGCTAAGCTGGATAGATCACTTGAGGTCAGGAGTTCAAGACCAGAATGGCCAACATGGTGAAACCCTGTCTCTACTAAAAATATAAAAAAATTAGCAGAGCGCAGTGGTGCCCGCCTGTAGTCCAGCTACTCAGGAGGCTGAGGTAGGAGAATCGCTGAAACCCTGGAGGCAGAGGTTGCAGTGAACTGAGATTGCGCCACTACACTCCAGCCTGGGTGACAGAGTGAGATTCCACCTCAAAAAATAATAATAAAATAAATATATTAGCCTGGCATGGTGGCGTGTGCCTGTAGTCTCAGCTACTTGAGAGGTTAAGAAGGGTGGACTTCTTAGGCCCAGGAGTTTGAGAATGCAGTGAGCTGTGATCAAGCCTCTGCACTCCATTTTGGGCAAGAGTGAGACTCAATTTCTTTGTTAAAAAGATTTTATGAATAAATAAATGAAAGAAACTGCCTAACTTGTCTTCCAAAGTGGCTGCACCATTTCGCATTCCCACCAGCAAAGAGCGAGAGTTCCTGTTGCTCTACATCCTCAGCAGCATTTGGCAGTGCTCTGGATTTTGGTCATTGTAAGAGGTGCACAGTATTATTTATTGTTGTTTTCTTATTACAGATTTTTCAGTTTTCTTTGTCCTTTCAACAGTCCTTTATCAGATAATGTTTTTGCAAATATCCCTTGATCTTCTCTGAAGATACAAGTAGAGTTATATCAGAGGTAAGTTACAACCCAACCAGAGTACAATGTGAGTACTGGAAGTCCAAATAACGGCCTTGATGCCAAGTCCTGGCCAGTTTAATCTTCCCAGGGTGGAAGCAGTAGTCAGCTCAATGGCTGGACCCTGGTGACCTGAGCTGGCCACTCAACAGGTGATCACCAGGCAGGGCCAGCACCATGCCCTAGCTCCTTGCCCCTGGAACCACCGGAAAACCACCTTTGGGGCCTGGACACTCTGATGGCCCCAGGAGCCTGAGATGACCCAGCAAAGAACCTTTTGGCCTCTCCCCGATCCTACCTATCTCCAGAGCTGAGGAAGCCCTTCCCATTGTACTCCCTTTTCCCTCACCCAGGTCTGCCATGGCACACCTAACCCAAAGGAAGCCAAGCTTCACAGAGGGCCCAAGAACAATCTTTTTTTTTTTTTTTTTTTGGATGGAGTCTTGCTCTGTCACCCAGGCTGGAGTGCAGAGGCACGATCTCAGCTCACTGCAACCTCCACCTCCCTGGTTCATGCAATTCTCCCGCCTCAGCCTCCTAAGTAGCTGGGATTATAGGTACCCACTATCCTGCCCGACTAATTTTTTTTATTTTTATTTTTAGTAGAGATGGGATTTCACCATGTTGGCCAGCCTGGTCTTGAACTCCTGACCTCAGGTGATCCACCCGCCCTGGCCTCCCAAAGTGTTGGGATTACAGGAGTGAACTTACTGCACCTGGCCCCAGGAACAATCTTGACAGCCCTACACCTCAGCCCCATGTCTTCAGGCCCTGGCCTAAGTAGGCACTCCAGTAAACAGAGCTCCTCTGCTGGGGAGCAAGGCTGGCGCACCAGTTCTCCACATTCTCCTACCTTCAAGCCCTACCCTGGGAGGGAAGGCATGGAGCAAGGGCCTTAAAGGATGGATAAGATGACATAAGGCTGAGGAGCGGGACAGGCCTCCCAAGCAGAGAGGACTAAAGCCTAGATGGCAGGGACTAGGAAGGAATAGCATAGAGTAAGACAGAAGGCTGCAGGCAGACAGTGGGGCCCCAGGGCTACTGAAGCCATGCATCCAGGTCTGAACCAACCCCCAGCAGCTGAAACCACTGTTAGCATATTTATCTGTGGGGAGTCACCCAGGCTGGAGTGCAGAGGTGCAATCACAGTTCACTGCAGTCTTGACTTGCCAGGCTCTAGCAGTCCTCCCACCTCGGCCTCCCAAGTAGCTGGGACTACAGGCATATGCTACTATACTCAGCTAATTTTTTATTTCTTGTAGTGATGGGGTCTCACTATGTTGTCCAGGCTGGCCTCAAACTCCTGAGCTCAAGTGATCCTCCCGCCTCAGCCTCCCAAAGTACTGGAGTGCTGCGATTATAGGAATGATGCACCATGCCCAGCCAGTTTTTAGTTTTCAAGAGGAGAATTAAATGGTAGTGGTGGGGGCGGGGGCGGGGGCGGAATAAGTAAACATCATTGTCATTTACAGTGCTTGAGCCACGTAAAAATAGCTTTCCCTAGCTGGGTGTGGTGGCACACCTGTAGTACAAACTACTTAGGAGGCTGAGCCAGGAGAATCACTTGAACCTGGGAGGCAGAGGTTGCAATGAGCCAAGATTGTGCCACTGTACTCCAGCCTGGGCAAAAGAGTAAGACCCTGAGACAGACACACACACAGACACACACACACACACGCTTTCCTGCATGAATTTTGGTTGGTGAAATCTGCTAAAGGTCTTCACTGATTGTCCAGGACTGACCAACCTCCCCTGTTCCCCACTGTGGGCCAGGTCCTGTCCGAGAAGCTGGGGTCAAGCATGAACGAGGCCATCTGGCCCCAAGTTAGCAGGTCTAGCCTCAGGCTCTGCCTCTTCCTAGCTTAAAGAGTCTGAGAATGTTCCCGTACATCTGTAAAATGGGAGTAGCAGCAGCCTGCACCCAGAGTTCATGATGAGAGATAAGGACTATAAAGTCCTACATGCCTCACACATGGGCAAAGCTCAAGAGAAGCAGATTTGGCTGGGTGCAGTGGCTCATGCCTGTAATCCCGACACTTTGGGAGGCTGAGGCAGGAGGATCACAAAAGCCCAGGAGGTTGAGGCTGCAGTGAGCCATGATCGCACCTCTACACTCTAGCCTGGGTGACAGAATGAGACCCTATCTCAAAAAAGCCAAAAACAGACTGGGCGCAGTGACTCAGGCCTGTAATCCCAGCACCTTGGGAGGCTGAGGCGGGCAGATCACTTGAGGCCAGGAGTTTGAGACAAGCCTGGCCAACATGTGAAACCCCGTCTCTACTAAAAATACAAAAATTAGCCAGGCGTGGTGGCGCATGCCTGTAATCCCAGCTACTTGGGAGGCTGAGGCAGGAGAATCACTTGAACCTGGGAGGCAGAGGTTGTGGTGAGATGATATCGCCCCATTGCACTCCAGCCTGGGCAACAAAAGTGAAAATCCATCTCAAAAAACAAAACAAAACAAAACAAAAAAGAAACCCCATCTCTACTAAAAAAAAGGCTGAGGCGGGTGGATCATGAGGGCAGGAGATCGAGACCATCCTGGCTAACACGGTGAAACCCCGTCTCTACTAAAAATACAAAAAATTAGCCGGGAGTGGTGGCACGCACCTGTAATCCCATCTACTCGGGAGGCTGAGGCATGAGAACTGGTTGAACCAAGATCGCACCACTGCACTCCTGCCTAGGCGACAGAGCAAGGCGTTGTCTCAAACAAAACAAAACAAAACAAAAACAAATCCTTTTGTAAAGACAGGATCTCACTTTGTTGCTAAAATTTTTTAAAAATTAGCTGTGCACGCTGCTGGTGCACACCTGTAGCCCCAGCCACTCAGGAGGCTGAGGTAGAAGGACTGCTTGCGGCTGTAGTGTTAAGTTGTTAGTTGTTAAGGCTATAGTGAGCCATGGTCACGCCACTGCCTTCCGGCCTAGGCAACAGAGTGAGATCCTACCTCTTTTTTCTTCCAAAAAGAGGAAGGAAAAAAACAAGCAGTTCTGTTGTTACGTGAGGCAGGCCAGGCCTCTCACCACCCAGGGAACTTGGTCAAACTCATCTGAACTTCTCTGGGCCTCTTTCCTAGTCTGGGGCTCTGTAGATGGTCAAAGGAGTGGCTCAGGTGTGCACAAGTCACACAAATTATGTGCCTGTCCCAGAGATTTTTGGTGAAAGAGGCGTGCAAAAATTAAAACATGAGATAATACCTTCCGGGTAAAGGTCTAAAGCTTTACAAGTGAATTTCAACATTAGAGCTAAATTTGCCCTTTGGGAAGGCCGCTCAGAAATAATAAGGGATGTTAATGAAGAATCATGGTTTTATTGTAAAAAATATAAATATCACACAACATTGCAGAAAATTTGCCTCCAACTTAAGCTGCAACATTTCAGTGTCAAATAAACCAAAGATTTCAGCATTATCTATTTATTTGTTTATTTACAGATGGAGTCTCACTCTTTGCCCAGGCTGGAGTGCAATGGCGGGATCTCGGCTCACTGCAACCTCCGCCTCCTGGGTTCAAATGATTCTCCTGTCTCAGCCTCCCAAGTAGCTGGGATTACAGGGGCAGGCTGCCACACCCGGCTAACTTTTTGTATTTTAGTAGAGACAGGGTTTCACCGTATTGCCCAGGCTGGTCTCAAATTCCTGAGCTCAGAAAATCCACCCATGTCAGCCTCCCAAAGTGCTGAAATTACAGGAGTGAGCCACCATGCCCAGCTGATTTCAGCATTATCTTCACTGAACATGACTAGTGTTTTTCTGTTATGCCTGCCTTTATGTGAATGTCTTGTGCTCCCTAAGCTCATACTGCTGTATTGAGGTAATCATTTGAGAAGTAAATTAATTCCTTATGATAATTTTACACACTCTGAACTAGTTCACAAACTGAAGCTCCAGCACTTTGGAAGGCCAGGTATCACCTGAGCCCAGGAGTTGGAGGCTACAGTGAGCTATGATTGCACCACTGCACTCCAGCCTAGGCAAGAGTGAGACCCTGTCTCAAAAACCAAACAAACAAAAAGACACCTTTTCAATCCATGTCTAAATTCTAGGACAGACTTTGCAGACTTTTTTTTTTTTTTTTTTGAGACGGAGTCTCACTGTGTCTCCCAGGCTGGAGTGCAGTGGCGTGATCTCGGCTCACTGCAAGCTCCGCCTCCCGGGTTCACGCCATTCTCCGGCCTCAGCCTCCCAAGTAGCTGAGACTACAGGCGCCCGCCACCGTGCCCGGCTAATTTTTTGTATTTTTAGTAGAGACGGGGTTTCACCATGTTAGCCAGGATAGTCTCGATCTCCTGACCTCGTGATCCACCCGCCTCGGCCTCCCAAAGTGCTGGGATTACAGGCTTGAGCCACCGCGCCCGGCCGACTTTGCAGACTTTTTATCCACTTGTCTTTTTTTTTTTGAGACAGAGTCTTGCTCTGTCGCCCAGGCTAGAGTGCAGTTGCGCGGTGTCAGCTCACCGCAAGCTCTGCCTCTCACGCCACTCTCCTGCCTCAGCCTCCCGAGTAATTGGGACGACAGGCGCCCGCCACCACGCCCAGCTAATTTTTTGTATTTTTACTAGAGACGGGGTTTCACTATGTTAGCCAGGATGGTCTTGATCTCCCGACCTCGTGATCCACCCGCCTTGGCCTCCCAAAGTGCTGGGATTATAGGCATGAGCCACCGCGACTGGCCCACCTTTTTTTTTTTTTTTTTTTTTTTTTTGAGATGGAGTCTCGCTGTCACCCAGGCTAGAGTGCAGTGGCACGATCTCGACTCACTGCAGCCTCCACCTCCTGAGTTCAAGTGATTCTCCTGCCTCACCCTCCCAAACAGCTGGGACTACAGGCCCGAACCACAACTCCCAGCTAATTTTTTGTATTTTTACTAGAGACAGGGTTTCACCATGTTGGCCAGGCTGGTCTCGAACTCCTGACCTCAGGTGATCCACCTGCCTCAGCCTCTCAAAGTGCTGGGATTACAGGTGTGAGCCACCACGCCCGGCCCACTTGCTATTTATAAAGACAGAAAGACACTTGTTTTAAAGTGGATTTTCTTTTATATACAGCCTGGCTAACAATTTCCTGTATTTGCTTCTAGTCATTATATGCATGCATGTAAATAAGAGTTGATCATTTCAACCTGGGAAAGCCAATTTTTAAAAATCTGACCAAAGTTTCTCAAGTACTTAGATGCCAGGTGCTTTCCCGTCCCATCTCCAGTCCATATTCCACCCGTCCTGGTCCCCTAACACCAGCCCTGGGAAGCCAGTGCTGCCATCATTCACATTTGGAAATGGAGCAAGTGAAGTACAATTGAGTGACTGGCCTGAGACCTCTCCTAAACTCAGCCTTCCTGTTCCGGAACCCACCCCTCATATCTGCAGGCATCCATCTGGGTCCATCCTCACCACCTTTGTGGGACGCAGGGACGAGGGGAACTGGCCTTTTTCTCAAGTCTTCTACCAACATTCAATAAATTGGCAGGCCACCTTTTTAGGCTGCAAGTAAGGTAAAAATCTCAGATCCTTCACAGCTCTTGACATCAACCTCCCATGGCACAAAGCCATTTTGTGGCAGCTAAGACTAAGAGGAAGCTCTTTGCCATATGGCACCGAACCATCTGGGGTTAGCTCTAACCCTGTGGTCAAATCCAATCTTCTTTTCCTATGGCAACCCTTCAAGAATCCTAAAACCCCATTCCACTTCATGTTTTCCCTTCCCAAGTAAAGACCCAGAGTCCTTCATCCCACAGAAGTCACAGTTTCATGTCACTGCTGTGAAGCAGTGAAGACAACTATACAGCTCTCTGGCAGCCACAGAGGAAGTCAAGGTGTCTTCTGGTTGTCTGACTTGGACTGCCGCTACATGGCACATCCCTGTGATGTGTTCCTAGCTGGCTGTAGGACACCACAGACAGGACTCATGGCTGACTTGAAGAGTTGGATCCTAGTTTGGATCTAACTAGCATGCTTCCTCTTCATGCCAGGCTTCAGATAGACTGAAGGGTCCTGTGCACTGCTGTCACTTCTGTCTAGCGTGGTAGTGACTCCACAGCAGCGTCCTTTCCCTGTGACTAACCTTTTTCACCCAGTGAACTAACAAAGCCCAAGCTTTCCCTGCCATAGGGATATCTACTCAGACCAGCCCTGTGGGCTGCCTATCCCCACACAGTCCAGTCCACTGTTAAGAGAGAACGAGGGGACGTGGCCTGGCCTGCTCGGAGTGCCCCAGGCTGGTTTCTATGCTCTCAAGCCTTCGTGATCCACTCTGGAACCTTGTCAAGAACTGAGTTAAGTCAGGCATGGTGGCTCATACCTATAATTCCAGCACTTTGGGATGCTGAAGTGAGTGGATCACTTGAAGTCAGGAGTTCGAGACCAGCCTGACCGACATGGTGAAACCCCATATCTACTAAAAATACAAAAACATTAGCCAGGCATAGTGGTACACGCCTGTAATCCCAGCTACTTAGGAAGCTGAGGCAGGAGAATCGCTTGAACCCGGGAGACGGAGGTTGCAGTGAGCTGAGATCACACCACTGCACTCCAGCCTGGGGGACAAGAGAGACTCTGTCTCAAACAAACAAACAAAAACCACCAAAAGAGTTAAGTTTAGGAGGTTAAGTTCTCGTAATTTCTAAATATGGAATATGTCCTTACTCTACATTCGAAAGTCATAAGAACTTAACTTTGTAAATTGCCTTTAAGTCTTTATTTATTTTTCTTTGAAAGAGTCTCGTTTTGTCAGCCAGGCTGGAGTGCATGACGCGATCTCGGCTCACTGCAACCTCCACCTCCTGGGTTCATTTCGTCATGTTGGCCAGGCTGGTCGCAAACTCCTGGCCTCGGGTGATCCACCGTCCTCGGCCCCACAAAGTGCTGGGATTACGGGCCTGAGCCATCGCACCCCACCTTGTCTTTAAGTATTTATTGCCTCTTCTGAAAACAGGCTTTTTGGTTATTTGAATCACAAAATCTGCTACATAAGATTCCTCTTGTTCTAATATTGGTTTCTGAAGATGACTTCTTTGTACTGTTTTCAACAATTTGGTTTTGGGGATTTTTCATAATACAGTTCTTTGGCAACCAACGTTTCTTTTTTTTTTTTTTCTTTTTTCTTTTTTTTTGAGATGGAGTCTCACTCTGTCGCCCAGGCTGGAGTGCAGTGGTGCGATCTCAGCCCACTGCGGCCTCCGCCTCCCAGGTTCAAGAGATTCTCCTGCCTCAGTCTCTCTAGTAACTGGGATTACAGGTGCCCACCACCACACCCAGCTAATGTTTATATTTTTAGTAGAGATGCGGTTTCACCATGTTGGCCAGGCTGGTCTCAATCTCCTGACCTCAAGTGATCCGCCTCCCCTGGCCTCCCAAAGTGCTGAGATTACAGGCATAAGCCACCACACCCGGCCGGCAACAAATATTTCAACACTAAAGAGTTCAATCACATTCCCTTTGGAAGTACGTATTAGTAGGAATAACTTTTTTTTTTTTTTTTGAGATGGAGTTTTGCTCTTGTTGCCCAGGCTGGAGCGCAATGGCGCAATCTCAGCTCACTGTAACTTCCATCTCCTGGGTTCAAGCGATTCTCCTGGCTGAGCCTCCCAAGTTGCTGGGATTTACAGGCGCCCCACCACCAGGCCCGGCTAAATTTTTTTGTATTTTTAGTAAAGATGGGGTTTTGCCATGTTGGCCAGGCTGGTCTCAAACTCCTGACCTCAGGTAATCCACTTGCCTCGGCCTCCCAAAGTGCTGGGATTACAGGCATGAGCCACCGCACCCGGCCAGGAATAAGTATTTTAGAACTGGTTTTCCAATCTTTCATGACTTCATAATGTTCATAAACTACCTTCTGAATTATATCTACAATTAAAATCACAATCTCTATTAACTGAATTTGACAAAGACCTTTCCTTCCTTTGAACTCAAATAGCCATGAGTACTTCTCATACATAATTCACTTTTCTCCCAAGAATGGAAAAAATACAGCCCTCACGCCAAAAACAGAAGTGAAAAAAAACAAAACAAACAAACAAACAAAAACCCACCAGACATCCCATTCCCCAGGATGCTGCCAGGCCCCTGCTGCCCAGCCTGAGAATGTTCTCTGTGCATACATGGTGCTCTCAAAGGCCTTAATTTCTTTTTCTTTTTCTTTTTTTGAGACGGAGTCTTGCTCTGTTGCCCAGGCTGGAGTGCAGTGGCGCAATCTTGGCTCACTGCAAGCTCCGCCTCCCGGGTTCATGCCATTCTCCTGCCTCAGCTTCCCGAGTAGCTGGGACTACAGGTGCCCGCCACTGCACCCGGCTAATTTTTTGTATTTTTAGTAGAGACGGGGTTTCACCATGTTAGCCAGGATGGTCTCAATCTCCTGACTTCGTGATCCTCCCATCTCGGCCTCCCAAAGTGCTGGGATTACAGGCGTGAACCACTGCGCCCGGCCAAAGGCCTTAATTTCTGTACATCTATGCAAACTACTCATATGTCCTCACATTGACTATATTTTTTCATAGTTTTTGCTCACACTGCCTTCCACCATGCAGTCCAGATGTTGTCACCCTCCCACCCACCGCTGCCCCTCTTCTGTTGGGTCTTAAGTGCCTTGCAGGTGGAGTCACACTCAGTGCTTAAAAGACCATGGATTCCAGGATGGCAGCTTCTCTGCAGCCTCTGTCCACAGAGCCTTGTGTCTGGCTGTAATAGGAGCTCAACAGCCCATAAACGTAGGGGGATACTCTTCCTCCCAAAAACAACTCCAGTGTGCCCTGAGGTTGATGGCAAAATTATTTTTTATGTGTGGCTCTTTGTCAGAAAACAGGGCTGCCCTCATTAGGTCTCAACCATTACAGCTACAGGGCCAGGCGCTGTGGCTCACGCCTGTAATCCTAGCACTTTGGGAGGCTGAGGTGGGTGGATCACAAGGTCAGGAGATCAAGACCATCCTGGCTAACACGGCGAAACCCCGTCTCTACTAAAAATACAAAAAAATTAGCTGGGCGTGGTGGCGGGCGCCTGCAGTCCCAGCTACTGGGGGGCTGAGACACAATGGCATGAACCCGGGAGGCGGAGTTTGCAGTGAGCCGAGATCGCGCCACTGCACTCCAGCCTGGGCGACAGAGCGAGACTACATCTCAAACAAACAAACAAACAAACAATTACAGCTACAGGAGATGGAAGTAGCGGAGGGAGAAGACAGAGTAGCACAATTAGTAGGAAGCAGAAAAGAACTGACAATTAACAGGCAAGAGCTGAGCCCAGGGAGACAGGATGCAGCTCCCAACAAAGGCCAGAGGGGCAGTGTAGAGAGGAGGAGGAATGAGGCATCTGGAGGGCATGGATTTTAGGAGCAACATGCTGTGCAAATAAGCCTGCAGAAAGAAGGTGAGAGGTCTAACTACAAATAAAACTGCAAAACGGTGAAAGAAGCCAGGAGTTCAAGACCAGCCTGGGCAACACAGCAAAACTCCGTCTCTACTAAAAATACAAAAAAATCAGCCGGGCATGGTGGTGCATGCCTGTAGCCCCAGCAAGACTCCATCTCTACAGAAAAAAAAATTAAAATTAGCTGGGTGTCACAGCATGTGCCTGTAGTGCCAGCTACTTGGGAAGACTGCTTGAACTCAGGAGTTTGGGGCTGCAGTGAGCCATTACTGAGCAACTGCATTCCAGCCTGGATGACAGAGCAAGACCCTGTCTCTAAAAATAAAAATTAAATTAAAAAATTTAAAATGTTAGTGCATCAGGCCGGGCACGGTGACTCACGCCTGTAATCCCAGCACTTTCGGAAGCTGAGGCGGGGGGATCACTTGAGGTCGGGAGTTCGAGACCAGCCTGGCCAACAGGGTAAAACCCTGTCTCTACCAAAAAATACAAAAATTAGCCGCCTGTGGTGGTACACACTTGTAGTCCCAGCTAATCGGGAGGCTGAGGTGGGAGAATCACTTGAACCCAGAAGGCAGAGGTTGCAGTGAGACGAGACCGTGCTACTGCACTCTGGCCTGGACAACAAAGTGAGACCCTGTCTCAAAACAAACAAACAAACAAACAAACAACAAACAAACAAAACCCACACATCCTTAGTATGAAGAAAATGGAAATCAAAACCACAATGAGACAGTACTACATACCAACTAGAATGGCTGTAACGTAAGAAGAAAAAAAGTAAAATAACAAATGTTAGGAAGGATGTGGACAAACTGGAACCTTTGCAGTGGGAATTTAAGATGTTATAGAATGGGCCCAATGGCTTATGCCTGTAATCCCAGCACTTTGGGAGGCTGAGGCGGGTGGATCACTTGAGGTCGGGAGTTCGAGACCAGCCTGGCCAACATGGAGAAACCCAGTCACGAAAGTACAAAAATTAGCCAAAATTGCTTGAACCCAGAAGATGGAGGTTGCAGAGAACTGAGATCGTATCACTGCACTCCCCAGCCTGGGCAACAGAGCAAGACTCTGTCTCAAAAACAAAAATTAGCTGGGCATGGTAATGCATACCTGCAATCCCAGTTACTCGGGAGGCTGATGTATAAGAATCACTTGAACCCAGGAGGCTGAGGTTGCAGTGAACCGAAATCACACCACTGCACTCCAGACTGGGTGACAGAGTAAGACTGTCTCAAAAAATAAAATAAAATGGAATAAAATAAAAAGAAATTGGCGGCCGGGCGCAGTGGCTCACGCCTGTAATCCCAGTACTTTGGGAGGCCAAGGCGGGCAGATCACGAGGTCAGAAGATCGAGACCATCCTGGCTAACACGGTGAAGCCCTGTCTCTACTAAAAAAAATACAAAAAATTAGCCGGGCGTGGTGGCGGGCACCTGTAGTCCCAGCTACTAGGGAGGCTGAGGCAGGAGAACGGCCTGAACCCGGGAGGGGGAGCTTGCAGTGAGCCCAGATCATGCCACTGCACTCCAGCCTGGGCGACAGAGCAAGACTCTGTCTCAAAAAAAAAAAAAAGAAAAGAAATTGGCTGGGTGTGGTGGCACACACCTGTATTCCTGGCTACTCAGGAGGATTTCTTGAGCCCAGAAATTCAAGGCTGCAATGAGCCATGATGGCACCACTGCACCCTAGCCTGGGTGATTAGCACAAAAGTCTGCCTCAAAACAACAAAACATTATTATGAAGTTATGAAATGGTTTATTAAAAGCTGCATGAAGGCCGGGCGCAGTGGCTCATGCCTGTAATCCCAGCACTTTGGGAGACCGAAGTGGGTGGATCACAAGGTCAAGAGACCAAGACCATCCTGGACAACATGGTGAAACCCCGTCTTTACTAAAAATACAAAAATTAGCTGGGTGTGCTGGCACACACCTGTGGTTCCAGCTACTTGGGAAGCTGAGGCAGGAGAATCACTTCAATCCGGGAGGCAGAGGTTGCAGTGACCAGAGATCATGCCACTGCACTCCAGCCTGGCGACAGAGCGAGGCTCCATCTCAATTAAAAAAAAAAAAAAACTGCATGAAAAAAGGCTGAGTGGAAGTATGCTGAAGGTTAAGAGTAAACACGTTCACTGGGCTAGAAGCTTCAAGAAGGTTCACCACCATATCTCTAGTTCCTAAAGGGCAATACCCAAAACGTAACTGAATTTCTTGATGATGTGATTATGGGTAATATTTTCTTTCTTAGACGTTACCTTAGAATCTTCGATGAAAAAAAATTACAGAAAAACAAATGTTTAAAGGGAATAGACCTGAGTTGTGTTGGCAACAACGAAGTCTCTAGGAAGTACCTCTCCAGCCTCCCCTCCCACCTGCCCTCCTCTGTGCACTACGACCAGGGCAATCACTAAGTGGCTACCCAAGGGTAGCACCTTCCACTAAGGACCAGGGCTGGGCTGCCATGCCTTCATCGACCTGGCTCTGCTTTCATCCCAACTGGGCAGACTTCACCTCAGGTGAATTTGTATAGTAGATTCCCATGCTGGCCCAGCCCGTCCAATGCAGGAAGACCTAAGGCCCAGGTTGGGGTACAAGTGTGGACCTTGGGGATGTCAGATGTTAAGAATGTCTTAACTGCTCTGGAGAAGGAAGAAGACTTTGTTGAAACACTCCTCATACAAACCTAGGGCCCTGGAAGAAAGCAATGGAGAGGACCGAGAAGAAGTGGTATACACAGGCACAAGAGCAGCCCTGACTGTGGCTTACTGTCTCCAAGGCAAAACGTTGGCCTGGATAGCTCCCCAGAGCCTCAGTCCAAGCGCACTGGGATTCTACCAGCCAGCCTCCACCTTTGGCCTAGTAAGATCTTAGCCCACTGCTCCACAGCCCCTGCCAGCGTGAAACCAGAGTGAGGCCTTTGCATGAGTTGGGGCAGAACATGCCCAGCAGCAGTCTACCCTTGGAGCCGGCTAGCAGGCTCTCAGGCCACTAAACTCTCAGGGCCAGACTGCCCAAGCCTTACCACTTAAAACCATTCCATTCATTTTTATCATTTTCCAAAGAGCCACAGATTAACTGTTCACTACTTTGCTTGGTAGGCTACACAATCTCAATTAGAAAGGGGACAAGATGTCAGATGGTCCCGGCCATCTTCAGGTCCCTAGAGTAGGCAAGGGCTGTACTCACAGGCCAACCTCTCCCCTGCAGAGGTGTCTCTGCCACCCACACCCTTTGCCCTGAGCCCTAACACCATCAAGCCTAAAGAAATCTAAAGGACTCATCTTCAAAATCAGACTGGAAGCTCCCAGATTTAAACATTCTGAGCATACTAAATCATTACAAAGCATATCTTTCCTTAGTTATCCAAATGATTATGGAAATAAACTACAAATCCAATAATTGCTGATCAAATTCAGCGACTTTAAAAAAAAAAAAAAAGGCATGACCTTATAACCAGCATCAAGAAGCATCTATAGGAGGAAGCATGTTCCATGCTCTGCTTTGGTAAAGTAGCCAATCCATCCATGAGAAAAAATTACATACAGGACAGGGTTAGGCACAGGGCAAGGGCCTAAGGCTCAGATGTGCAAAGTGGGAAAGAAAAGGAAGAAAGAAGGTGAGTGGATGAGGAAGAACAGGAAAGGAGGGCACTCACACAGGACAAGGCTGTGAGCTGGGGTAGCTGGAAGGCTACACAACGACCAAGTGAGGCTGCCTGGTGGAGAGATGGTGCAGCTTCCGGGGAGAAGGCAGGAATGGAGACAGGTGTGGGAATCCTTCACGTCCAGCATAATCATCTATGATGCTGAAAGTAGTAGGGTCCCCAGAGACAAAACAGAACAGGAGAACAGCAGGAGACTAACAAGAGCCATGTTTAAGAGTGAGGAGGCTAAGGAGTGGCAAGACAGGAGAGAGTGGCAGGCTGGTCACAGGACTGGGGCCTGGAACGCTGCCCATGCTCTAAAAGCTCAGGAGGCAAGCAAAGGCCATGACGCCAGCGCTACCGAGCTAGAGGTGTGACAACAGTGGGGGCAGCCCGTGGGCTGGGTGTGATGTGGTTTCAGGAGAGGAAGGGGGACTGCAAACTGGAGTTAATTATAAGATAAGCCTCTTGAAGGGGAGGGGATGAAAGGATGCAGAAAAGAGTAGACACTAAGAGGGTGCTAAGTTCCAGGGAAGGCCATTGTTAGGAGGGGCTTGAGCCCATCAGAAGGCAGAAGTCTATGAGATGGGGGAACTAGGCTGTGGGGGCAGACTCTGGAGGCATAAGCCCCAGAAAAAGACATGGGGTGAGGTGAACATGTGGGCAATTAGGAAAAGGGACTTGAGACAAATGGAAGGCACAGGTTGGAGGGGACCAGGAATAAAGCCCGAAATACAGGTATCCAAAGGGTTAGAGACATGAATGCAAAACCAAGAGAGAAAGCAAAATATCTAGAGGGGAATGCTTGTCCCCTCCCAAGGAGCTCAGAGAAGAAGGTCCTACTGATCCATCAGGCCAGGCACAGGGAAGCCAGGAAAACGGCAGGAGCACAGACACACTCCTTTTCTCTGTGTCCACAGATCTGCAAAGCTCAAGAGCCCCTGAATTTGACAAAACCAGTGCCAAGATGTGACTCTACTCAGGACCCAAGGCTACACTCCCTACCTTATCACCCTAGAGCGACAGCCACTTCTGTGCATCTGCTGGCTGCCTAGACTAAGAGCCTACTAAGGAGCAGAAAAACAAGCCCAACAGCACACACATCACCTTAAAGAATAATCTGGTAGGAAGTGGAAGTGTTCAATACTCACAGGAACAATAAGCCCTTGCCAAGTCAATAAATTAGCTTCATCAACCTGGATGTTACGGAAGTTTTTCATCCCACATTTGCGGATTTCTTCAAGCTCCTGTTGATTGACAAAGCATAAAGGGGTGTCAAATAGGGGAAAGCACCACATATTAAGATCCCTCCTGATGCCCTCAAATTAAACCAAGTGCCAATAATGCCAATGTCAAAATTGGAGAGTGAGGACTAAACTGTGCTTGGAGTGGTTAAGGAGGCATGGAGTTGCCATGGCGGTCCCCTCTGCAAGGTCGTTGCCTCTACCCATGCCCCAGACCAAGACAAGTCCCCACCTCAGTGAACCCCCTAAACACGACAGGGGGAACTGTGCTTCTGCGGATGTACCACCTCCTCTTTGGGTTGGTCATCATGCCTGTTTAAATCCCTCAGCACCCTGCATAGGGCAGACACGTGGCAGGAGCTATACTGAGGTGCTGTACACCTGATACCTTCCAATCAAGATTCATTAAGCACTGATTATGCATCAGATGCTGAGAACCTAAAGATGAATAAAACTGGAGACTGGGAACAAACCAGACACAAACACATATCCAGTTTTCTACCCAATGCTATAAGGGTGATTTCAGAAGGACTCCACCTCAACATGGGCACACAGCAAAGAGAACCATCCAGTCTGGGACTGGGGTGGGAGTGGGGGTGGGGTGGGGACGGGAAACCTTCAATGAGCCTCAGTTTCCTCAGCTGCAAAACAGACCCAGAATGCAGAAAAGGAAGGGGAAGCCATGCTGTGGGCAACAGGACCCCTTGCAAATATGTGGGGTTATTGGTGTATGAACAGTCAATGCAGCAAGTGTCACTTCACCCAGAAAGCACAACTTCACGACTTCAGGGTCCTGCCTGAGATGTCTTCAGAACTGTCACCTGTTTTTCAACTGTGCACCAGCCTGACATTTCCCATTGCTTCCAACATCTCAGTGAATGCCTGGCAGGTGCTATAACCCAAGCCACCCAGCATGCCCTCCCGCCAGCACACCAGCCTCGCCAACATTCCTCCACTCTTGACACACGAGTGCCACTTAACCCGCCTCAGCCCGGCCTCCCATCCAGTGGCACAACAGCTGCCTCCACACCTGTCAGGCACCTTCTCTTCTGCAGCCTGAGCACCATCCAGCTAAGCCCTGCCTCCTTTGCCAGGCTGCTTCCTCTGGCCCAGCTCCAGCACCCTCCAGAACCTCCTTATATGGTGCTTCAACTCAAAGTGGCATGGGGGCTCCCTATCAGCCCTCACATCAAGCCCAAAAAGCTCATACTTCCATCATACAGTGGTAGTTTAAAAGGCACCCTGAGGCTACACAGGCAGGGAAGGAAACAATTTGCAAGGAAGGGGGAACCAGAGTTCAGGTTACTGGTTATGAGTAGGAGGATGTACTGCGCGCCTGGCCCAGAGCAGCAGAGAGGGAGTGCGCGCTGAATGAACGCACGGAAGAGGTGGAACACACTGGTGCTTCATAGCAGGCAACAGGCACAAGTTTCTCCCCACAGGGTGCTCCTGCCTGTCACCCTAATCTGCCCACTACGATCACCTGGACTTGGGCCGAGCCCCAGAAATTCTGGTCCAGCAAAGGTGGGTGGATCTTGAACACAGGGATTTCTCACAGGCTGTGCCTGTGGTGAGAAGAGGCACCGCTGGGAGAGATGACGGATCTATTTCTCCCTGAGGTGTTAGCAGCATGGGCTGCAACCTCCTGCAGTGAGGAATGGAGTGGTCTGGCCCTTCTCCACCTGCATGAGGTCCCTCTTTCCCTGCATAAGGAGGTACGGAACCTGAGGGACCACTCCAACCCGCCAGCTGCTACCTGGTCCTCCTGCTCACTCATCAGAAATGCTCCCCTGGGGATTATGAAGCCTGGGCAGACTCAGGAAGGGGAAAACATCTCACACCCACACTACCACCTCCTTCCACTCTCCAAATAGAATGTAAACTCAACGAGGGCAGGGATCAGGAAGCCCCGGTCCTGCCAGGGCCTAGCTCACAGTGGTGCTCAAACATGTGCTTAATGACCAGGTTGGTGGGTAGATGGGAAGCTGGGGCTTTGGGAGGAAAAAAGAATCTGGGGTGGGAAGGATTTTCTATAACTACAATTCCAATGTTTGGCTTTTTTGACCTTGGCTCAAGACACTAGAATAAGATTCTTGGCTAAAGACAGAATATAGCATGCATGTCCCTTAAGGCTGGAGTCCTAGCAAACAAAATGTTTTAAACCAAATACAGATAGGAAAAAAATATGCCAGATAGAACTTTGAAACTAGACAACTAACAAAAGAAGAAACAACAGTGAATATTTATGGGAGAAAACAAATTTTAAAATCATCTGTAAATAGTTTATGGTTTCAAAAATCCACACTCCAACAGTATAAAGTATGGGCAATGGCCGGGTGCGCTGGCTCATGTCTGTAATCCCAGCACTTTGGGAGACCGAGGTGGGTGGATCACCCAAGGTCAGGAGTTCAAGACAAGCCTGGCCAACATGGTGAAACCCCATTTCTACTAAAAATACAAAAATCAGCCGGGCGTGGTGGCGGGCACTTGTAATCCCAGCTACTTGGGAGGTTGAGGTAGGAGAATCGCTCGAACCCGGGAGGCAGAGGTTGCAGAGAACCAAGATTGTACCACTGCACTCCAGCTTGGGCGACAAGAGTGAAACTATCTCCCAAAAAAAAAAAAAAGTATGGGTGATAAACACAAAGTAAATTCCACAAGAATTACAAAAATATGGCAAGATGGAACTCAACTGTAACATGAGAGTGAAAACCTGTATCTTGCTCAAGAAAAAGGAGAGGAGGCAGTCAGTGAGGAGCACTATGGGCAGGGGTGCAGAAAGGACACTTACTGGTGCTTTGGGATCAAGGAGATCCAGGGGATCCTCAGACAAAGAGAAAAGCAATACTGCCATGGGAGTGAGCCACACACCTGGCCAGAAGAACGGGTAATCCTGAGGATGCTAATGAGAGCAGGGTTGGGAAGCTCAGAGAATCCAAAGCAGGGTTATCAGATAAACTCCTAACTTACCTTGCCGTCAAGTTAAGCTCTCCAAAGACAGAAGAGGCAACCTCCTTTACATAATTCTAAACAACAAGGAAGAACTGATTATAAGGCAGAAGTGAGAGAAACAGACAAACAAACAAACAAACAGGCCCTGACATCTTCAGAGAATGATGAGCATCCCACAGAAGAAAATTTCTCAACAGGGTGTTGCGGGAATCCAGATACGACTCTGCACTTGAGCCTCCCAGGCCCTTCCTTACCCTGAGACAGATGCCAGGCATTGTGACCAACCCACCCCAATTTCCCAACGTCCTCTACAGCTTCCACTGAGAACCACGGGCACTATGAGTGGCCAGGATGCTAAAAGGCCAGGATGATCTGCATTGCACAAGATCAGCCCTGTGGACAGAAACCATTTAGCCCAAAATGCCAATCATGCCTCCACTGAGGAAAACAACTTCAAGAAGATAAATTCAGGCCGGGCACAGTGGTTCATGCCTATAATCCCAGCATTTTGGGAGGTCAAGGCGGGTGGACTGCTTGAGCCCAGGAATTCGAGACCAGCCTGGCCAACACGGCAAAACACTGTCTCTACTAAAAAAAATACAGCCTGGGCGCGGTGGCTCACGCCTGTAATCCCAACACTTTAGGAGGCCAAGGCAGGTAGATCACGAGGGCAGCAGTTCAAGACCAGCCTGGCCAAGATGGTGAAACCCCATCTCTACTAAAAATACAAAAGATTAGCTGGGCGTGGTGGCAGGCACCTATAATCCCAGCTACTTGGGAGGCTGAGGCAGAGAACTGCTTGAACCGGGGAGGCGGAGGTTGTAGTGAGTCAAGATTGCGCCACTGCACACTAGCCTGAGTGACAGAGAACGACTCTGTCTCAAAAATAAATAAATAAAAATAAAAAATAAAAAATAAAAAAAAGTAGCCAGGCATGGTGGTGTGCGCCTGTGATCCCAGCTACTTGGGAAGCTGAGAGATGAAAAGTGGGAGAATCACCTGAGCCCTGGCAGTCAGGGCTACGCAGTGAGCCAAGATTACAACCACTGCACTCCAGCCAGGGCAACTGGAGTGAGATCCTATCTCCAAAAAAAAAAAAAAAAAAAAAAAGGAAGAAGAAGAAAGAAGAAGAAAAATCGGAAACATTCAGAGATCAGTTCCATCTGAATATATGAGACTCAAAAGGCCAGATGACTCAAACCCTCAAGATGGTTGTAAACCCTCAAGCAAAACTGTGCCCCGATAACTGAGAATGGTCCTGATAGTGAAGAATTAGGGAAGAAATTGAAGGAAACCAATGTAAACTCCAAGAAGTGGAATTCAAAAGGATGTTACAAATGACAGAAGAAAGGACCTGATAAAAACCACAAGAGCAGCCCAGCTCTAGAACAGAGTTAGGAAGACCAAAGCCAAGAATGACAGACGCTTACAAACAACACTCCCACAAAGGTTTGTTTCAGTTCTGCTCAGAGCAAGAAGCAGCCCAAATCAGCTGCTCAGGGCTGATGGTGCAGTGCTGACAAATGGAGAGAGAAGAGTTCAAGGGAAACCGCCAGGCAGCTCACATGTTCCTTCTCTTGATGGGGTCAGCAGGCTTCCCAACCAGGGCAGGTGGTGCAGGAGAAAGAGAGCAATGCTTCTTAGAATGAGGTCCACTTCTGAGCCCAAGTAGACTTCAGTGTATAGAGGGAAACTGAAAGAGCCCAGGGGTGCCATCCAGCTCCTGAAAATGGAAAACATCCACACCCCAAACTCAAGTCCAGAGAGCTCGATGCCCACTCCAGGACGAAGTGTGGAGCATGGCAGAGAGGGATGGTTACTTAACAGCTCTGCAAGCATTAACAGGAGAGATGGGCCCTGGGCCCCAGCAGAAGGCCACCGACCTAAGTCCTGAGAGGAGATGGGAGACCAGGAGACTGCTGTGTACAGCCAGTGCTCAGTCACACGGCTCAGTGTACACACCTGCGTCTTGGCAAAGCAGTTAACAAAGTTTCTCTTTTGCTTCTTTTTGGGGTCTACAATGAAGCCTAGAAAACCGTTCAAAATCTCCCCAGATGATCCTCACACAAGGCCAGGTTTCAGAACCCATCAGGAGCCATTCATCAAGAAATCTAGGCTGGGCGCGGTGGCTCACGCCTGTAATTCCAGTACTTTGGGAGGCCGAGGCGGGCGGATCATGAGGTCAGGAGATCAAGACCATCCTGGCCAACATAGTGAAACCCCGTCTCTACTAAAAATACAAAAATTAGCTGGACATGGTGGCACGTGCCTGTAGTCCCAGCTACTCAGGAGGCTGAGGCAGAAGAGTTTGAACCAGGGAGTCAGAGGTTGCAGTGAGCCGAGATCGCACCACTGCACTCCAGCCCGGTGACAGAGCTAGACTCTGTCTCAAAAAAAAAAAAAAAAAAAAGACATCTATGCCAGGGCTAGGCGTGGTGGTTCATGCCTGTAATCCCAGCACATTGGGAGGCCAAAGCAGGTGGATCACATAAGGCCAGGAGTTTGAGACCAGCCTGGCCAACATGGTGAAACCCCATCTCTACTACAAACACAAAAATTAGCTAGGCATAGGGGTGCATGCCTGTAGTTCCAGCTACTCGGGAGGCTGAGGCATGAGAACCGCTTGAACCAGTGGGGCAGAGGTTGCAGTGAGCCAAGATCGCATACTGTACTCCAACTCCAGCCTGGGCGACGGAGCGAGACTCTGTCTAAAAAAAAAAAAAAAAAAGGCCAGGCACGGTGGTTCACGCCTGTAACCCCAGCACTTTGGGAGGCTGAGGTGGGTGGATCACGAGGTCAGGAGATGGAGACAATCCTGGCTAACACAGTGAAACCCGATCTCCACTAAAAATACAAAAAATTAGCCAGGTGTGATGGCAGGCACCTGTAGTCCCAGCTACTCAAGAAGCTAAGGCAGGAAAATCACTTGAATCCAGGAGGCGGTGCTTGCAGTGAGCCAAGATGGCACCATTGCAGCCTGGGCGACAGAGTGAGACTCCGTCTCAAAAAAAAAAAAAAAAAAAAAAAGGCCGGCACAGTGGCTCACGCCTGTAATCCCAACGCTTTGGGAAGTAAGGCGGTGGATCACTTGTGGACAGGAGTTCGAGAGCAGGCTGGCCAACATGGTAAAACCCCGTCTCTACTAAAAATACAAAAATTAGCCAGGCATGGTGGCGGGTTCCTGTATTCCCAGCTACTTGGGAGGGTGAGGATGGAGAATCACTGGAACCCAGGAGGTGGACGTCGTGGTGAGCTGCGATCTCGCCACTGCACTTGAGCCTGGGTGACAGAGTGAGACTCCGTCTCAAAAAAATAAAATAAATAAAATAAATCTAGGCCAAGAGCCAGGGGCAGTAGCTCACATCTGTAATCCCAACACTGGGAGGTCAAGGCAGGAGGATCACTTAAGCTCAGGAGCTCAAGACAAGCCTGGGCAATATAGCAAGACCCTATCTCTACAAAAATTAAAAACTTAGCCAGGTGTGGTGATGTATGCCTGTGGTCCCAGCTACTCAGGAGGCTGACTTGGGATGACCAGTTGAGCCCAAAAGGTTGAGGCTACAGTGAGCCATGATGGCGCCACTATACTTCAGCCTAGTCAACAGAGCAAGACCCTGTCTCAAAAAAGAAAAAGAAACAAGAAAAGAAAAGAAATCCAACAGCACCAGACGACTCTTCCCCCTGCAAAATATGTAGGAATCCTGCCATCCAATATTTCCAACTAAAGCTCTTTGGTGCAACCCAAATGAGCAGTGTGCAGAATCCTACCAAGTCAGCCTGGTGATTTCCCCCCTCTATGTCTTTCCCCAGGATGTCTGCTGGAAGGATGTCCCCAACTGTCCTGCCTATCACCAGCCCC
Source organism: Theropithecus gelada (assembly GCF_003255815.1). Lineage (NCBI taxonomy): Eukaryota > Metazoa > Chordata > Mammalia > Primates > Cercopithecidae > Theropithecus > Theropithecus gelada. Next base: position 33,499,356 of record NC_037678.1, on the reverse strand, counting down.
ACATCCCCAACATGCTCATCACAGAAAGCCTCTCTCAAATGCCCGTCCCTCTAAGGAGCTCCCCAAGTCCTGGCTAAAAGTGATGCTGCTCCTTTCTCTCAACAGCCACTACAATGTTTCTGTACAAAATAAAGAAAGGCTGGATCAAGAAGAGCTGAGGAGAATCGAATGGCTTTAGAACTGGTGGCCTGAAGTCACCCTGGTGGGAAGTGGGCTGAGAGAGATGTAGTCAGGTACCACATATCAGGGAAGGAACGAGTATAGGCTTAAAGACTAAACCTCTAAGGGTTCTTGATAGCAAAACAACACCCCAAGCCACAGAATGAAATATTTTAGAGATCCAGTAAAGACCTGGACTTGGTTCCAAACACTTAATTTTTCACCTAGTACAAGGCATGAACCTTAGCAGCAGCGTGAAAAACTGACTGGTTTAGCTAACCAATCGTTTGTGCCGTGTTTAACGTCCAGGCTACCCTAAACTATTCAGAGCCAAATGCTGTGTCCAGTTCTGGACATCGTACTTTAGAAGACCACATCAAATAAGGGCTGCTCAGGACAAGAACAGCAAGGATCATGTCCTACCAGGAACAATCAAAAGAACCAGGAACCTATGGCCTAAAGAGATGTGAAGATGACACACATCTGTCTTCAAATGTTAAAAAGTTAACCTGCTGGCTAGATGAAGTGGCTTATGCCAGTAGTTTCACATTTTGTTGTTTTTTGTTTGTTTGAGATGGAGTCTCGCTCTCCAGGCTGGAGTGTAGAGGCGTGATCTCAGCTCACTCCAACCTCCGCCTCCCAGGCTCAAGCGATTCTTATGCCTCAGCCTCCTGAGTAGCTGGGCCTACAGGCATGCACCACCACGCCCGGCTCATTTTTGTACTTTTAGTAGAGATGGGGTTTTGCCATGTTGGCCAGGCTGGTCTCCAACTCCTAACCTCAAATGATCTGCCCACCTTGACCTCCCAAAGTGCTCCTGTAATCCCAGCACTTTGGGATGCCGAAGCAGGAAAATCACTTGAGGTCAGGAGTTGAAGATCAGCCTGGGAAACACAGTAAGACCTCATCTGTACAAAAAAATCAAAAATGAAGCGGAAAGACTGCCTGAGCCCAGGATATCCAGGAAGCAGTAAGCCATGATCATGCCACCGCACTCCAGTCTCGGTGACAGAGTGAGACCTTGCCTCAAAAAATAAAAATAAAAATAAAAATAAAATAAAATAAAATTTAGGCCAGGGCCGGGCACTGTGGCTCATGCCTGTAATCCCAGCACTTTGGGAGGCCGAGACGGGCGGATCACGAGGTCAGGAGATCAAGACCATCCTGGCTAACACGGTGAAACCCCGTCTCTACTAAAAATACAAACAAAAAAATTAGCTGGGCGTAGTGGTGGGCGCCTGTAGTCCCAGATATTCGGGAGGCTGAGGCAGGAGAATGGTGTGAACCTGGGAGGCGGAGCTTGCAGTGAGCCAAGATCGCACCACTGCACTCCAGCCTGGGCGACTGAGCAAGACTCTGTCTCAAAAATAAAATAAAATAAAATATTTAGGCCAGGGCTGGGCACTGTGGCTCATGCCTGTAATCCCAGCACTTTGGGAGGCCAAAGTGTGCAGATCACAAAGTCAGGAATGCGATACCAGCCTGGTCAATATGGTGAAATCCCATCTCTACTAAAAATACAAAAATTAGCTAGGTATGGTGGTGCATGCCTGTAGTCCCAGCTATTCGGGAGGCTAAGGCAGAAGAATTGCTTGAACCCGGGAGGTGGAGGTTGCAGTGAGCTGAGATCACGCCACTGCACTCCAGCCTGGGTGACAGAGCAAGACTCTGTCTCAAAAAAAAAAAAAAAAAAAATTTAGGCCAGGCACGGTGGCTCATGCCTGTAATCCCAGCACTTTGGGAGGCCGAGGCGGGCGGATCACCTGAGGTCGGGAGTTTGAGACCAGTCTGACCAACATGGAGAAATCCCATCTCTACTAAAAATACAAAATTAGCCGGGCATGGTGGCGCACACTTGTAATTCCAGCTATTCAGGAGGCTGAGGCAGGAGAATCGCTTGAACCCAGGAGGCAGGAGGTTGCGGTGAGCCAAGATCGTATCATTGCACTCCAGCCTGGGCAACAAGAGTGAAACTCCGCCTCAAAAGAAAAAAAAATTAATTTAAAAAGTTTACCTATAAAGGATTCAACTTTCTACAGGAGTAAAAAAGAAAGAATTGGGGCAAGTATTCACTATCACAGGCAGCTTTTGACTCAGTGCCAAACTCTTAAATGCCACCTCCGCGTGGTCCAACCCCCCTGACTTGGGGCAGCAGTCATCATGTCACTATAGATACTCAAATGGGTGGGGCAGACAGGGCTGCCAGTGGCCGGGGATGTCAGAAAGGAGCCACCTGCACTGGGCAGGACCGTACTATACACTCTCTTGAGCCTCCTCTGAAGTCAGTGCCAGGAGCAGGTGAACAGACGTGCAGAGCAATAACCAGGGGGGCCAGTCAGGGATGCTTCAGATGTCACTGCAGTGCTATGGGCAAAAAGTCTCAATGCAAGGACACTGGTGCAATGTAAACAAGCATATTCCATACTACTGTGTCATTTTATATCTGTTAAATGGCAAAAGGCCTGTAATATCCTTAAAGGAAAGTAAAGCTTAAGGCAACTTTTCTTGGCTGTTGAGGGTGGGTTAAAAGAACTGAGAAACGCTGCTCTAGGAACCTTTAGGTCACAGTGAGGAAGTCTAGCAGACACCAGTGGAGGGAACAGCTTTATGGAAGACAGGCTCTGAGATGGGCCTTGAAAGACGGGGGAAGACAGAACTGCTAGAGAACAGGTGTCCATGTGTGGGAAATGTGTATGCAGAGACATGGAGGGCAGAAACCAGCAGGGGCGTTAGGGAAGCAGAAAGGAAGCCAGCTTAGCTGGAGTGTTTACCAACTCAGGGCAGTCATCATCAGGGCCAGAACTTTCCAGCCAGGGTGCCTGGCCAAGCCCCTGGGGGCTGTTTAAAATACACATACAGAGAGGTAGCGGAAGGGGTCAGAGGGGTACTGGGGAGAAAGAAGGAGAGCTGATGTGCCTAGGCACCATCTAGGACTTGCTTACTGCATCATCCCCCAGTACAAGATGGGTACCTCTGTGTGGGGAGTGCTCCCAGATGACTGTGATGTGTAATCCCTGCTCTGCTTAAGAATCACCATATTGAGGGTGGGGCGCAGTGGCTCACACCTGTAATCCCAGCACTTTGGGAGGCTGAGGCAGGTGGAACCTGAGGTCAGGAGTTCGACAGCAGCCTGGCCAACATGGTGAAACCTCGTCCACTAAAAATAAAAAAATTAACTGGGCGTGGTGACGCGCGCCTGTAATCCCAGCTACTCGGGTGGCTGAGGCAGGAGAATCACTTGAACCCGGGAGGCAGAGGCAGAGGTTGCGGTGAGCCGAGATGGCGCCATTGCACTCCAGGCTGGGCAACAAGAGTGAAACTCTGTACAAAAAAACAAAAAAACTACAAAAATTAGCCAGGAGTCCTGGTGCATGCCTGTAATCCCAGCTACTTGGGAGGCTGAGGTAGGAGAATAGCTTGAACCCGGGAAGCGGAGGTTGCAGTGAGCCGAGATCGTACCATTGCACTCCAGCCTAGGTGACACAGTGAGACTCCATCGCAAAAAAAAAACCACCACATTCATATCACTCAGTCTCTTGGCAAGGAAAAAACTGGGGCCTTGATGAATGCAGTGTCGTTTCTACAGCTAGAAACAAGCTCCTAAAAGGACTAAAACCTCCCACTGAGCTAAGCACATGGAAAAAAACCTCTGACTACAAGTCTACAGGCACCGAAACCCAGACATTGTTCTGAACCTTTTGTTTGTTTGTTTGTTTTGAGATGAAGTCTCGCTCTGTCACCCAGGCTGGAGTGCAGTGGTGTGATCTCAGCTCACTGCAACCTCCACCTCCCAGGTTCAAGCGATTCTCCTGCCTCAGCCTCCCAAGTAGCTGGGACTACAGGCAGGCGCCACCACGCCTGGTTAATTTTTTCTTGCATTTTTTTTTTTCAGTAGAGATGCGGTTTTGCCATGTTGGCCAGGCTGGTCTCAAACACCTGACCTCAGGTGATCTATCTGCCTCGGCCTCCCAAAGTGCTGGGATTATAGGCGTGAGCTACTGGGCACAGCTTGGTCTGAATTTTATTTTATTTTTTTTGGAGACAGTTTCACTCTTATTGCCCAGGCTAGAGTACAATGGTATGATCTCGGCTCACCGCAATCCCTGCCTCCCGGGTTCAAGTGATTCTCCTGTCTCAGACTCCCGAGTAGCTGGGATTACAGGCATGCACCACCACACCCGGCTAATTTTGTACTTTTAGTAGAGTCGGGGTTTCTTCATGTTGGTCAGGCTGGTCTCGAACTCCCGACCTCAGGTGATCCGCCCACCCTGGCCTCCCAAAGTGCTGGGATTACAAGCGTGAGCCACCGCGCCCAGTCCAAATTTTTTTTTCCTTTAAGTGAACACTGGCCAGCACAGTGGCTCACACCTATAATTCCAGCATTTTGGGAAGTCAAGGTAGGAGGAGCGCTTGAGGCCAGGAGTTCAAGACCAGCCTAGGCAACATAGTAAGATCCCATCTTGCTATGTTTAGAATAACAAAATTAGAATAACAAAATGGCCAGTCGTGGTGGCTCATGCCTATAATCCCAGCACTTTGGGAAGCCAAGGCAGGTGGACTGCTTGAGCCCAGAGGTTCGAGACTAGCCTGGAAAACATGGCAAAACCCCATCTCTACCAAAAAACACAAAAATTAGCTGTGCATGGTAGTGTTCACCTATAGTCTTACAGCTACTTGGGAGATGGAGGTGGGAGAATTGCTTGAACCTGGGAGGCAGAGGTTGCAGTAAGCCAAGATCACATCACTGCACTCCAGCCTGGGTGACAGGGAGACTCCATCTCAAAAAAAAAAAAAAATTAGCCGGCATGGTAGCACACACCTGTAGTCCCAGCTACCTAAGAGGCTGAGGCAGGAGGATCCTTTGAGCCCAGGAATTCAAGGTTATAATGAGCTATGATCATGCCACTGCACTCCAGCCTGGGCAAGAGTGCAAGACCCTGTCTCTTGAAGAAAAGAGGCCAGGCACGGTGGCTCATGTCTGCAATCCCAGCACTTTGGGAGGCTCAGGCAGGCAGATCATATGAGGTCAGGAGTTCGAGACCAGCCTGGCCAGCATGGTGAAACCCCGTCTCTACTAAAAATACAAAAACTAGGTCGGATACGATGGCTCACACCTGTAATCCCAGCATTTTGGGAGGCTCAGGTGGGCGGATCACAAGGTCAGGAGTTTGAGACCAGCCTGAACAACATGGTGAAACCCCGTCTCTACTAAAAATACAAAAAAATTTGCCAGGCATGGTGGCGCATGTCTGTAGTCCCAGCCACTCGGGAGGCTGAGGCAGGAGAATTGCTTGAACCCAGGAGGTAGAGGATGCAGTAAGCCGAGATCGCGCCACTGCACTCCAGTCTGGGCAATAGAGAGAGAGTCCATCTCAAAGAAAAGAAAAAGAAAGAGAAGAAAAGAGTAATTCCAACAAAGAACAGAAAACAGAGAGATGCTGGGAAAGGGGCAGCCATGGCACGAGAGGAAGCGGTCAATTATGAGGCCATTCTGCACTGTTTACAGTTAACAGCCCTGAGATGGGCAAGTAGAGCACATTAGCCCCATTTCACAAACAGTAAAGCCAAGGCTCAGAGAGGTCCAAGTCAAAGAACTTGTACAGAGCAGGCCCAGGACTAGAGCCAGCACTGAAACTGCTTTTTTGACCATCTTAGCCACCCTAAGCAGTGAGTTAATGCTCCCATTGGAAACTGACAGAGCAAGTGCTCCTGTTTACTCTGTGGGATCCCAGGAGGGTTTAGCTTGCTCTGGAATAGTACTGACCAATATTTACATCAACAAAAACATGAACATATTCAGTATTTTCCCTAGTCCTGCACAGCTAGTCATTATGTGCCTGTGTTGTTGTGCAAGGAATATTTCTAGGCTCCTACTGCCCAGGCAAAACAAAACCTGGCAGATGGAGCTGGACATCTGAGGAGAGTTACATAAACCTGCCTTAAATCTTCCAAATTCCAGCATAACTGGTCTATCAAAGTAAATACTTGTAACAGAAATGCAAACTTTCCAAGCTTGCATAAGGCAACTGTTGGCAATGACACTAAAATCATGACTTTTCTTTTTTTCCCCTGAGACAGGGTCTCGCTTTGTTGCCGAGGCTGGAGTGCAGTGGCATGATCATGGCTCACTGCAGTTTCAACCTACAGATCCCAAGCGATCCTCCCACCTCAGCCTTCTGAGAAGCTGCGACTACAGGCATGTGCCAATGTGCCCAACTAATCTTTTTATTTTTGTGTAGAGACAGGGTCTCACTCCGTTGGGCAGACTGGTCTCAAACTCCTAGGCTCAAGTGATCCTCCCGCCTCAGCCTTCCTAAGTGCTGAGATTATAAGCATGAGCCACCGTGCCTGGCCACTAAACCATGACTTAAATGTAATCCAATATACTGAAAATCCAAACATAAGCCTCATGGCCTTCTAATGCAATTCTCTCATTTCACCTAATATTTAGCTAAGGGGCAGGACCCATGCCAAGACATCATCACTTCTGTAGGTCAGCAGTATGATAGCTATCTTACATTTAGTTATCATCATAACTAATTACATCTGGGGCTGCGCACGGTGGCTCACACCTGTAATCCCAGCACTTTGGGAGGCCGAGGAAGGTGAATCATCTGAGGTCAGAAGTTCAAGACCATCCTGGCCAACATGGTGAAACCCCCCGTCTCTACTAAAAATACAAAAATTAGCCAGGTGTGGTGGTGGGCACCTGGAATCCCAGCTACTCGGGAGGCTGAGGCAGGAGAATTGCTTGAGCCTGGGAGGCGGAGGTTGCAGTGAGCCAAGATCACGTCATTGCACTCCAGCCTAGATTACAAGAGTGAAACTCCATCTCAAATAAATAAATAAACAAATAATACACTTGGCTATGATCACAACTTTATGAAGTCATCTCATCATCCGCTGTACAAATCAGGGCACTGAGGCTCAAAGGCACAACACTAAGGAGTCAAAGGCAGAAATCTACATCTGAACTCTGTTACTCTATCACAGCACAGTGCTTCTCAGAGGTTACAACACACTCCTTCCCAGGTGGTCATTCTAACAGGACATGACAAAGAAAACACTCAACAGAGGCTTAGAAGAACGCACTGCCCACAACCTCCACAGTAAGCACGGGGGAAGCGTGGCCAAGGCTCCAACTCAGCAGGCCTTGACACCAGCTTCTGGCTGCCAGGCCTCATTCCTGGAAGGTGTTTCCGTGTCCATCTGTACATGGGTGTGCCTGGCATTCCTGACCTCCATTACATACTCCAGAGTCCAGCACCCCACTAACAGACTGATAGCTCCTTGAGGGCTGGGACACCGACCTCCTCAAGTCTGTCCACAACAGATTCAACCACACAAAGCCTGACACAGGACAAAGGGGCACGACGGGAACTGCCTGTGTAAAACTTGAGGAGAATCCTTCAGGAAGCTTAGATTTTCTTATGCTGACTGTTCTTTTTTTTGAGACAGAGTCTTGCCCAGGCTGGAGTGCAGTGGCATGATCTCGGCTCACTACAAGCTCTGCCTACCGGGTTCACGCCATTCCCCTGCCTCAGCCTCCCAAGTAGCTGGGACTACAGGTGCTCATCACCACGCCCGGCTAATTTTTTTTGTATTTTTAGTAGAGACGGGGTTTCATCATGTTATCCAGGATGGTCTCGATCTCTTGACCTTGTGATCCGCCCGCCTCAGCCTCCCAAAGTGCTGGGATTACAGGTATGAGCCACCGCGCCCGGCTGCTGACTGTTCTTAATGAGAGGTGTGCTGGTGTGAAACACTATTTTTTACAAGCCACCTCAGATAGGTTCAGAGGCTATTCAACCTCTGAGTCATACCCTCTCCCTCACCGTGAGCAGGTGGGTCCCCTCTTAGAAAGATGGAGCACCACATGAGCCCTGACATTAGCCCATGAGCCCTTTGACATTAGCACCTGCTTTAGTTGCAGATGTGCCTGCTGGGGTAGGGGCTGTCAAAAGAGAATGTTCCCCGCTTCGCCTACCTATGCTAGGAAAGTGGGGGCAAAATCTGACAAGAAAATGAAATACAGAAAACTATCAACACAGTCCTGGAAGTGTTAAAAATCAAAACAAACAAAATCCAAACAGCCACCGGATCTGAAATGAACCCTCTTCCTCTCCATCTTGTCCCTTCCTCAAAACCAAAAGCAACCATCTAAAAAGCAGGAGCAAGGCCCGGAGAGCAGGGGACCTTGACGGTGGGCCTGGCTCTACCACTCACTTCAGCCTCCTAATCTGTAAACTGAGGCCACTGATGTCTGCTTTCCAAGGTCCCTCACACAGCTCTGGAATTCTAGTGTGTGCGGCAAGGGTCAGAAGGAGAAACTACACAGCCACCAGAAGCAACTTTCTTAACTTTCTGCTTCAAGGTTGAAAGACAACGGCTGGGCACAGTAGCTCACACCTGTAATCCCAGCTATTTGGGAGGCTGAGGCAGGCGGATCACCTGAGGTTAGGAGTTCACGACCAGCTGGGCCAATACAGTGAAACCCACCTCTACTAAAAAATACAAAAATTAGGCTGGGCACAGTGGCTCACGCCTGTAATACCAGCACTTTGGGAGGCCAAGGCGGGCGGATCAGAGATCGAGACCATCCTGGCTAACACGGTGAAACCCCGTCTTCACTAAAAATACAAAAGATTAGTCGGGCGTGGTGGCCTGTAGTTCCAGCTACTTGAGAGGATGAGGCACAAGAATGGCGTGAACCCGGGAAGTGGAGCTTGCAGTGAGCCAAGATTGTGCCACTACACAAGACTCCATCTCAAAAAAAAAAAAAAACAAAAAAAAACAAAATTAGCCAGGTGAGGCCGGGCGCGGTGGCTCAAGCCTGTAATCCCAGCACTTTGGGAGGCCGAGGCGGGCGGATCACGAGGTCAGGAGATCGAGACCATCCTGGCTAACATGGTGAAACCCCGTCTCTACTAAAAATACAAAAAACTAGCCGGGCGTGGTGGCGGGCGCCTGTAGTCCCAGCTACTCGGAGGCTGAGGC
>NC_037678.1:33458183-33475371 GCF_003255815.1 Theropithecus gelada | reverse complement strand
GATGGTCTCGATCTCCTGACCTCGTGATCCACCCGTCTCGGCCTCCCAAAGTGCTGGGATTACAGGCTTGAGCCACCGCGCCCGGCCTCCACCTTCCTTCTACTCCGTTCTCTGCGCTTGGTGAATGAAGAAATTAGCACATTACTGAGCCCTTGTAATCCCCTGGCCAGATTGGATGCTTAATAAACATTTGATGAAGGACGGTCTTCTGACCTAGAGCTATGGCCAAATGACAGAACAAATGGTCATTGCTACTGGTGCCTTTGGGAAGTGGGCAAAGCCTCAAGCTTCAGACTGCAGAGGAAGGAGGGTGATTGAAATAGATCCAGGCTGGGATTGGTGGCTCATGCCTGTAATCTCAGCACTTTGGGAGGCCAAGGTGGGCGGATTGCCTGAGGTCAGGAGTTTGAGACCAGCCTGGCCAATGTGGTGAAACCCCGCCGCTGCCAAAAATACAAAAATTAGCCAGGCGTGGTGGCACATGCCTGTAATCCCAGCTACTTGGGAGGCTGAGGCAGAAGAATCGCTTGAATCCAGGAGACAGAGGTTACAGTGAGCCAAGATCGCTCTACTGCACTCCAGCCTGGATGACAGAACGAGACTCCATCTCAAAAAAAAAAAAAAAAATAGATCCAAAGGGAAGAGAAATGCAGATGCTAGAAGACAGAAGATATGTCTGTCCTGGTAGCAGTGTGGAATTGGGAAACAGAAACGCTGCCAGCAGCAATGGGGATCTCAGGAAGCAGTGCCTGCTTGTCCAAAGGCTAAGGGATTACAGTAACACTCAGGCTGCCAGAGCCAGCGGGTAAGACCCTGCAAGCACCAGTTCAGAGCCCAGACTCAGGTCACACAGACCTGCACATAAGTCCCTGTGTGACCCTGGGCAGTTTCCTTCTCTGGAGAGGATAGTGCTAGGCTCCATGGCTATAGGGGGGATTCAGGGATGAGGCTTATAAAGTGCAGATGGGAAGGGGCTGACCACTTGCTGCAGAGGCACATGAGCTGGGGAGCTGAGCCAGGGCCACCAAGGCAGTAGGCCAGCCCAGCAGGCCAGGGGCCCCTGCCAGAGAGCTAGAAGCTGGCACAATGCTGCCCTCCTGGCCCAGGAAGATGTGGACCAGCCGGGCAGGCTGCAGAGCCCAGGAAGAGCACCACGATACCTCTCCAGGTATCCAGCCCCACCCAGTGCTGGGGGATGGAAGGAACTCCACTGGAACTCAGCTGGTTAGAGTCTGGCCAGGTGACCTTCCCTCTCTGAGCTCCAGTCCTCCCTGCACCCTCAAATGAGGGTCATAATAGGATGGGCAAATATCAGTGCAAGAAGGGATGTGCCTGCCCTGAGGGTGGTGGGCATGAGTGAGGGCCGGTACAGACAGCCAGACTGCAGGAGGCTGGTGGTTTGCAGCTCCAGTTCCCACTGCCCGAAATCGCCTCTCAGCTCTTCTGGCAGCCCTCACTCCCTCTCCTTCAGCTCTCAGCCCCTGTGTTTCCTCCTTGCCTCATCCAGGAATCCTGCTCTGATGCGGCTCTTCTCCCCCTCAGCGCCACATTCCTCACCCAGAGCACTTGCCCAAGCACCAACTACATTCCATTGTTATTCGTATTTGACCTTTGCATCCTCCCCCAGACTGAGCCCTGAGGAACCCAGTTTGAAAACCATTCAGGTAATCCATCACTTTCATTTATTGTTTGTTTTGAGACAGTCTTGCTCTGTCACCCAGGCGGTAGTGCAGTGGCACAACCTCAGCTCACTGTAACCTCCACTTCCCAGGTTAAAGCAATTATCCTGCCTCAGCCGCTGGAGTAGCTGGGATTACAGGCACCTGCCACCACGCCCAGCTAAGTTTTGTATTTTTTAGTAGAGATTTCACCATGTTAGCCAGGCTGGTCTCAATCTCCTGATCTCAAGTGATCCACTCACCTCAGCCTCCCAAAGTGCTGAGATTGCAGGCGTGGGCCACCATGTCCAGCTTCGCTTTCATTTAATATGTGAGAAAGCTGGACCAGGAGAGGGCAGGAGTATGATGAGCTCATGCTGGGACACCTGCCTCCCAGTCTGCAGCTCATTCTCATAGATCATGGACTGTCAATTCCCTGAGGGCAGCAGCCACATCTGGCCTGTCTGCCTCTGTCTTCTTCAGTCATGTATTTACTGAGCACCTATCGTGTGCCAGGCACTGTTCTAGACATGGAGGAGACAGCAAAGAACAGACAGAAAACACATAGAAACAAAAATAAAAAATATGCCGCTGGGGGTGGTGGCTCATGCCTGTAATTCCAGCACTTTGGGAGGCTGAGGTGGGAGGATCACTCGAGATTACGAGTTTGAGACCAGCCCAGGCAACATAGGGAGACCCTGTCTCTACAAAAAAAAATTTTTTTTAAGTTTTTAATAAATAAAAATAAAGGATATGGAATGAAAAGCTGGGGGAGCTACTGTAGCAATGGGGGATGGGAAGTTTAAACACTCCTGCATGCTCTCGAATGGAGCCCATTCGCCTCCTCAAGGCCAGGCAGGCTCTACAAAGCTTGGGGCTTTGGTAACCAAACAGAAATGGAGCCAGGCCAGGCCGGCAGGAGAAGGATGTGAACCAGGTTGCCCAGGAACCCAGATTCTATGGCCCAAAAGTCATAGACTGGGGCTGTATAGAGAGGGAAAGTGGAATACAGGGCTGGCGCTGTGGGGCCAACTGAGATGTAAAGGGGACATAACACCTTCTCTCCAGGTCAGAGAACTCATGACGTATTGGGATGGCGGGTGTGTGTGTCGTGTGTGTGTGTGTGTGTGTGTGTGTGCGCGCACATAATAGGCAAGAGGTCCTCTAACCCAGGGGTTCTCAAACGTATTTCAAGGAGCATAACCTTTTATTAAACCAAAGTGCTTCTTCGAATCTGATAAAAGACACTTTTTTTTTTTTTGGAGACAGAGTCTCGTTCTGTCGCCCAGGTTGCAGTGCAGTGGCCGGATCTCAGCTCACTGCAAGCTCCGCCTCCCAGGTTTACGCCATTCTCCTGCCTCAGCCTCCTGAGTAGCTGGGACTACAGGCGCCCGCCACCTTGCCCGGCTAGTTTTTTGTATTTTTTAGTAGAGACGGGGTTTCACCGGGTTAGCCAGGATGGTCTCGATCTCCTGACCTCATGATCCGCCCGTCTCGGCCTCCCAAAGTGCTGAGATTACAGGCTTGAGCCACCGCACCCGGCCAAATGACACTTAAGAGTAGATCTACCCACTGAAGCAAGTAGGGGCAGTGTCTCCCCATCCGCTTCCTGCAGGTCTCCTCCCAACAGGCCTATGGTATTTCTGTGTTGTATTTATTTTTATTTTTTATTATTGTTTTTATTTTGGGGGGTTGGGTTTTTTGTTTTTTTGGTTGTTTGAAACAGAGTCTGGCTCTTTTGTCCAGGTGGGAGTGCAGTGGCACAATCTCAATCCACTGTAACCTCTGCTTCCCAGGCTCAAGCTATCCTTCCATCTCAGCCTCCCAAATAGCTGGGACTATAGGCGTGCACCACCATGTCTGGCTAAATTTATATATATATATATATTTTTAATACAGATGCAGCCTTGCCATGTTGCCCAGGCTGGTCTTGAACTCCTGAGCTCAAGTGATCTGCCTGTCTCAGCCTCCCAAACTGCTGGGATTACAGGCATGAGCCATCACACCTGGCCTGTCGTTAATTTTTTTTTCTTTTTTTTGAGTCGGACTCTCGCTCTGTTGCCCAGGCTAGAGTGCAATGGTGTGATCTCGGCTCACTGCAACCTCCACCTCCCGGGTTCAAGCAATTCTGCTTCAGCCTCCTGAGTAGCTGGGATTACAGGCACCTGCCAGCACGCCCAGCTAATTTTTGTATCTTTGGTAGAGACAGGGTTTCACCATATTGACCAGGCTGGTCTCGAACTCCTGACCTCATGATCCGCCCACCTCGGCCTCCCCACTGGGATTACAGGTGTGAGCCACTGCGCCTGGCCTGTTAATTTTTTTTTATTGGCCAGGTGTGGTGGCTTTTGCCTATAATCTCAGTACTTTGGGAGGCCGAGGCAGGTGGATTGTTTGAGGTCAGGAGTTTAAGACCAGCCTAAGCAACATGGTAAGACTCTATCTCTACAAAAAAAATATAAGGGGAGGGGAGGGGAGTGGAGGGGAAGGGGGAGGGAAGGGGAGGGAAGGGGAGGGAGGGGGAGGGAGGGAGAGGGAGGGGGAGGGAGGGGGAGGGAAGGGGAGGGAAGGGGAGGGAAGGGGAGGGAAGAGGAGGGAAGAAGGGAAGGGAAAAAGAGAAATTAGCCGGGCATGGTGGTGTTAGCCTGTAGTCACAGCTACACGGGAGGCTAAAGTGGGAGGATTGTTTGAGTCCGGGAGGCAAACGTTGCAGTATGCCGAGATCACGCCACTGCACTCCAGCCTGGATGACAGAGCAAGACCCTGTCTCCAAAAAATAAATAATAAAACAATTTTAAAATTTATTTTATTTTACTTTTTTTTTTAGAGATGGAATCTGTCTCTGTAGCCCAGGCTGGAGCGCAGTGGCATGATCATTGCTCACTGCAGCTTTGAATTCTTGAGCTGAAACTATCCTCCGCTTCAGCCTCCCAAGTAGCTGGGGCTACAGGCACATGCCACCATGCCTGACTTTTTTTGTTTATTTTAGAAACAGGGTGTCACTATGTCTTCCAGGCAGGACTGTGGTGGCTTACTCATGGCTCACTTCAGTCTTGGCGTCCCAGGCTCAAGCAATCTTCCCACCTAGCCTCCCAAGTATCTAGGACTACAGGCATGTACTACCATACCCAGGTAATTTTTGTGGTTTTTGTAGAGGGGTGTCATGTTGCCCAGGCTGGTCTCAAACTTTGGAGCTCAAGCAATCCACCCATCTTCGTCTCCCAAAGTGCTGGGAATACATAAGCCACCATGCTGGGCCACATTTTTTTAAATTTCTCTTTGAGATGGAGTCTCTCTCTGTCACCCAGGCTGGAGTGCAATGACGTCATCTCAGCCCACTGTAACCTCTGCCTCTGCCTCCTGGGTTCAAGCGATTCTACTGCGTCAGCCTCCTGAGTAGCTGGGATTACAGGCTCACGCTACCATGCCCGGCTAATTTTTGTATTTTGAATAGAGACATGGTTTCACCATGTTGGCTAGGCTGGTCTTGAACTCCTGATCTCAAGTGATCCACCCGCCTTGGCCTCCTAAAGTGCTGGGATTACAGGCATGAGTCACCGCGTCCAGCCTACAAAAAAAATTTGTTGCATTTTTGGTAGAGATGGGGTTTTACTGTGTTAGCCAGGATGGCCTTGATCTCCTGACCTGGTGATCCGCCTGCCTCAGCCTCCCAAAGTGCTGGGATTACAGGCGTGAGCCACCGCGCCCGGCCCAAAAATGTTTTTAAAATTGTCAGCTGGAGCCGGGCACAGTCCGTCTCAAAAAAAAAAAAAAAAAAAATTGGCAGCCGGGCCCGGTGGCTCATGCCTGTAATCCTAGCACTTTGGGAGGCCGAGTCAGGCAGATGACTTTACTTGAGGTCAGGAGTTCAAGACCAGCCTGGTCAACATGGTGAAATCTATGTCTACTAAAAATACAAAAATTAGCCTGGTGGTGTGGCACACGCCTGTAATCCCAGCTACTAGGGAGGCTGAGGCAGGAGAATCACTTGAACCCGGGAGGCGGAGGTTACAGTGAGCTGAGATCATGCCACTGCACTCCAGGCTGCAGAACAGAGCAAGACATCATCTCAAAAAAAAAAAAAAAGAAAAAAAAATTGTAGAGATGAGGGTCTCTCTTTGTTGCCGAGGCTGGTCTCAATCTCCTGGTTTCACATAAGCTTCCTGCCTTGACTTCTCAAAATTCTGGGATTACAAGTGTGAGCCACTGCACCCAGCTTATGTGTGTTTTTTTTAGGGATAGCATCTCATCACTATGTTGCCCAGGCTGGAGCGCAGTGGCTATTCATACCACTGGGGACAGGGAGACACGACAGACAGAGAAGTAAAGGGGCCTCTGATGTGACTTCAATATCAAGGTCTCATCGGGTTCAGTGGCTCACACCTGTAATCCCAGCACTTTGAGAGGCCCAGGCAGGTGGATCACTTGAGGTCAGAATTTCAAGACCATCCTGGCCAACATGCTGAAATCCTGTCTCTACTAAAAAGTACAAAAAATTATCTGGGCATGGTGGCACGAGCCTGTTATCCCAGCTACTTGGGAGGCTGAGGCAGGAGAATCACTTGAACCTGGAAGGCAGAAGTTGCAGTGAGCTGAGATTGCACCACTGTACTCCAGCCTGGGTGACAGAGTGAGGATCTGTCTCAAAAAATAATAATAATAATAATAATTTAAAAACCAATGTCTCGATGCAGATGGCCAGATATCAGGTGTCCATCCATGTTTCCCAAAAGCCACTTGGCACCAGGAACAGGCAGGAAGGGCAAAGAGGAGCCAGACTGAAGCAGGGCTCCTTAGCTTCCAAGCCACACAGGTGGCCACCAGTCAGAGACAGGCAGTGTGTGTGTGTGTGTGTGTGTGTGTGTATGTTTCTTCTGCAGCTCATTGTGTGTGTGTGTGTCTGTATGTTTCTTCTGCAGCTCAGTGTGTGTGTGTGTGTCTTCTGCGGCTCAGGATGCCTCCAGCATTTCTGCTGAAGCCTCACCCTCACTCCTAGCCCATCCTGAGGCCTCTACCTAAAGTGCCAATGAGTAGCCCAGACACTGGGGCTCCAGCGTTTGTCACCAGGTGGTACCTGGATGTGGGAGGTAGGCAGGCCAGATGGCCAGTTTGGGCAGTGCCCCTCATGCCTATCTGGCCCTGGGTCCCTACGCCACCTTGCTGGGGAGGGTCTTTTCGTTTATACCTCCTCTGAGCCGACTCTGCACAGTAACACAAATGGGTATCAGGCACATCCTTTCCCCAAAAGGTGGATGACCAGTTGGGTGATCAGGGCTGTTATGGGGGCTGAAGGGTCCTGGGGAGTCCAGGTCTAGCCAAGTTGAGGCATATCCTACTGCATTTTCCAGCCATCTGACCCAAATACACCACCTGAACCCATGACCAGGTATGCCCACACCCCTTGGGTGGCCTTGACACACACACCCTGCCCCTTTCTCCAAGTCCAGGAGCAGCAGCCCAGACTTCCCTCAGGGCACCTCAGCCTGCTTGGGACTGCACAGTGCCTGGGAGGGTGCCTAGGGAGGGTCACAAGGGACATGGTGCTAGAAGCAGGAAAAGTGTAGGGACCAGAAAAGCCCTCGTGCATCCTGGAAGGGACATGGGCCAGTTTGAGCAGGGGTGTGGGAGTGCAGCCCTGGCCTTGCCAGGTGGAAAGGCACGTGGGCCAGACATCCGTGGCAGGAGGCGGGGAACACTGCAAGAGACGGAAGGGGCGCGCGGAGACCCCCAGGGGGCGCCGGAAGGGGCACGCCGGGCGGTTGGCCGCTGCCGGGGCGGCGGCCGTTGGCGAGCTGCGGTCGGCCAGGCGAAGTCTGGAGTCCAGTCGGGCCGCGGCCGCAATGGCCAAGGACTCGCCCAGCCCCTTGGGCGCGTCGCCCAAGAAGCTGGGCTGCTCCAGCCCGGCAGCGGCAGTGTTGGAGAACCAGAGGCGGGAGCTGGAAAAGCTACGGGCCGAGCTGGAGGCGGAGCGGGCGGGCTGGCGGGTGGAACGCCGGCGCTTCGCTGCTCAGGCGCGCCAGCTGCGGGAGGAGGCCGAGAGGGAGCGGCGGCAGCTGGCTGACCATCTGCGCTCCAAGTGGGAGGCACAGCGCGGCCGGGAGCTGCGGCAGCTGCAAGAGGAGATGCAGCGGGAACGCGAGGCCGAGATCCGGCAGCTGCTGCGCTGGAAAGAGGCCGAGCAGCGGCAGCTGCAGCAGCTGTTGCACCGTGAGCGCGATGGCGTGGTGCGCCAAGCCCGGGAACTGCAGCGCCAGCTGGCCGAGGAGCTGGTGAACCGCGGCCACTGTAGCCGCCCGGGGGCGTCCGAGGTCTCCGCGGGGCAGTGCCGCTGTCGCCTGCAGGAAGTGTTGGGGCAGCTTCGCTGGCAGACTGATGGCGAGCAGGCGGCGCGCATCCGCTATCTGCAGGCGGCGCTGGAGGTGGAGCGCCAGCTCTTCCTCAAGTACATCCTGGAGCACTTCCGCAGGAACCCCGCTTTGTCGGAACCCGCGGACCCCCAAGCTGTGCATTCCTTGGAAGAGCGGCTGCCCCAGACCTCGAGCGGCTCTTGCCACGCCCCTAAACCCGCCTGTCAACTCGGATCTCTAGACAGCCTGAGTGCCGACGTCGGTGTCCACTCCCGCCCGCTTGACCTGGTGTCCTCTGCGTGCTCCAGCTCCCTAGACGGACTGCTCTCCACGCGCGCCAGCTCCCTTGATTGCTTCGCACCAGCACGTTCCCGCTCGCTTGACAGCACCTGGAGTCTCCCCAAGGCCTCCAAATCCGAGGAGCGGTCCTCCTCACCAAACACCTCCATCCCTGGCTCCCAGAGTCTCCCGCCGCCACCATCGCCACTCCGGCCGCCACCATCGCCACTCCTGCCACCACTACCACCATCAGTCCACAGGAAACTCAGCAACCCGCAGGGAGGAGAAGGCTCTGAGAGCCAGCCCTGCAAAGTCCTGACTCCCTCACCCCCGGGCCTGGGCCACCAAGAGCTGATAAAGCTGAACTGGCTGCTGGCCAAGGCGTTGCGGGTGCTGGCGCGCCGCTGTTCTACCCTGCAAGAGGAGAACAAGCAGCTGCGGCGTGCAGGCTGCCCCTACCAGGCAGACGAGAAGGTGAAGCGGCTCAAGGTAAAGCGCGCGGAGCTGACCGGGCTCGCGCGGCGCCTAGCTGACCGCGCCCGCAAGCTGGAGGAGACCAACCTTCGGGCGGTGAGCGCGCCTGTGCCCGGCGAGAGTTGCGCCGGCCTGGAGCTATGCCAAGCCTTTGCCCGCCAGCGCGCCCAGGACCTGTCGGAGCAGGCGAGCGCGCTGCTGGCCAAGGACAAGCAGATCGAAGAGCTGCGGCAGGAGTGCCACCTCCTGCAGGCGCGTATCGCCTCGGGCCCCTGCAGCGACCCGCATACTGGAAGGGGAGGCCCCTGCACCCAGTGGCTCAACCTCAGAGACTTAGACCGCTTGCAGCGCGAGTCCCAGCGGGAAGTGCTGCGCCTGCAGAGGCAGTTGACGCTTCAGCAGGGCAACGGTGGCGCCAGGCCCGAGGCGGGTGGCCAGAGCACAACCTGCGAGGAGGTGCGACGGCAGATGCTGGCGCTGGAGAGCGAGCTGGACCAGCGGCGGCGCGAGTGCGAGGAGCTGGGCGCGCAGGCGGCGGCGGCGCGGCGACGCGGCGAGGAGGCCGAGACACAGCTGCAGGCGGCGCTGCTCAAAAACGCCTGGCTGGCGGAGGAGAATGGGCGGCTGCAGGCCAAGACAGACTGGGTGCGGAAGGTGGAGGCTGAGAATAGCGAAGTGCGCGGCCACGTGGGCCGCGCGTGTCAAGAGCGCGATGCCGCCGGCTTGATGGCCGAACACCTGCTGCAGCAGGCGGCGCGCGGGCAGGACAGGCAGCAGCAGCTGCAATGCGACCCGCAGAAGGCCCTGTGTGACCTTCATGCTTCCCAGAAGGAGATACAGGCGCTCCAGTGTCAGCCTGTTCACCCTCCCGAACAGCCCTGGGAGACCAGTCAAATGCCGGAGTCCCAAGTTAAGGGTAGCAGAAGGCCCAAGTTCCAGGCACTGCCTGAAGACTACACAGTGTCACAGCCCAACAGAGACATACATGAGAAAAGGGAAGTCTCCCTTGAGGAGACCCCAGTTGCCCTTGGGGAGCCAGCCAGTGTCCCCCAAGTTTCAGAGACAGTCCCTGCGAGCCAACCTGTGTCCAAGAAAACCAGCTCCCAGTCAAACTCCTCCTCTGAGGGGTCGATGTGGGCCACCGTGCCATCCTGCCCTACTCTGGATAGGGACACAGCCAGTGAGGTGGATGACCTGGAGCCTGACAGCGTGTCCCTGGCCCTGGAAGTGGGGGGCTCAGTGGCTCCTGCTGCCCCCAAGCTCAAGATCTTTATGGCTCAGTATAACTATGACCCATTCGAGGGGCCCAATGATCACCCCGAGGGTGAGCTGCCCCTCACAGCTGGGGACTACATATATATCTTTGGGGACATGGATGAAGATGGATTCTATGAGGGGGAGCTTGAGGATGGCCGGCGGGGGCTGGTGCCCTCCAACTTGGTGGAGCAGATTCCAGACAGCTACATCTCAGGCTGCCTGCCTGCAAAATCCCCTGACCTACGCCCCCATCAACTCCCAGCTGGGCAGGATGAAGCTCTGGAGGAAGACAGCTTATTACCTGGGGAAGCCCAGGGAGTGGTGGACAGAGGGCTATACCAGATGGTAAGGGTGGGCTCCAAGACAGAAGTAGCAACAGAGATCCTGGATACCAAGATGGAAGCCTGCCAGCTGGGCTTGCTGCAGAGCATGGGGAAGCAGGGCCTTTTCAGATCCCTTCTGGGGACCAAAGGGGTGCTCCGTATGGCTCCCATGCAGCTACACCTGCAGAATGTCACAGCCACATCGGCCAAGATCACCTGGGTCTACAGCAGCCACCGCCACCCCCACGTGGTGTATCTTGATGACCGAGAGCATGCCCTGACCCCAGCGGGTGTGAGCTGCTACATCTTCCAGGGCCTGTGCCCTGGCATGCACTACCGGGCGCGGGTGGAGGTGCGGCTGCCATGGGACTTACTGCAGGTGTATTGGGGAACTATGTCCTCCACCATCACCTTTGACACACTCTTGGCAGGACCTCCCCACCCGCCACTGGATGTGCTGGTGGAGCGCCATGCCTCGCCAGGCGTCCTAGTGGTCAGCTGGCTCCCTGTGACCATTGACTCAGCTGGGTCCTCCAATGGAGTCCAGGTCACCGGTTATGCTGTGTATGCAGATGGGCTTAAGGTTTGTGAGGTCACCGATGCCACTGCTGGGAGCACTCTATTGGAATTCTCCCAGCTACAGGTGCCCCTAACGTGGCAGAAGGTCTCAGTGAGAACCATGTCACTCTGTGGTGAGTCCCTGGATTCGGTGCCAGCTCAGATCCCCGAGGACTGCTTCATGTGTCACCAATGGCCAGAGACTCCACCCTTCAGCTACACTTGCGGCGACCCATCCACCTACAGAGTCACCTTCCCCATCTGCCCCCAGAAGCTGGCACTGGCTCCTCTGAATGCCAAGGACAGCCCCCACAACCCTGGAAGCTGTGGGGAGCCCCAGGACAAGTTCCTAGAAGCATTCTTTGAAGAACCACCAAGGAGGCAATCCCCAGTGTCCAACCTGGGCTCAGAAGGAGAATATCTGAGTTCAGGGACTGGCAGCCAAGCCGAGGAGCTTGCAGAGGCCTGGGAGGGCTGTAGAAAGGACCTGCTGTTTCAGAAGAGTCCCCAGCATCACAGACCACCTTTGCTCAGTGACCAGCCTGAGAAGGAAAATTGCTACCAGCACATGGGCACCAGCAAAAGCCCTGCTCCAGAATTCATCCAACTACACACCAAGTGTGGGTCTAGGAAAGAACCGTGTCAGGAAAAGGCTGCCCTTGAGAGGATACTTCGGCAAAAGCAAGATGCCCAAGGGTTCACACCTCCCCAGCTGGGCGCCAGCCAACAGTATGCATCTGACTTCCATAACATTTTGGAGGAGGAGCAGGAGGCACTGTGCTTGGATCCGTGGGGCACAGAGAGGCAAGAGGAGAGGAGGGAGCCCAAGCCCCACAGCAGGCAAGGACAGGCTCTGGGGGCCAAGAGAGAGTGCCAACTCCACGAGCCCAGCTCAGCACCGTGTCCAGCTCCATCTGCCAAAGTCATCGAGATGCCCAGGGGTGGCCCCCAACAGCTGGGGACAGGGGCCAACACTCCAGCCAGGGTCTTTGTGGCCCTCTCTGATTACAGCCCCCTGGTGATGTCTGCCAACCCCAAGGCTGCAGAGGAGGAGCTGGTCTTCCAGAAAAGGCAGTTGCTAAGAGTGTGGGGCTCTCAGGACACCCACGGCTTCTATCTCAGCGAGCGCAACAGGCAAGTGGGCAATATCCCTGGGCACCTAGTGGCTGAGATGGAGGTGGGCACAGAGCAGACTGACAGGACGTGGTGTTTGCCGGCCCAAGGGCACCTGCCTTCTGTGGCCCACCTTGAGGACTTTCAGGGGCTCACCATCCCCCAGGGTTCCTCCCTGGTGCTCCAAGGGAACTCCAAGAGGCCCCCACTGTGGACTCCAAAGACCATGATAGCAGCTCTGGACTATGATCCCATGGATGGGCAAACAGGGGGCCAGGCGAAGGGCAGGCTGGCACTGAGGGCAGGAGATGTGGTCATGGTTTATGGGCCTATGGATGATCAAGGATTCTATTATGGAGAGTTGGGCGGCCACAGAGGCCTGGTCCCTGCCCACCTGCTGGATCACATGTCCCTCCATGGACACTGAGCAAGCATCCTTGCCCAGGTAGTAGTCTCTGGCTGCTCACACCCTGCCAGAGAAGAGGCAATCTTGCAGACCCTCACACCAGCACCCCTCCTCACCACCATAAGTAGCATGTGCTCCAAGTGCCACCATGTTAAACTGATGGTAGTCCTTAAACTGATGGTAGTCCTTAAGTGTTCCCTAGGCTCTGAAAGTAGCAGGACTTAAGCCTGAGTTATTTGCAAAAGCAAGCAAAACAAGCCAACCCCTGAGAGTTTGAGAGACCATTTCAAAAGTTGCTGATAACTATGGTAGGTATATGGAGAAGTGCCTTTTTTCTGTGGTCAATGTGTGTTTTCTCTAGGAGGTTAAGGTTGTCTATCCATTGCCTTGTATGTATGAAAGTCTCAAGAAAAGTCTATATCTTAAAAAAAAAAATGCAATCTGAATGTTATTTTTGGGATGTGAGGGTGATCTGGCTGCCACATCTGTCACCCCATTGATCACCAGGGTTGATTCGGCTGATCTGGCTGACTGGGTGGGTATCCCCTTCCTCCCTCACTGCTCCGTGTGTGTCCCTCCAGAAGCTGTGCGCTCAGTGGAAGAGGATGACCATCCCCGATAGAGGAGGATCGGTCTTCAGTCAAAGGTATAAGAGTAGCTGTGCTCCCCTGCTAGGACCTCCAAACAAGCTATCAGAATGTTATTTTTCTGTCTTATGTCCAACCCCTCATTAAAATGTTCATAGTAAAAACATATTTTAGAAGTTGAAGCACAACCAAGGAAAACATGAGCCTGGCTTTCCTCCCTCTCACTACCGTGCAGTGGGTCTGCAAGGGCTACAGAAATGTTTTCCTGGCCAGGGAAGGGAGGGTGCACCCTTCTGCTTTTTTTTTTTTTCCTTGCTGCAGTCTATTCCCAGAACACACTCCACCACGTGGTTCCCAGAACTCAGATTGTGCAGTGGCCACATCATCATTGGCTGGGGCTCACAGTCACAGCAGCAGAGGCCTCCCTAAACTCCCTGTCCTCTAGCCCCACCCACCGTCCCCTGCTCCTTACGCCCCCATGCTGGGTTCCCTGGCCTCACTTCCCTTGCCATGTTTTCATAATCCTCTCAGGCTCTGGGCATGCAGTGCTGCCCACGGTGGGACCAGATCATATAAGGAAAATACTGCAGTCTTATCTGGGGGCTGCACTGGGGACCTGAGAACACCTTATTCTACCATACCCGCTGCACCTCATCTGATGCTAACTTCTCTGCTTTGCTCAAGGTCCCTAGGCCCTGAATTCTTACTTTTTGAGGTCAGCGTGGCTCGGGCTGTGCTAGTTTGACTGCTGAGGGTCCTATTAAGAGCCAGGACTGAGGAGCAGGGCCTAAAAGACTACTCTGGGCCACATCTTCCCCGAGGGCATCCCCACAGGGAGGCTGTGTGCTGCTGAGCCCTTTGCGAAGAGTGAGTAGTCAGTAGTGTCTCCCAGCTTCAGATAGCTATTGTAGCTCACTGCTTTTCTTTTCTTTTTCTTTTTTTTTTTTTTTTTTTGAGACGGAGTCTCGCTCTGTCACCCAGGCTGGAGTGCAGCGGTGCGATCTCCGCTCACTGCGAGCTCTGCCGCCTCCCGGGTACACGCCATTCTCCTGCCTCAGCCTCCCGAGAAGCTGGGACTACAGGCGCCCGCCACCACGCCTGGCTAATTTTTTTTTGTATTTTTAGCAGAGACAGGGTTTCACCGTGTTTGCCAAGATGGTCTTGACCTCCTGACCTCGTGATCCACCCGCCTCGGCCTCCCAAAGTGCTGGGATTACAGGCGTGAGCCACCGCGCCC
Organism: Theropithecus gelada; assembly: GCF_003255815.1. Lineage (NCBI taxonomy): Eukaryota > Metazoa > Chordata > Mammalia > Primates > Cercopithecidae > Theropithecus > Theropithecus gelada. Next base: position 33,461,132 of record NC_037678.1, on the reverse strand, counting down.
GGCCAGCTCACTGCTTTTCTGAGTCCCTTCCTGTGAAGGACTACCTTGGGATGGCATTTCTTTTTCTTTTTTTTTTTTCTTTGGAGACAGAGTCTTGCACTGTTGCCCGGGCTGGAGTGCAATGGCACCATCTTGGCTCACTGCAACCTCTGCCTCCCAGGTTCACACGAGTCTCCTGCCTTAGCCTCCTGAGTATCTGGGGTTACAGGTGCACACCACTACACCCGGCTAATTTTTTGTATTTTTAGTAGAGACAGGGTTTCACTATGTTGGTCAGACTGGTCTTGAACTCCTGACCTCGTGATCCACCCGCCTTGGCCTCCCAAAGTGCTGGGATTACAAGCATGAGCCACCACATCCAGCCTTCTTTTCCTTTTTTTTTTTTTGTTTGAGATGGAGTCTCGCTCTGTTACCCAGGCTGGAGTGCAGTGGCACAATCTCAGTTCACTGCAAGCTCAGCCTCCTGGCTTCATGCCATTCTCCTGCCTCAGCCTCCCAAATAGCTGGGACTACAGGTGCCCGCCACCATGCCTGGCTAATTTTTTGTATTTTTAGTAGAGACGGGGTTTCACCATGTTAGCCAGGATGATCTCAGTCTCCTGACCTCGTGATCTGTCCACCTTAGCCTCCCAAAGTGCTGGGATTATAGGTGTGAGCCACCACACCCGGCCCTTTTCCTTTTTTTGAGGCAGAGTCTTGGTCTGTTGCCCAGGCTGGAGGGCAGTGGCAGAATCACAGCTCACTTGCAGTCTTGAGCTTCAGGACTCAAATGATTCTCTCACCTCAGCCTCCCAAGTAGCTAGGACCACAGATGTGCACTACCACGCCTGGCAAATTTGGTGTGTGTGTAGAGACAGGGGTCTTACTATGTTGCCCAGGCTGGTCTGAAACTCCTGGGCTCAAGAATCCACCTGCCTCAGCCTCCCAAAGTGCTGGGATTACAGGCCTGAGCCACCACACCTGGTGCCTGGCTAATTTTTTAATTTTTTGGCAGAGATGGGGTCCCGCTATGTTGCCCAGGCTGATCTGGAACTCCTGCGCTCAAGTGGTTCTCCTGCCTTGGCCTCCCGAAGTGCTGGCATTACAGGCCTGAGCCACTGCACACAGTGAACATTTCTTTTTTTTTTTTTTTTTTTTTTGGAGATAGAGTTTCACTCTTGTTGCCCAGGCTGGAGTGCAATGGCACAATCTCGGCTCACCACAACCTCTGCCTCCCAGGTTCAAGCAATTCTCCTGCCTCAGCCTCTGTAGTAGCTGGGATTATAGGCATGTGCCACCACGCCCGGCTAACTTTGTATTTTTAGTAGAGACGGGGTTTCTCCATTTTGGTCAGGCTGGTCTCAAACTCCCGACCTCAGGTGATCCGCCTGCCTCGGCCTCCCAAAGTGCTGGGATTACAGGCATAAGCCACCGCGCCCGGTGACATTTCTTTATTTGTCCCATTTTGCAGAAGAGCCTCCTAAGGCTCAGAGGGGCTCCTCATCTAAGGTCACATCATGGCTCAAAGTCACCTCCTCCATAGACTTCCCAGGCTGCCCCTCTGGGAGGGCGGGAATGAGGGGTGGTCTTTTCATACCCTTTCGTTTCCCTATGTCCAGCAACACTGTCAGAGGAAAGACACTTCCAGAATACCCAGGTAAAAAAAAAAAAAGAGAGAGAGAAAATAAGGAAAGGACACTGACTTCTTCGGTGTCATCAGAAATGACCAGAAGCACCTTGGGGCAGAAGGACCAGAGCTACCAACTAGTTCCATGGAAAGTTCATGAACTGGCGCCACTGGGTTCCACCACGCTGTCCCTGCGGTTAAAGGTGGGGATAGGGAAGGCACAGGCCTGAGGGCTGTCTCAACCCAACACACTTACTGCTGCCTTATCCTCAAAGAACACACCAGATGGCTGGGTGCGGTGGCTCACGCCTGTAATCCCAGCACTTTGGGAGGCCGAGGCGGGTGGATCACCTGAGGTTAGGAGTTTGAGACCAGCCTGGGCAACATGGCGAAACCCCATCTCTACTAAAAATACAAAAATTAGCCGGACGTGGTGGTGCATCCCTATAGTCCCAGATACTCAGAAGGCTGAGGCAGGAGAATCACTTGCAGCAGTGAGCCAAGATAGCACCACAGCACTCCAGTCTAGGCAACATAGTGAGACCCCATCTCTTTAAAAATAAATAAATAGGCTGGGCCCAGTGCGGTTGCTCATGCCTGTAATCTCAGCACTTTGGGAGGCCGAGGCGGGTGGATCATGAGGTCAGGAGATCAAGGCTATCCTGGCTAACACAGTGAAACCCCATCTCCACTAAAAAAAAATACAAAAAAATTAACTGGGTGTGGTGGTGGGCACTTGTAGTCCCAGCTACTGGGGAGGCTGAAACAGGAGAAGGGCATGAACCTGGGAGGCGGAGCTTGCAGTGAGCTGAGACTGCACCACTGCACTCCAGCCTGGGCAACAGAGCGAGACTCTGTCTCAAAATAAATAAATAAATAAATAAATAAATAAATAAATAAATAAATAAATAAGGCAGGGTGCCATGGCTCACACCTGTAATCCCAGCACTCTGGGAGGCTGAGGCGGGCAGATCACAAGGTCAGGAGTCGAAGACCAGCCTGACTAATACAGTGAAACCCTGTCTCTACTAAAAATACAAAAAAATTGGCTGGGTGCGGTGGCTCACGCCTGTAATCCCAGCACTTTGGGAAGCCAAGGTGGGCGGATCATGAGGTCAGGAGATCGAGACCATCCTGGCTAACACGGTGAAACCCTGTCTCTACTAAAAATACAAAAAATTAGCTGGGCATAGTGGCAGGTGCCTGTAGTCCCAGCTACTCGGGAGGTTAAGGCAGGAGAATGGCGTGAACCCGGGAGGTGGAGCTTGCAGTGAGCCAAAATCCAGCCACTGCACTCCAGCCTCGGAGATAGCGAGACTCCGTCTCAAAAAAAAAAAAAAATC
>NC_037678.1:33374526-33458120 GCF_003255815.1 Theropithecus gelada | reverse complement strand
CCTCGTGATCCGCTTGCCTCGGCCTCCCAAAGTGCTGGGATTACAGGCGTGAGCCACCGCACGTGGCCATATCTGGCTAATTTTTTTTTTGAGACAGAGTCTCACTCTGTCACCCAGGCTGGAATGCAGTAGTGTGATTTCGGCTCATTGCAACCTCCGCCTCCTGGTGCAAGTGATTCTCATGTCTCAGCCTCCCGAGTAGCTGGGATTACAGGCATGCACCACCACACCCAGCTAATTTTTTGTATTTTAGTAGAGACAGGGTTTTGCTATGTTGGCCAGACTGGTCTTGAACTCCTGACCTCAGATGATCTACCCGCCTTGCCTTGCTCCCAAATTTCTGGGATTACAGGTTGGAGCCACTGCACCCGGCCTATGGAATAGTTCTGAATGCCTTGCCTAGCTAGGGATCATTGTACATGTTGTATGCAGGGTAAACTGCAGCTGAAGGATCTATACCAGGGTGTTGGTGAAGATGCAATGGGGTTGCCCCAGCGTCCTTGAGAAAGACCACCACCTTGTGGCTGAGCGCAGTGGCTCACGCCTGTAATCCCAGCACTTTGGGAGGCCGAGGCGGGTGGATCATGATGTCAGGAGTTCAAGACCAGCCTGGCCAAGATGGTAAAACCCCGTCTCTACCAAAAATACAAAAAAAATTTAGCTGGGCATGGTGGCTCGCGCCTGTAATCCCAGCCACTTAGGAGGCTGAGGCAGAGAATTGCTTGAACCTGGGAGGCAGAGGTTGCAGTGAGTCAAGATCGTGCCACTGCACTCCAGCCTGGGAGACAGAATAAGACTCCATCTTAGGAAAAAGCAAAAGCAAAAACCTACCACCTTGTACTTCGTTCAACAGAGTGTCCAGTTGCTCCACGGCGCCTGCACTCCACAGGCTGCCGCCATCCGTGCCACACTGTCACCAAAGCAGAGCCCCCACTGCTCAGCCCAGAGACCTGCTCAATCCTTCTCGTTCACTGGAGCCCTTGATGGCCTGCGACCTTGATTGGCAGGTCCTTGGCTTCCTTCCCTTGGCATAATGTCCTTTAGCTTCATCCATGTTGTAGTATGTGTCAGAATTTCCTTCCTTTCATGAGTAATTGTTTAAGGCCAGGGTGGTGGCGCAAGCCTGTAGTTCTAGCACTTTGGAAGGCCAAGGTGGACGGATCGCTATAGCCGAGGAGTTGGAGACCAGCCTGGGTAACATGGCGAAACCTCATTTCTATTATTATTATTTTGAGACAGAGTCTTGCTCTGTCACCCAGGCTGGAGTGCAGTGGCACCATCTTGGCTCACTGCAACACCCATCTCCCAGGTTCAAGTGATTCTCCTGCCTCAGCCTCCTGAGTAGCCAGGATCATCGGCTGCCCGCCATAACGCCTGGCTAATTTTTTTGTATTTCCAGTACAGACAGGGATTCACCATGTTGGCCAGGATGCTCTCTAACTCCTGACCTCAGGTGATCTACTTGCCTCAGCCTCCCAAAGTGTTGGGATTACAGGCATGAGCCAGTGCACCTGGTCTTCATCTCTTTTATTTTATTTTATTCTATTTTATTTTTTGAGACAGGGTCTTGTTTTGTCTCCCAGGCTGGAGTGCAGTGGCGCAATCTTGGCTCACTGCAGTCTCTGCCTCCTGGGTTCAAGCGATTCTCTTGCCTCAGCCTCTCGAGTAGCTGGGACTAGAGGCATGTGTCACCACGCCCCGCTAAGTTTTATATTTTCAGTAGAGATAGGGCTTCACCATGTTGCCCAGACTGGTCTCGAACTCCTGACCTCAAGTGATCCACCCACCTCAGCCTCCCAAAGTGCTGAGATTACAGGTATGAGCCACCACACCCGGCCTCATCTCTATTATTTTAAAAAACATATTTTTTGGCCAGGTGTGGTGGCTCATGCCTGTAATCCCAGCACTTTGGGAGGCCAAGGTGGGTGGATCACAAGGTTGGAGTTCGAGACCAGCCTAGCCTATATGGTGAAACCTCGTCTCTACTAAAAATACAAAAATTAGCCGGGCATGGTGGTGTGTGCCTGTAGTCCCAGCTGCTTGGGAGGCTGAGGCAGAAGAATCACTTGAACCCAGGAGGCGGAGGTTGCAGTGAGCTGAGATCATGCCACTGCACTCCATCCTGGGCAACAGAGCAAGACTCTGTCTCAAAAAAAAAAAAAAAAAAAAGCAGGCCAGGCACGGTGGCTCAAGCCTGTAATCCCAGCACTTTGGGAGGCTGAGACAGGCGGATCACAAGGTCAGGAGATCGAGACCATCCTGGCTAACACGGTGAAACCCCGTCTCTACTAAAAAAATACAAAAAACTAGCCGGGCGAGGTGGCGGGCGCCTGTAGTCCCAGCTACTTGGGAGGGTGAGGCAGGAGAATGGCGTAAACCCAGGAGGCGGAGCCTGCAGTGAGCTGAGATCCGGCCACTGCACTCCAGCCTGGGCAACAGAGCGAGACTCCGTCTCAAAAAAAAAAAAAAAAAAGCATATTTTTATATTGTTTAAAATTATTATTAATATTTATTTTATTTTATTTTTTAATGGAGTCTTGCACTGTCACCTGGGCTGGAAAATGGTATGATCTTGACTCACTGCAACCTCTGTCTCACAGGTTCAAGTGATTCTCCTGCCTCAGCCTCCCGAGTAGCTGGGATTACTGGTGCCTGCCACCACTCACGGCTAATTTTTCTCTATTTTTAGTAGAGACGGGGTTTCACTATGTTGGCCAGGTTGGTCTCTAACTCCTGATATCATGATCTGCCCACCTTGGCCTCTCAAAGTGCTGGGATTATAGGCATGAGCCACTGTGCCTGGCCTATTATTTTTTGCTTGTTTTTTTTTTTTTATTTTCATATTTTTTCTTCTTCTTCTTGTTACTTTTTACAAGTTTTATTTATTTATTTATTTATTTTTTGAGACAGAGTTTCACTCTGTTGCCCAGGCTGGAGTATAGTGGGGCAATCTCGGCTCACTGCAACCTCTGCCTCCCAGGTTCAAGCCATTCTCCTGCCTCAGCCTCCTGAGTAGCTGGGATTACAGGTGCCTGCCACCATGCTCGGCTAATTTTTTTAGTGGAGATGGGGTTTCACCATGTTGGCCAGGCTGATCTCAAACCTCTCACCTCAAGTGATCTACCCGCCTTGGCCTCCCAAAGTGCTGGGATTACAGGCATGAGCCACTGCACCCGGCCTATTCCTTTTTTATTTTTATTTTTTTTGAGACGGAGTTTCACTCTTGCTGCCCAGGCTGGAGTGCAATGGCACAATCTCAGCTCACTGCAACCTCACCTTCCAGGTTCAAGCAATTCTCCTGCCTCAGCCTCCTGAGTAGCTGGGATTACAGGCACGCACCACCATGCCCAGCTAATTTTGTATTTTTAGTAGAGATGGGGTTTCTCCATGTTGGCCAGACCGGTATCGAACTCCCGACCTCAGGTGATCTGCTTGCCTCGGCCTCCCAAAGTGCTAGGATTACAGGTGTGAGCCACTGCGCCCGGCCAATTAATATTTTTTAGGAGACTGGGGTCTTACTATATTTACCAGGCTGGTCTCAAACTTCTGGCCTCAAGAGTTCCTTCTGCCTCAGCCTCCCAAAGTACTGGGATTACAGGCATGAGCCATTGCGCCAGGTCTTTATTTAGGTTTTTCTATTGTCTGTCTGTCTTCATCTAACCATCCCCTACCAGAGTGTGCCTGGCCAATTTTCTTCCCTTCTTCCACCCCATCTTTTCTTTTTTTTTTTTTTTTTTTGAGACAGTGTCTCACTCTGTCACCCAGGCTGGAGTGCAGTGGCATGATCTTGGCTCAATGAACCTCCACCTCCTGGGTTCAAGCGATTCTCATGCCTTGGCCTCCAGAGTAGCTGGGATTATAGGCATGTGCTACCACACCTGGCTAATTTTTGTATTTTTAGTAGAGAGGGGGTTCCCCCATGTTGTCTATGCTGGTTTCCAACTCCTGGCTTCAAGTAATTCACCTGCCTCAGCCTCCCAAAGTGCTGGGATTATAGGGGTGAGCCACCACACCTGGCCTCCGTCCTTTTTAAGACTGAATAATAGTCCATTGTGTGTTATGTAACGCGTTTTGTTTATCCATTCATCTGTCAATGGATACTTCAGTTGTTTCTACCTTTTAGCTATTGTGAATAATACTGCTGCTCTTCTTTACATTTTTTCAAAGCACTAGATCCCTGTGAGCCCACAGCCTAGAAATGGAGTCTGAGCACAGTAAGCCACAAGACAGCTGCTTCTGCAGAGGGGACAGCCTGGGACCTCTTGAGTGAGGGACAACAGACTTGGAGGTTGGCAAGCTGCTCTCTGACAGAGAAGCGGGGACAAGTATGGTTCCCACACACTAGGGAAGCAATGACAGACTAGCAAGAGAATAGAAACTTTAATTCATGCACTGTCAGGCCAGGCATGGTGGTGCAGACCTGTAATCCCAGTGCTTTGGAAGGCCGAGGTGAGCCACTGTGCCCTGTCTGTTTTGTTTTTTGAGACAGAATCTGGCTGTCACCCAAGCTGGAATGCAGTAGCACGATCATAGCCTCAACTTCCTGGGCTCAAGTGATCCTCCCACCTCAGCCTCCTGAGTAGCTGGGACTACAGGTGCATGTCACCAGTCTAGCAAGTTTTTTTTTTTTTTTTTTGAGATAGCGTCTTGCTCTGTCAGACAGGCTGGAGTGCAGTATCATGATCTAGGCTCACTGCAACCTCTGTCTCCTGGGCTCAAGCAATTTTCCTGCCTCAGCCTCCCGAGTAGCGAGATTACAGACCTGCACCACCACACACAACTAATTTTTGTATTTTTAGTAGAGATGGGGTTTCACCATGTTGGCCAGGGTGGTCTCAAACTCCTGACCTCAGGTAATCCACCCATCTCGGCCACCCAAAGTGCTAGGATTATAGGCGTAAGCCACCACAGCCAGCAATGTTTTTGCATTTTTTTTTTTTTTTGTAGAGACGGAATTTTGTCATGTTGCCCAAGCTGGTCTCAAATTCCTGGGCTCAAGCAATCCACCTACCTTGGCCTCCCTACAGGCATCAGCCACTGCGCCTAGCCCTCAGCTAATTTTTACATTTTTTGTAAAGACAAGGTCTTGCTATGTTGCCCAGGCTGATCTCAAACACCTGGCCTCAAGTGATCCTCCTGCTTGGCCTTTCACAGCACTAGGATTATAGGTGTTAGCCACCACTTCCCACCTAGCCTGTTCTATCACTTTTTACTTAATTTCACAACTTTCCCTGACCATTGCCTCAAATCAGCTTTTTTTCTGACAGCTGCGTTGTAGTCTTTGTCAGAGTTATGAAGGGGCACCCCCATTCTTCACTCCAGCCCCCACCTATTTTATTTTCCTCCACAACCCTCATCACCCCCAAGCATGTTACCTAGGTTTTAATTTATTTATTTATTTATTTTTTTAAGACGAGGTCTCACTCTGTCACCGAGGCTGGAGTATGGAGTACAGTGGCGCAACCACAGCTCACTGCAGCCTTGACTTCCTGGGCTGTTGATCCTCCCACCTCAACCTCCCAAGTAGCTGGGACTGTAGGCATGAGCCACCATGCCTGGCTAATTTTTGTATTTTCCGTAGAGACAGAGTTTTTTGCAAGCCACTGCACCTGGTCGATCGTGTGTTTTGGGCAACTCTGGGAGCAGTGGCACAGGAAAGAAGAAAGGGAGTGGGGACAGGTGCCAACCCATCAGCTGGTTTGGATCTCCTCCTCTGGGAGGGTTACAGGTCCTGAGAGGAGGACCTCATGCCGCCACCAGGGGGCAGCCTAGATATGCTTAAGGGTCATTCCCCCAGGGACTGCACACCTGGCAGAGCTGCCTGGGCCACACCTGCCTGCCCAGTGTATGGGGGAACAGGAAATACTGTATCTTTTTGACTGAGCAGGCCTGGAATCCACACCCTACCCGACCAGCCCCATTCTCTCCCTCCCTTCTCCCCAGAGCACCCTAGGCAGCCCACTCCCCACATACCGAGAGGGGCTGTCCTTCCAGGGCAGCAGTGACTAGTGTCAGGCCCGGTCATTCTGATGCCCACCCACAGAAAGGTCTCCTTCTTCACCCCTCTGGCAGCCCTGCTCCCCTAAATCCTCAACTTCAGAGGCCATGGGCAGTTTTAAAGAAGCATAAGGCTGGAGAGGCAGGGCCACAGAGTCACTGGGCTCCAGAACCCAGTCACTGGATCCAAATGCCAGCCTGCTCACGGACAGCTGCAAGGCCTCTCTGAGCCTCATTTTCCCAGACTGTGGCAGAACTGGTTTTGTTTTGAGCAGGTCAGGTGTGCAGAACACTTGGCCTGGTGTCAGAACCCAGAGAAAGACCCAGATAGCTGATGAGAAGCTGGGTGGCATGGCTTGTGCCTGCAATCCCAGCTATGGGGGAGGCAGAGGGAGGAGGATTCCTTGAGACCAGGAGTTCGAGACAAGCCTCGGCAACATAGCAAGACTCTGTCTCTACAAAAAAAATTTAAAAGAGGCCGGGCGCAGTGGCTCACGCCTGTAATCCCAGCATTTGGGGAGGCCGAGGTGGGTGGATCACAAGGTCAGGAGATTGAGACCATCCTGGCCAATATGGTGAAACCCCGTCTCTACTAAAAATACAAAAAATTAGCTGGGCGTGGTGGCACTCGCCTATAGTCCCAGCTACTCAGGAGGCTGAAGCAGGAGAATTGCTTGAACCCTGGAGGCGGAGGTTGCAGTGAGCCGAGATCACACCACTGCACTCCAGCCTGGGTGACAAAGCGATACTCTGTCTCAAAAAAAGAAAAAAAGAAAAAAAAAGAAAGCAGATGAGGGCACAGGTCGCGGGTGGGGGCAAGGGAGCATGGTTCTAAGCCCCGGCTTGGCTCCCCCTACAGAGCCCTGAGAATCTGGAGACTTTCATCAGAAGGGAAGGCCACACAGGTCTAGCAAGGTTGGCAGGCTGCTGGGGGATAGGGGTGGGCTGGGAAGGAGGTGGATGCCTGGCTGTGGCCTGCACCAGGCCCCTTTCCTGACTGACTGCAGGACCTGGAGGCCCAAAACCTGTCCAGTCCAGACCTGCCCAGGAGGGGACCGAGGGGGGATGGGCAGCCCAGCCAGCCTGAAGGCAGAGGAGCCTAACGAGTGGGCGAAGGGGCGGCGTCCGGAGCGTTCTGGTGCAAGGGTCACTAAGCCTGTCCTGGCCCCATCCACCCCTGCCCAGGCACCTCTGGCCCATCTGCCCCCTCCACCTCTTGCTGACCTGCCCCCTCTCGCTTGCTGCTGCTATGGATTTTGAAAGCATGAGGCTAACTGATCAGTTTCAGAGTCATCGTAAAAAATCTGGAGAAGATTTCATAAGAACGTGATATGAAAGATATGATTTTTTTTAAAAGCTCAGAGCTATCTCTGCAGCCTATTTTAAGCTCATTCCACCTTCTGGTCACACCCTCCTCTCCCTGTCTCACTCCTGGGGTGGTTGAATTTGGAGGCTGGGTGGGGTATGCAGGAGGTCAGGTGTTCCATCTGAGGTGGAACACGATGGGCCAACTCTCGTCTTGTGAAACCAAGCACATTGCCAGGTGGAGCCGGCTCCAGGAACCTAGGCACAGAGGGTTCCACACACGGTGGCACTGCTGACACCCCAGCAGGCCCCACAGGTCCTGCCAGCCTCCAGGCTCAGCCCCACCTGTCCCTGTTTTAGGTGGTGGGTGGGGTCTATAATGGGTCTGTTCCCCCAGGCTGGAATGCTCTGTTTGGAAGATCTCCTAAACATCCCTGGCCCACAGGGCCCATCCACCCTCCCCATAAAGCGCTAGCCCTCACTATCTATATCTGATATCTACAGGCTTATGTGCCCTCTTTTTGCCCTCTCACAGGGTCCCCAGAAGCCCCAGTAAATCCTCCTGTCACTACCTGGCTGGCTGTACCTACCTTGGTGGAACTCCAGGACCTGGGCCTCAGTCTTAGGGTCACCACGGTGCACAGCCTCTTGGTCAGGGTGCTTTGGGTCGAAGGCACCCTCCTGAGGGCGAGGTACCTTCCTGCCCAGCCTGAGAATAGAGTGGGGGCTGAATCTGAACCCTGGCCCAGTCACTTCTCAGTTGAGAGACCTCAGGCAGTTCCTTTGTTTTTTGACTTTCAGCCTCAATTTCCTCTTCCCTAAAATTGGCCTTCCAGCTGCCCTGTGCCTACAGCCAACTCACTCCCCCAGGTGTCCTTCCAAAGCACCCTCCACCACTTCTTGCAGGCAGTGTTCCCCCATTCTCCCCTCCCTTACAGGATTTAGCTTCCCCTCCCACATGGTTGGACAGCCCTTAGGCATAATCCCAAAACGCACCCAGGAATTACTCATTTATCCTGCTACCTTTCCCTTCAGACTGTCTTACTCCACCCTGCACCCTGAATGCAGGCACGTGGACCTGGTGTGGACCAGGCATCGGGATTTGTGGACCAACCCATTTCCAACTTAGGAAAGGCACCAACCAGCGTGTGAATGAGAAGCATTGGACTGGGGCTCTCAGCGGCCATAATTCCCCTAGAAAACTGACCTTTCCTGAGCTCACATATTGCTCAGCACAACGTACCCAGATGGTTTCATTATTCGCCCCTTTTACATAGGGAATAACTCAGATTTGGAGAGGGGTGTGGTCATTTGTCATGATCATTTAGCAGGTTGGGGGCAGAGCTGAGGGCCTGAACCCAGGTGTGTCCCTTTGACCAATGCCCTTATCTGTAGGATTCCTTCCCCCACCCTGGGGCAGGGCCTGGGTCTAGGGAGGAGGCCAGAGAGAGATAGGAATTCAAATTGGTGGTGCTGGTGGTGGGGGAGGGCGAGGCCCTGGGAGTGGCCAGCACTCAGGGCTTGGGCAACAGGGTGCTCTGCAGAGCCACTGGGTGGGGGGAACAGCAGGGGCAGGCACAGACCTGCTGAGTCAGAGATGCCGCAGGGACTCCAGGGTGAGGCGTTTGGCAGATGGCTGTGGGCTGGGGCCTGGCAAAAGTACCTCAGGGTGGTGGGTCAAGGAGTAGAATTGGGTGCTGAGGCCCCAACCAGGACCAGGGGATGTAAGAAGGAGGAGGCCGTGGAGAGGGCAGGGGGCAACATTTTCCGGAAGGAGGGAGTGGTCAGTCTCCACAAGGTCAGGCGAGATAAGCGCTGCTGCACCCAACCTCCCTCGTGACTGTGACCAGAGGCTATTGCCCCAACTCAGGGGCTTCCTAGCATCTTGGCCATGAGGGATATGTGTTGCCCCCCTACCCCCTGCCATCTGAGGCCCTGTTGGGCCCTGGTGATGGAGGAAGGCTCCCCAAAGAAAACTAGGGAGCTAGAATTTGGAAATTCCATGCCATTAGGCCTTGGTCCACTCCCACTCTCTTTTTATTTTATTTATTTATTTATTTATCTTGAGACGGAGTTTCGCTCTTATTGCCCAGGCTGGAGTGCAATGGTGTGATCTCAGCTCGCTGCAACCTCCACCTCCCAGGTTCAAGCAATTCTACCACCTCAGCCTCCCGAGTAGCTGGGATTACAGGCGCCCAACACCACGCCCCGACTAATTTTTGCACTTTTGTAGAGACAGGGTTTCACTATATTGGCCAGGCTGGTCTTGAACTCTCGACCTTGAGTGATCTGCCTGTCTCGGCCTCCTAAAGTGCTGGGATTACAGGCGTGAGCCACCACACCAGGCCCTCTTTTTATTTTAGACACAGGGTCTCACTCTGTTGCCCACACTGGAGTACAGTGGTGCCATCATAGCTCACTTCAGCCTCAACCTCTCCAGGCTCAAGCAATCATCCCACCTCAGCCTCCCAAGTAGCTGGGACTACAGGTGCCACCACTGTGCCTGGCTAATTTTTTTTTTTTTTTTTTTTTTTTTTTTTTTTGAGACGGAGTCTCGCGCTGTCGCCCAGGCTGGAGTGCAGTGGCGCGATCTCGGCTCACTGCAAGCTCCGCCTCCTGGGTTCACGCCATTCTCCTGCCTCAGCCTCCTGAGTAGCTGGGACTACAGGCGCCCGCCACCGCGCCCGGCTAATTTTTTTGTATTTTTAGTAGAGACGGGGTTTCACTGTGGTCTCGATCTCCTGACCTTGTGATCCGCCCGCCTCGGCCTCCCAAAGTGCTGGGATTACAGGCGTGAGCCACCGCGCCCGGCCTAATTTTTTTAGAAGTTTTTTGTAGAGACAGGGTCTTGCTGTGTTGCCTAGGCTGGTCTGGCCTCTTGACTCTGTCTCCCAAAGTGTTGGGATTACAGGTGTGAGTCATTGCACACAGCCCATCCCTTTGACTACAGGAGACAAGCCAGAGCCCCAGAGAGGTTCTTGGTGCCTCAAGAACCCTGTTTCTCAGCCCACATTGAGGAGGGGATGTGTTTTCTCCACTCCTGCCCCACCTCCAAACTGCTAGAGAGGAACCTCAGCAGGGAAATGAAGCATTGCTTCACCTTGCCTCTACGTCTGGCCCTCGGGTACCCTCTCTGTCCACTTGACCCCCACTCCTCCAACCACTGAGGCTGTGCCGACCTTCTGTCTGCTGCATCCTGTAACTACCTCACATTTGCACAACCCAGTGAAGCAGATGAGTTCCAACCCAGTGAGTTCCATTCCACAGGTATGAAACTGAGGTCCATAGCAGTCAGTTCTAGGGCATCTGGCCGGTTAGTGGCACAGCCAGGATTTTTTTTTATTTTTATTTTTATTTTTTATTATTATTTGTTTATTTTTTTTGAGACCAAGTCTCACTCTGTTGCCACACTGGAGTGTAGTGGCACAGTCTCGGCTCACTGCAATCTCTGCCTCCTGGGTTCCAGTGATTCTTCTGCGTCAGCCTCCCGAGTAGCTGGGACTACAGGTGTGCACCACCATGCCTAGCTAATTTTTTAGTAGAGACAGTGTTTCACCATGTTGTCCAGGATGGTCTCCACTTCTTGATCTCGTGATCTGCCCACCTTGGCCTCCCAAAGTGGTAGGATTACAGGCGTGAGCCACCACGCTCAGCTTTTTTTTTATTTTGAGACTGAGTCTCGCTCTGTCACCCAGGCTGGAGTGCAATGGAGCAATCTCGGTTCACTGTAACCTCCACCTCCCGGTTTCAAGCAATTCTCCTGCCTCAGCCTCCCGAGTAGCTGGGATTACAGGCATGTGCCACCACGCCAGGTTAATATATATATATATTTTTTTGTTAGTAGAAACAGGGTTTCATCATATTGGTCAGGCTGGTCTCCAACTCCCGAACTCAGGTGATCTGCCCACCTCGGCCTCCCAAAGTGTTGGGATTACAGTCTTGAGCCACCACGCCTGGCTGGATTTGGTTCCTGGTTTGACTGTCTCCCCATGGGCTTCACCGAGAAACAGGCCTGCTGGCCCTTTTCTCCACCCATCACGGAAGAACAACTGGGTCCCCTCTTTTACCCATCCTGGGGCCATTGTATCCTACACACAGACCCCAGAAAACAGACCCTGCCAGTCTAATGGTGGAGACAACTCCGAGATCAAATGGCACGTGACAGATTGATCACGAGCAGGAGACCCAGGACCTGGGGGAGACAGAGCAATTAATTCACAAACTACCCCAAGCAGAGGGCAAGCAAAGCTCCCTAAGAAAGTGGAGCCAGGCCAGGCACAGTGGCTCACACCTGTAATCCCAACACTTTGGGAGGCTGAGGCCGGTGGATCATGAGGTCAAGAGTTCAAGACCAGCCTGGCCAAGATGGTGAAACCCTGTCTCTACTAAAAATACAAAAATGAGCCAGGCATTGTGTTGGGCGCCTGTAATCCCAGCTACTCGGGAGGCTGAGGCAGAGAATGGCTTGAACCCAGGAGGCGGAGTCTGCAGTAAGCCGAGATTGCGCCACTGCACTCCAGCCTGGGGGCGACAGAGTGACACTCTGTCTCAAAAAAAAAAAAAAAAGAAAGAAAGAAAGAGGCCGGGCACGGTGGCTCAAGCCTTTAATCCCAGCACTTTGGGAGGCCAAGGCGGGCGGATCACGAGGCCAGGAGATCGAGACCATCCTGGCTAACAGGGTGAAACTCCATCTCTAGGAAAAATACAAGAAATCAGCCAGGCGTGGTGGCGGGTGCCTGTAGTCCCAGCTACTCGGGAGGCTGAGGCAGAAGAATGGCATGAACCTGGGAGGCGGAGCTGGCAGTGAGCCGAGGTAGTGCCACTGCACTCCAGCCTGGGGAACAGAACCAGACTCTGTCTCCATAAAAAATAAAAATAAAAAATAAAAAAGCCAGGCGCGGTGGCTCACGCCTGTAATCCCAGCACTTTGGGAGGCCGAGGCGGGCAGATCACGAGGTCAGGAGATAGAGACCACAGTGAAACCCCGTCTCTACTAAAAATACTAAAAAATTAGCCCGGGTCGTGGCGGGCGCCTGTAGTCCCAGCTACTCCAGAGGCCGAGGCAGGAGAATGGCGAACCCGGGAGGCGGAGCTTGCAGTAAGCAGAGATCGCGCCACTGCACTCCAGCCTGGGCGACAGAGCGAGACTCTGTCTCAAAAAAATAAATAAATAAAAATTTAAAAATTAAAAAAGGGCCGGGTGCAGTGGCTCACGCCTGTAATCCCAGCACTTTGGGAGGCTGAGGGGGGTGGATCCTGAGGTCAAGAGATGGAGGCCATCGTGGCCAACCAACATGGTGAAACCCCATCTCTACTAAAAATGCAAAAATTAGCTGGGCGTAGTGGTGCATACCTGTAGTCCCAGCTACTCGGGAGGCTGAGGCAGGAGAATCGCTTGAACCCAGGAGGTGGAGGTGGCTGTGAGCTGAGATGGTGTCACTGCACTCCAGCCTAGGTGACAGAGTTTCTGTCTCCCCCAAAAAAAAAAAAAAAAAGGCAGCCAGAGAAAACCACACCAGGAGTGACCTTAGAGCAGGCACTGAAGAACAGCACGGCATGGCAGGCAGAGGGCATGGCAAGGGCACGGACCCTTGCTTGGTTCCTCAGACCAGGGAAGTCAGTTCCCCTTTTATGACCTGGCAAAGCAGCCTGCACCTTTTTGCCCAGCCCCAGCAACCTTGTGAGTATTCCATCATCTTCTCCTGAGTCTCTGGGCTTCTGAGGCCAGGGAACACATCTGTGCTGTTCACTAGCCCAGTGTCCACCTCATCAATGCTGTCAGCATCTGTTGGTTGAATGACAGTCCCATGAGGGGCCTCCCTTGGGCTCAAGGTGAATGACTCTGCTAGGGGTGGAGGAGTGGTGGCTTGACAGGAAGGAGTGTGGTGAGGAGGGGGGCACCCATCACAGGCCTGGCCTTTGCTATAGGGAATATGCTTGCTGGGGATGCATTCGTCACATAGTGTTCCTAAGAGGGTGAACTGAGCTCATGTCAGTCTGAGAGGCTGGAGTCTGAGCTTAGCTAGGGACCTTGGGCAGGTGACTTAACCTCTCTAACTTTGGTTTTCTCATCTGTAAAGTGGGGTAGTACGAACACCCCCTCCTAGGTGGTGTTGAGAAACGGCTAGTGCATGTGAGGAAAGTGCTTTGTCCACACAGAGTGAAAACTCAGTGTTGGGAGCCAAAATCAGCAACCAGAATTTGAGTGGGACTGTTGCTCTTATATAAGAGAGATTCTACCTCCTGGTTACGGGACCTGTGTATGCTGCCTGCATGGCATTCCCTGTGACACGAATGAATCTAAAAATGAACGAATGAGTTTATATGGCTCTGAAGCACCAGCAGGATGCATTGTGACAGGAGGGAAGGGGGAATTGGGAGGAAATTCATTCACTAGCCTTTTTTTTTTTTTTTTTTTTTGAGACGGAGTCTCGCTCTGTCGCCCAGGCTGGAGCGCAGTGGCCAGATCTCAGCTCACTGCAAGCTCTGCCTCCCGGGTTCACGCCATTCTCCTGCCACAGCCTCCCGAGTAGCTGGGACTACAGGCACCCGCCACCTCACCTGGCTAGTTTTTTTGTGTTTTTTAGTAGAGACGGGGTTTCACTGTATTAGCCAGGATGGTCTCGATCTCCTGACCTCGTGATCCGCCCGTCTCGGCCTCCCAAAGTGCTGGGATTACAGGCTTGAGCCATCGCGCCCGGCCAATTTTTTTTTTTTTTTGAAACAGCGTCTGGAGGCCGGGCGCGGTGGCTTAAGCCTGTAATCCCAGCACTTTGGGAGGCCGAGACGGGCGGATCACGAGGTCAGGAGATCGAGACCATCCTGGCTAACACGGTGAAACCCCGTCTCAACTAAAAATACAAGAAAATTAGCCGGGTGAGGTGGTGGGCGCCTGTAGTCCCAGCTACTTGGGAGGCTGAGGCAGGAGAATGGCGTGAACCCGGGGGGGGGGGGGGGGGAGCGTGCAGAGAGCCGAGGCCGTGCCACGCCCCCCCGCCGGGGGCACAGAGCAAGACTCCGTCTCAAAAAAAAAAAAAAAGAAACAGCGTCTGGCTGTTGCCCAGTTATGGTACAATGGCTCAAGTATAGCTCACTACAACCTCGAATTCTTGGGCTCAAGCAATCCTCTTGCCTCAGCCTCCCAAGTAGTTAGGACTATAGATGAGTGCCACCACGCCCGGCTAATTTTTAAATTTTTTTGTAGAGATGAGATGTCACTATGTTGCCCAGGCTGGTATCAAACTCCTGGACTCAAGCAATCCTCCTGCCTTGACTTCCCAGAGTGCTGGGATTATAGGCGCCAGCTACCATGAGTGGCCTCATTTGACTTTTTTCTTTTTTTTTTGAGACAGAGTCTTGCTCTGTAGCCCAGGCTGGAGTGCAGTGGCATGATCTCACCTCACTGCTACCTCTGCCTCCCGGGTTCAAGTGATTCTCCTGCCTTGGCTTCCCAAATAGCTGGGATTACAGGCATGCGTCACCATACCCGGCTAATATTTTGTATTTTTAGTAGAAACCGGATTTCACATGTTGGCCAGACTGGTCTTGAACTCCTGACATCAGGTGATCCTCCTGCCTCAGTCTCCCAAAGTGCTGGGATTACAGGCATGAACCACTGTGCTCGACCTCATTTGACTTTTTTTTTTTTTTTTTTTGAGATGGAGTCTCGCTCTGTTGCCTAGGCTGGAGTGCAATGACACAATCTTGGCTCACTACAACCTCTCCCTCCCGGGTTCAAGTGATTCTCCTGCCTCAGCTTCCCCAGTAGCTGGAATTACAGGCGCCTGCCACCACGACTGGCTAATTTTTGCACTTTTAGTAGAGATGGGGCTTCAGCATGCTGGCCAGGCTGGTCTCGAACTCCCAACCTCAGGTGATCTACCCGCCTCGGCCTCCCAAAGTGGTAGGATTACAGGTGTGAGCCACCGAGCCTGGCCCCTCATTTGACTTTTAATTGAGAACCTACTTGGTGCCATGTATAAGCTGGGTACAAGAGTGAACAAGACCAAGTCTTCCTGCCCTCATGCCAACTGCTCAGCAGTATTTCAGCACTGTATCAGGGTGATTAGCCTGGGATCACAGGAGACTTCCTATAAGAGATGATGTCTGAACTGAGTCATTCACCAGGCACAGGTGGGAGAAGGGAGAAGGGTGACCTGGACAGGAGGAGCCCTGGTGTGAATGCCCAGAGACGGCAGGAGAAATCATGGTGTATATAAGGTGTCTTGAGTTTGGGATATGGGAAGATGAGAAGTCATATTGTATGGGACATACTTATACTAAAGAATTACTGGTTGTTTTTCTGAAATTCAAATTTGGGAATACTGTTAAATGCTAAACCTAGCTGTCATGATAAAAAGCTGAAATTTACTGTTTGGGGATATTTTTTATAATTGTTTTCTTTCTGTTTTTATTGAAAACAGATAATGATAAAATAACAAATCAGCTCTAATTGATCCTTCCTATATGACACAAGAATCATAGTCACCACACCAGGGCTCACCAGAGACTGAGTTCCATGCTCTGCCTGCTTAACCTCATGTCATTCAAGCCTCCCAAGGCAGTGGTGCCCTGATTCCCAAATGGATGAGGAAAGCAGATCATAGTGGTTAGATCCTGGACTAGACACACAGAGAATCCGGAGGGAGTCAGGACACAAAACGAACCCATTTCTGGCAGGTCCTCCCATCCCTGTTAATCTGTAGTTTTTATATTTCCATATTACCTTCCGCCCAGATGTAGCTTTACTGGGTTGCTGCCAAGGAGAACAACTTTTTGAAATCTGCTATTTATTTTTTCTTTCTTTCTTTCATTCGTTCGTTCGTTCTTTCTATTTCTTTAAGACGAGGTGTTGCTGTGTTGCCCAGCCTGGTGTGCAGTGGCACGATCTCAACTCACCGCAACCTCTGCCTCCCTAGTTCAAGTGATTCTCCCACCGCAGACTCCCTAGTAGCTGGGATTATAGGTATGTGACACCGTGCCTGGCTAATATTTTAGTAGAGATGGGGTTTCTTCATGATAACCAGGCTGGTCTCAAACTGCTGGCCTCAAGTGATCCACTTGCCTCGGCCTCCCAAAGTGCTGGGATTAGAGGTGTGAGCCACTGTGCCCAGCCTAAATACATATATATATGTATTTTTTTTTTGGTTTGTTTTGTTTTTGAGACAGAGTCTCACTTTGTCGCCCAGGCTGGAGTGCAGTGGTGCGATCTCGGCTCATTGCAAGCTCTGCCTCCCGGGTTCACGCCGTTCTCCTGCCTCAGCCTCCTGAGTAGCTGGGACTACAGGCGCCCACTACCACGCCCGGCTAATTTTTTGTATTTTTTGTTTTTTTTTTTTTTGAGACGGAGTCTTGCTCTGTCGCCCAGGCTGGAGTGCTGTGGCCGGATCTCAGCTCACCGCAAGCTCCGCCTCCCGGGTTCCCGCCATTCTCCTGCCTCAGCCTCCCGAGTAGCTGGGACTACAGGCGCCCGCCACCTCGCCCGGCTAGTTTTTTGTATTTTTTTAGTAGAGACGGGGTTTCACCGTGTTAGCCAGGATGGTCTCGATCTCCTGACCTCGTGATCCGCCCGTCTCGGCCTCCCAAAGTGCTGGGATTACAGGCTTGAGCCACCGCGCCCGGCCATTTTTTGTATTTTTTTAGTAGAGACGGGATTTCACCATGTTAGCCAGGATAGTTTTGATCTCCTGACCTCATGATCCGTCTGCCTCAGCCTCCCAAAGTGCTGGGATTACAGGCGTGAGCCACTGTGCCTGGCCAAAAATATTTTTTAATAGCACCACACTGTAGGCTGGGTGCAGTGGCTCACACCTGTAATCCCAGCACTTAGGGAGGCCGAGGCGGGTGGATCACTTGAGGTCAGGAGTTCGAGGTTTTGGTCTCAAAACTTGAGGTTTTGGTCTCAAAAAGAAAAGAAAAGAAAAGAAAAGAAAAGAAATGTTACTTTCATAAAATAAAAATAACACACTAAAGTATACATGTATAGAAAAAAATTCCCAACTTCCAGGGAGAACGTCTGTAAATATTTTTGATTTATTTTCTTCAGTTACTTTTCCATATATCAATATTTTTGCATGCATTTAAAAACTACAATTTTTTTTTTTGAGACAGAGTCTCACTCTGTCGCCCAGGCTGGAATGCAGTGGCAGGATCTCGGCTCACTGCAAGCTCTGCCTCCCAGGTTCACACCCTTCTCCTGCCTCAGCCTCCCGAGTAGCTGGGACTACAGGCGCCCACCACCACGCCCGGCTAAATTTTGTATAAAAAATACAATTTTTTTTAAGACAGGGTCTAGCTCTGTTGCCCAGGCTGCAGTGTGCAGTGGTGCGATTTTGGCTCACTGAAACTTCCACCTCCTGGGTTCAAGTGATCCTGCTGCCTCAGTCCCCCGAGTAGCTGGGACTACAGGGGCGCACCACCATGACTGGCTAATATTTTTATGTGTATTTTTAGTAGACATGGGGTTTCACCATGTTGGCCGGGCTGGTATCGAACTCCTGACCTCAAGTGATCCTCCTGCCTCAGTCTTCCAAAGTGTCGGGATTATAGGTGTGAGTCACTGCACCTGGCCTCTTTTTTTTTTTTTTTTTTTTTAATTACTTTTGGCTGGTCACAGTGGCTCACACCTGTAATCCCAGCACTTTGGGAGGTTCAAGGCTGGTGGATCATGAGGTCAGGAGTTCCAGACCAGCCTTGCCAAGATGGTGAAACCCCATCTCCACTAAAAATACAAAAACTAGCCGGGCGTGGTGGTGGGTGCCTGTAATCCCAGCTACTCAGGAGACTGAGGCAGAGAATTGCTTGAACCCAAGAGGCAGAGGTTTCAGTGAGCCGAGATGATGCCACTGCACTCCAGCCTGGACGGCAGAGTAAGACTGTCTCAAAAAAAAAAAAAAAAAGATTTTATTTTTTAATTAAAAAATGTACGGATTTATTATTATCATTATTATTTTTGGAGACAGAGTTTCACTCTTGTCACCCAGGCTGAAGCGCAATGGCAGGATCTCAGCTCACTGCAATGTCTACCTCTGGAGTTCAAGCAATTCTCCTGCCTCAGCCTCTCAAGTAGCTGGGATTACAGGCCTGCGCCACCGTGCCAGGCTAATTTTGTATTTTTAGTACAGATGGGGTTTTACCATGTTGGCCAGGCTGGTCTCAAACTCCTGACCTTGGGTGATCCACCCGCCTCAGCCTCCCAAAATGCTAGAATTACAGGAGTGAGCCACCGTGCCTGTCCTATTTATTAAATTAAATTAATTAATTAATTTCTGAAACTGAGTCTTTGTCGCCCAGGTTGGAGTGCAGTGGTGTGATCTGGGCTCACTGCAACCTCCACCTCCTGGGTTCAAGCAATTGTCTGCCTCAGCCTCCCGAGTAGCTGGGATTACAGGTGCCCGTCACCATGCCTGGCTAAATTTTGTATTTTTAGTAGAAATGGGGTTTCACCATCTTGGCCAGGCTGGTGTTGAACTCCTGACCTCGTGATCCACCCACCTGGGCCTCCCAAAGTGCTGGGATTACAGGCGTGAGCCACTGCTCCCGGCCTTATTTATTTACTTTTAATGGAGTCCCACTCTGTCGCCCAGGCTGGAGTGCAGCGGCGCCACCTCGGCTCACTGCAACCTCTGCCTCCCGCGTTCAAGCAATTCTCGTGCTGTGCCTTAGCCTGCTGAGTGGCTGGGACTACAGGCATGTGACACCATGCCCGGCTAATTTTTTTTTTTTTTTTTTTGCGACAGAGTTTTGCTTTTGTTGCCCAGGTTGGAGTGCAATGGTGCGATCTTGGCTTACCGCAACCTCCGCCTCCCAGGTTCAAGCGATTCTCCTGCCTCAGTCTCCTGAGTAGTTGGGATTACAGGCATGCTCAATCACGCCCAGCTAACTTTTTGTATTTTTAGTAGGGATGGGGTTTCTCCATATTGGTCAGGCTGGTCTTGAACTCCCAGCCTCGGGTAATCCGCCCGCCTCAGCCTCCCAAAATGCTGGGATTACAGGCATGAGCCATTACTCCTGGCCTAATCCACATTCCATTATGTGGACTATTTAACCCCATTATGAGAAATTTGTTTATGCTTTCTTTCATTATTATATATGACACTTAAAAAATATTATTGTAGGCCGGGCGCGGTGGCTCACGCCTGTAATCCCTGCACTTTGGGAGGCCGAGACGGGCGGATCACGAGGTCAGGAGATCGAGACCATCCTGGCTAACACGGTGAAACCCCGTCTCTACTAAAATACAAAAAAAATTAGCCGGGCGCGGTGGCGGGCGCCTGTAGTCCCAGCTACTCGGGAGGCTGAGGCAGGAGAATGGCGCGAACCCGGGAGGCGGAGCTTGCAGTGAGCCGAGATGGTGCCACTGCACTCCAGCCTGGGCGACAGAGTGAAGACTCCGCCTCAAAAAAAAAAAAAAAAAAAAAAAAAAATTATTGTATATTAGTTATCTTTTGCACTGTTTTTTGAGACCGAGTCTCCCTCTGTTGCCCAGGCTGGGGTGTCATGGCATGATCTCAGCTTACTGCAACCTCAGCCTCCCAGATTCAAGTGATTCTCGTGTCTCATGTAGTAGTTGGGACTACGCACATGCACCATGCACCATGACATCCGGCTAATTTTTGTATTTTTAGTAGAGACGGGGTTTCACCATGTTGGCCAGGGTGGTCTCAAAGTCTGGCCTTGGCCTCCAAAAGTGCTAGAATTACAGGCATGAGGCGGCCACATTAGTTTTCAAATGCAGACAAAACAAGGGATCGTTGAATGCCTGTTGTCTCAGGTGTGCTCCTAGGCACGGGTTCCAAACTTACAGGTACAAACTTACTTATGGGTAGAGAGACAGATAATAAGTACGTGGTCTGTAAATGTGGTTAATTTCCCCAGAACAGAATCCTGGAATACTGGTCTGAGAGGGTATAATTATTTTAAAATATTTTTGGGGCCAGGTGCGTTGGCTTAGCCTGTAATTCCAGCATTTTGAGAGGCAGGAGGATCACCTGATCCCAGGAGTTTGAGGCTACACTCCAGCCTGGGCAACGGAGTGAGACTCCGAGTGTCAAGAAACAAAACAAAACAAACAAACAAAAAAACTTTTGGCTTACACCGCCAAACTCATGTCCAGGAATTTTGAGGCGATTTATGTGCTTCCAACAGTATAAGACTGATAAGAGTAATTACCTACCAGACCCTGTGTTTGAAGGTTATCATTTGAAACTGATTTTTAATTTGTTTAGTAGAAAACCCAGCTTCTTGTAGTTTTAATTTATATGTCTTGGGTTAGCAGAATGGTTGACTATTTTTTTTTCAGTCGTTCCTTCAAATAGTGAGTCCTCTGCTGGGCTCTATTTGTGGAATATTCCTTTTCTTCTTCAAGGATGTTTGATATCTCTTTTTTCTTCACAGATGTTTGATATTTCCTTTTTCATCTATTGTGTTCTTACCATTTCTAGGATGTTTCTAGGCTTTCTATTCTATTTCTTGTTCTGTACCACACTGAAATGCTTGAGGTAGCTTTACAATTTCTTTTTGACATCTGTTAGGGCAAGTCTACCTTCATGCCTGCTTTTGTTTCCAAGGGGGGAAAACGATAGCTGTTTTCGACTATTTAGTTTTCTAGGTGAACTAAGAATTTTGTGAAGTCTAAGAAATGTTGTTAGCATGACACTAAACCTATACGTCGATTAGGAAAGAAAGGTTGCATAATCAGCTTGGCAAAGGGTTATTGGAACTGGCTTTTAATCTTGACTGGAGCTGGAGCACAACTTCCCTGTAAGGCAGACCTGTGCTCCTCTTGGACTTGGGCGACCTCGATAGTGGTGTGTTCCTTTGTTTGGTGTTCAAAGTAGAGAGAGGTCCATTAAGTAGCTCCCTAGAGAAGCAGTGGCGGCTCAGGCCAGCCCAGCCCCTGGGAAGGCCATCTGCATGGCGGCCGGGAGCCCGGGTCCTGGTGGGCCGGCTCGGGCAGGCGCTTGACCCCTGGGGCCTGCGAGGGGCTGCGGCCACCGGAAGGGGCTGGCTGAGCGCAGCTCGGTGGGTCCTCCGCGCCTTCGGAGCAGGTAAGGCACGCGGGGGTGCGCGCGCGGGGACCGGAGGGGCGCTGGGGTCAGGGAAGGGGCGCCCCTTCTCTTTTGCACCCAACCAGCCCGGGCCTCCCCAGGAGCCCAGACTCCCGAGCTTGCAGTCACTGCTGGCTGCGCCTTTGAGCCTCGCGCAACCCCAGGGAGCGTCGAGCAGGGGTCGCAAGGGGGTCGGGGAGGAGACGCGTAGGCCGACAGAGGTCCCTAATTCGGGGCTCCTAGGGGTCAGGGTAGGGCTAAAAGGGAGTAAGTCCATCTGAGTTTGAGGGGGTGGGCGTCAGCCTGTGGAGGGGGGGCCAGCGTCCCTGTCCCGGGGGCGGGTATGCCGTCCGGGTACTTCGGGGGTGAGGTCGCGGTCCTGCCCTGGCGCTTGAGGTCGGGATCCGGTTAGATGTCCGGGG
This sequence comes from Theropithecus gelada, assembly GCF_003255815.1. NCBI lineage: Eukaryota > Metazoa > Chordata > Mammalia > Primates > Cercopithecidae > Theropithecus > Theropithecus gelada. The sequence goes on along the minus strand of NC_037678.1, from coordinate 33,436,348 downwards.
TCTGGGTCCCCGGCTCCTCCCGCGCTCCCCTCCCCCACGGCGCCGGACCCCGGCAGCCCGCCCCGCCTAGTACTCGGACCGCTTGCCGGCGCCGGCGCCGGCCCCGCCCCCGCAGGCCCCGCCCCGGTTCGCAGGCCCCGCCCCCTAGCGCCCCTTGGCCCCGCCCCGCTGCTCGCCCATTCAGATGTGGGTCAGGGGTGAGCGGGCGGCGCCGACGTCACAAGCTTCCAAGATGGCGCTGGGCGGGCGGCTGTGAGCGGCGCTCGGGGCGCGCTGGGCGGGGAGCCGAGCCGAGCCGGCGGCAGACGGACGGGGCGGACGCGTGCGGCGCGAGCCGGGCGCTGAGGACAAGGGCCGCTGGTAGGGCCGGCCGGCCGGCGGGCGGAGCGCCGCCGCCGACGCACACGAGGTGAGGGGCGGCCTTGGGGGGCGGGGGGCGCGGGGCGCGGGGCGCGGGCGGGGGCCGCGGGCCGGGCGCGTCCCCGGAGAGAGGGGCGTGGGCGCGCGCGCGCCCGGGCGACGTGGGACTGCGCGCGTGGGGGACGCGCTCGCGTCTGGCTGGTCTGGGCGGGGGCGCACGCGGGACCCCTGGCAGGCCCGGGCTTTGTGGGCCAGATGCCCAGAGGGGCGCGGGCGGTGGGGCACCCGGGGCACAAAGCCCACGGGGCCGCGCCAGGCCCAGGAGGCGCGGGTCTGCGGAGCGGGGGTCGGCGGGCGAGCGGGCGCCGGCTCTTTGTGCCTTTTCATTAGCAATCTAATCCGAACAGCGTCGGGCGAGCTGCGCTGCCTGACAGGCGGGAGGGCTCCCATTATGCAAACGGCCCTGCGCCCGCGGCCGCCCCCTCGCTGGAGGATTTTGCGATTTCCAGAACTGCGGTCTTGCACTGTCTGCGGTCTCCTCTCTTCTTGCCTCCTCCCCGCGGGAAGACTGGCCACGGCAGGGGCAGGGGCGGGCCTGGAGGGGCCGCTCCCAGAGGGCCAGGCTCTGCGTCTGGTGGGCTCGCTGCCCTGCCCCCAGACCTCTCCTGTAGGCAGCCGCTTGGCAGGAAGAGAGATGGGCTTGGGGGAGGGGGTCGGCTGGCAGGGGGAAGGGACCGGCTGGCTGAGGGAGGGGGCTGAGGGGCCCCAGCTTGTCACTCTGTGTTTATCTTCCAAGATGGTTCATATTCACACAGACCTGGGTGTGTGCGTGGTGGGGGGGAATGCCTCTCCCTGGGGGGCAGTGACTTGCGGCGAGGAGGGAATGAGGCCAGATAATGCTCCCAACGGCCCCACCCAGAACTGCCTGGGACTGCCTGTGTAAGGGAGCCCAATGCTGAGCCGGATGGGTTGGAGCGGTGTTAAAGTTATTTATCCATGTCTTCTATCCCCTGCACCCCTAGTCTTTTCTAGTAGGAGTTGCCAAGCACATCTGGAAAGCTATGTTCCCGACCCCCCACTCGCCCAGCAGCAGGAGGGGTGTAACCCAGGGAAGCCACCCCTCTGACATATGTGCTGGGGGGAGGGGCAGAGCCTTGCCCATAGGAATCCTGTGGCGGTGGGTTGTTGACTGATGTGGGGATTGCTGTGTCTCTTGTGCTGTCGGAGAGCTGGCAGGTAGTGGAGGGGCCTTGGGAGCTCCTAGGGTGAACTCGAGGCTGTCCTCTAAGGATCCAGGATGGAGGGATGGAGCTGGGTCACTCAAACCTAAGGCCTTTCTGGGTCTAGCATTTATTGCTTCCTGGTTTCTGGCTTTGCTTCTTTCCCTCCATTCTCATCTGCCAGTGTCTGGACTCCCTGGGCCTTCAAGCAGACATTTTCAGGAGCACAGGCCATGTGGTTGGTCTGGAGCCCTGTGGCAAGGAGAGTGTGCATGCTTGGTGGAGGAGGGTTGCTGTAGTAGTCTGAAAAACAGATGAGCTGGCCTCTGGAGACAAAACTGTGTGGCGAGACTGCTGGTTTAGTGAGTTCTGAACACCAAGAATAGGGCTGGGAGTCTGATGCTTGGGGGCTGAACTGAGTCCTGTGGCCCAGAATTGTTGCCTGGAAGTGAACGTTCCGTCTTGTGCCATTGAGATTGTGAAGATCTCTAGGTCCCACAGGACAAGCAATAGACTTGGCAGGCTGGGAAGAGGCTCCCCAGCTGCCTGCCTTCGGAGGTCAGAGCTCTCAGGTGGGTCGGCAGGCCAGTGTCGGGTTGGGGGAGGGAGGTTGTAGAGTGCCTGTAGCCCAGCTTTTCTGGCCAGTTGGCTCTGAGTGCTGCTGTGTGCCCAGCAACCTCTCCCTGCGGTGTTTTTCTGCCAGTTGTTGGAACTTGTAGATTAGTCACTGAGGTTTTACGACCGATTCCTGAAAAGAAAAATCTCCCTCTGGTTGCTGGCTCTGTGTAGAGGAAGAAGAAGCCCGAGGGCGTCAGGCCTTTAATTAAAGCAAAACCGAAATGATTGTGAAGTTGCTGGAAGGAGAAGAGAAGGCGCAGGTGGGGCAGGGGTGATGAGTCCTGATGAGTCCTGTTGTGCTGCATGATACCTGCTCTGGGGACAGGTAGGCACGATCCCATCCTCGATCCTCGGTCTTGGCCAGCAGCCCAGCCTTCTCTACAAGCTGCAGTCCTGGATTAATCCTCACGTAGTGTTTTCTTTCCGTAGATCAGATTTCTCATTTTGTTAATAAGCGCAGCCTCCCGTCCACTTGAAGTCAGCTGTTGTGGACGAGGAGCAACAGGGTTTTGCATTATTGAGCTGATAGCCTGCTGCCTTCCTCGAGTCCTTATTGTTTGCGGGGTCAGATCTGAGGGGTGGGGGAAGTGCCATCTAATCAGCAGCTAGCCCCTGGAGAAGAGCTGGCGGGGCAGTTCTGGAGAGAGAGAGCCGTGAGGAAGGAATAAAGTTCAGTTTACCCAGGGGACTTGTGGTTCCAACCTTATTGCTTGGTCTGTTGGCCTTGAGCAGTCAGCCCCACCCCATACCTTGTCTTGCCTGCTGCCCCCAGTACCTGATCCCTGGGAGAGTGGGGTGCTTCTTCCTGGGCTGCTCTTGCTGGCCTGGGAGGCAGCTTTCACCACGGAAAGAAAGAACAAATTAAGTTCCTCCCCTCTTGTCTCCTCTGAGCCTGGCCGAGGAGGGACTCCTGTGGGGCAGTGAGAGGGGAACTGGACTTGGTCGCAAAGTCTGTAGTGCATTGCTGGCTCTGCCATTTACTCCCGTTGTGACCTTGGGCAGTGATTGACTCTCCTGCCTCGTTTCTACAATGGGAACAGAACTTGAGTTTACATTCATGTATCACTGTTTTCTGGAGCTCAGCCTAGGGAAGTTAGACACTCAACAAATGATTATAAGATGGGGTGATAAGGGCTGGCATCTAGCGGAGCGCAGAGGGCATAGCGGTGGTGTGGGAGGAGCCTGCTGTGGGCTGGCTGAGAGCCCTGGATGCCATGTGGGTTGGGTTGGCCTGGAGGGGAGGGGTTTTAACCAGGAAGTGACTGCTGCTGGGTTTTAAAAGGCAGTGGTAGGGTAGAGGGTGGCAGAGGAGACAGCTGGAGAGCACTGAGGACGCGGACCCACAGATACTGTGTGAGTTGGGAAGCCCGCTTGGGAGACCCCACTGCCAGCCAGGCATGTATGCGGCTCTTTTTCGAGCTTTTTATTCATTCCGCCACATTTTCTGAGCACAAACTCAGTGCCTGGCCCCCTTGGTTTAGACCAAATCGTGTTGGCCCCTGCTTTCTGGCGCTCACAGACTTGCCTGGGTGGGGTGATAGAGGCGCTTGCAGTTCAGCACGCGGTCTGGTCTCCTCTAGAGGAGTGAAGGAGCTGCTTTTGGAAGTTCAGTAGCTTGCTTGGGGGCTGGAGGGTAAGTGCCGTTGATTCCACCGCCTGTGGAGGCCCATATAGTGTGGTGTCTGGAGAGATTTGAGATCCCACTAGGGAGGAGTGGGGCTGAAAGCCCCCTCCCTAAGAGAGGTCCTGGCTCCCATTTAGGGGCTTCTGAACCAGCCCTTCCAGTTTGACTCTGCCTGGCACCGCCAGGGTTCCCTTCCTGCTGGGAGGGGCCTTGCCCTAAGGGTTAGGGACCTGGGCTGGGGGAGGGCTCTGAGGAGGGACTGGGCCCCGAGGGACTGAGGGACTGCAGGCTTGCTTGCCTTGAGCCCAGTTTTAGCTGGGAGTGGCAAAGCAAGAAAAGCTGGTGGGGGTGGGAGCTGTGTGTGGGCCCCCATTGAGCTTGATAAGGGAGGGAAGGCTGGGAGCTGGTTCCAGCCCGCCACAGTTCAGGAGGGAAGGGCCAGACTGCCTGAGAGGGGTGTGGCAGCACTGAGTGGGGAGAGGGACCATAAGAAACTGCTTGGGACCCTCGGGAAGGTGGCCAGGCTTTGGGGAGGCCCTCCTTCTGACTATTCTATTTTCCTCTTTCTTTCTTTTCTTTTCTTTTCATTTCTTTCTTTCTTCTTTTTGTGGTAATGTTAGTGGGTGGAGAGTGGGAGTGCAGCCTCGGTGTTAGAACAGGGGGACTTGGGGGTTCTTCTGATGGTGAGAGGGAACAGGGATGGGTCAGCCAGGTCCCTCTAACCTAGAGGCAGCTGTTTTTTGTGAGGTGGGCGGCGCATCGTAGGATCTTAGGTGCATGTTCTCTGTTTAGGGGTGATCATACACGGGGTGTGGTGAGGAGGGAGTGTGTGGAGTCCCCAGCCTTCCCGTGGCAGTTCCCAGTGTGACTAAAAGAAGGCAGGGATTGGGTTTGGTTAGGTGGGTGCTTCCAGATGAGAGCTGGCCTGCTGTGGAAATGGAAGAGCTCCTGGCTCTGGCAGGGGTGTGGCTGCTGTACAGACTTGTCCCCTGCCGTCCTGGGCTGTTGCCCTGCGGCTTGGGCTTCGGCTTCATTCCTCTGGGTGGGTGGGTTCTCTCTGGCAAGTGTGGGAAGGGGCCGCTCCCATTACCACACTGAGGCCTGAGCCCCTTTGAGGGGGAGGATCTGTTGCATGGCCTTTGCAGCCCTCTCACCCCTGCTGCAGTGCGGGAGGTGAGGCTGCAGCACTCGGGAGATGGTAAGCTGTTGGTGACCTCTCATTCACAAAGTAAGGGAGAGTGGGGCCTGGGACTTTGGTGACTTGTCCTTGTGTGGACACAGTGGGGCTTTTCTGGGTGATGAGTGCAGGCTGCACATTCACCCAGCACTTGCTGTTGCTCATGCTGCCTGGCAGAGGCCTGCCTGCTGGTGCCCTGGTTCTCACCTTGGGCTATACCTGTCTCTGGGGTGGGCCCAAGGCACTAGCTTTTCCTGAAGCTTTTGAAGTGAACCTGGTGTGCAGCAGAGTTTGAGAACCGCTTCTCTAGCAGGTGATGCATCTTTGTTGATAATAGAATCCACAGGCAGAAGGATGAGTAGCCCGAGCAGCCCGCGCTTTTACCTGTGGTGCTCACTAACTGCTTTTCTCCGAGGACCTGGTGGGGTCAGCAGTTATCCAGTGAATGAATTGGTAGAATCAGTCATGCCGATTCTTGGGTAGTTACTGGGCACAAAGGGTGAACAGCAGGAAGAACCTAGACCTTGTGCAATGGGGGCTTCTCCTGGGAGGTCCTCTGGAGGTGGGTCCTACTAACCCTGTAGCATGGGCTTTTGGAGTCTGCCTGGCCTGCTTTCCTGGCTGCATTCTTGGGCTCTTGTTGGCCTGTATGTAGTCTGGTGGGGCCTCACATAGTGCAGTTTGGGTTGAGCAGACGTGGCCAATAATGGGAGCCCCTGGGACTCCTGGGACCTCTGCCTCGTTCTCCCTGGAAGAGGTTTGTCCCTGAGGTTGGTTTCCTGGGCTGTGTTATATGAGGAAGGTATATGAGGCCACTAATAGGGGCAGAGAAGGAAGAGTGGGAGGGGACTGAAGGTGGAGGGGACGGGACAGGAGGCAGAGCTTTAGGTAGGGCCTGGCTGGGTCTGGCCCCCTTTGTTGGAACGGAACAATGGGTTGTTCTGGGGTTTTGTTTGTATTTGAGGGAGAGAGGCTATAAGACAGCTCCTGCCAGCTAGGAGCAGCCTATCATGTGAGGGGACAGGTAAGGCCCCTGGGTGTGGTTCTGATCAGCATCCTGGGTAGGAAGTCTTGCCCTTTAGAGAAGGGACAGCAACCTGGCCAGGGGCAATAGAGGAGATGGGAAAAGGAGCTGAGAAGGAAGGGGTGGTGCACATCTTGGTAGCTGGGCCTAGGTAGTCCTGTCCTGAGTGAGTGATCTGGGGATGGATTCCTGCCCTAGGTCTTGTGCCCCTTCACTGCAGCCCTTTCTGGAACCCCATGGCCCTTCCCCTTTGTGGAAGCAGCTGCTGTTATAGTTTCTGTCTGGCTGGTACCAGGGAACTTGGCTTGGAAGATGGGAGGAGGATGGTCCCCACGGAGTTACGACAGAAGGCCAGAAAGGTAGTGGTGAAGAGGTAAGCACTCATCCTGGGCTCGTTCCTGGGCTCAGCCTGGCAGTGGACATTTTACACCCGATTCAGTTATCAGAACACACCAGTGTGGTCCTCATCATTTTGTCAGTCCTCGTTGTACAAGTGGCTCAGAGAAGTTAAAGAGAGTCATACGTCTAGAGAGTGAGTGGAGGAGCTCCAGGTGAAGTGTGTGAAAGCCTCGGACACATTTGTGAGTGAGGACTCCTTACTCTGCGCAGTGCTTGGGCTGGAGGGCAGCTGAGATTTTCATTTTGAATGGGGTAGTGGGATGGCTGCGCTTGACAAAGCCAGGGAGTCTGGCTCCCAGAGTGGGAAGGTGGTCCCCTGCAGGTCCCCCGCTCCTCCCCAAGGACCAGGGGCCAGAGAGCATTCTCTGGGTCGTCCTCATCTTTCCAGTCACACGCAGCTCCTTACTGTCTGGTATGTGGGAATCTTCTGCCCCACGGCATCCTGTGCCTTTGCCGAACACCTCCAGGAGAGCCATGTGGGGGATGGTCTGGACATTGCAGGGACCAGAGCTGAGCTATTGAGATTCTTTGAGTGTGGACAAACGGGGTGCCCTTGGTGGTGTGGGGACGCAGGCAGGGTAGCTCCTCTGGGTGACTCTTGGTAGGTTGTCTTCTGGTAGATGGACTGGGGGTGCGGGTTCTGGTGCTTCAAAGTGGTTGTCCTCTGACTGAACCAGATCCCAGGGACCAGGCGTCAGCCCCGTGCTGGCCGAAGGGAGAGGGTTGTTGCCAAAGTCTCACATTCCAGGCATGTGTTGATGCTGATAAGGCAGCAGGGCTGGCTTAGCCGCTTTGGGCAGGAGGGGACTTTGACTTCATGCCCCCAGCAGGCAGCATGCACATCTTGCTTCCTGGTAGCACCCCTCCCCCACCGACCCCCTCTGCTTGCAGGGGCAGTGCCGCGCTCAGCAGCGTTTCTGGCTTAGTAGCAGGCCTCTGGAGGCCTATTGATGGATTCTGCCAGCACTGCCTCTTGGAGTATTCGAGGATGCCATTGAAAATGTCACTTCCTTTTATTTGCTGAAATTTGTTACTCTCAGGTTTGGCAGTAGGCCCCTTGTCCAAGATTTCAGCTTTTGGGGAACTTCAGTTTTGTGGAAAGATGACTCCTGCTTCCTCTGTGGGCCAGTCTCTTAACCTCTCCAGGCCTCATTCTCCTTGCCTATAAATGAGTTGTTAGACTCAAAGTTGTTTGCAGACCCTGGGGATCCCCAATACCTTTTTCAGTATATTTAAAAGTTACGAAGTCGGATGGGGTGCTCACGCCTGTAGTCCCAGCACTTTGGAAGGCCAAGGCGGGTGGATCATCTGAGGACCGGAGTTCCAGACCAGCCTGGCCAATATGGTGAAACCCTTCCTCTCCTAAAAACAAAAATTAGCCACATGTGGTGGCACATGCCTGTAGTCCCAGCTACACAGGAGGCTGAGGCAGGAGAATGACTTGAACCTGGGAGGCAGAGATTGCAGTGAGCCAAGATTTTGCCACTGCACTCCAGCCTGGGTGACAGAGCGAGACTCCCATCTCAAAAAAAAAAAAAAAGTCGCTGGCCCCTGCCCTGGGTGGACACTTGCACTGCCAGAGTTGTGTTCCCCACTGTCAGCCAGCACTGGGGGCTGAGACCCACCAGTTCTACACATGTCCAGGGGAGGCAGTACAGATGACTGAGTATTAAATCTAGACCTTTAATTACACATCTTTTTACTTTTCTATGTGATGAAATAGGAGGGATACATGAGGCATTTTTTGAGATGGAGTCTCGCTGTTGCCTAGGCTGGAGTGCAGTGGTATGATCTCAGTTCGCTGCAACCTCCACCTCCCGGGTTCAAGTCATGCTCGTGCCTCAGCCTCCCGAGTAGCCGGGATTACAGGCACCCACCACCGTGCCTGGTTAATTTTTTCTATTTTTAATAGAGTCTGGGTTTCGCCTTCTTGGCCAGACTGGTCTTGAACTTCTGATCTCAGGTGATCCGCCCTTCCTGGCCTCCCAAAGTGCTGGGATTACAGGCATTAGCCACCATGCCCGGCATGAGGCTTTAAAAAGTTTTTTTTGTTCTTTCTGTTTTTTTTGGTGATAGGGTCTCCCTCAGTTGCCTAGGCTGGAGTGCAGTGATGATGTAATCACGGCTTAGTGCAGCCTCACCTTCTGGGCTCAAATCATCCTCCTGCATAAGCCTCCCGAGTAGTTAGGACCACAGTCATGTCCACACCCAGCTAATTTTTTTGTTTTTAGAGGTGGGGTCTCCCTGATCTTGAACTCCTAGGCTCAGCCAATCCTCCTACCATGACCTCCTAAAGTGTTGGGATTACAGGTGTTGAGCCACTGCGCCCAGCTTACATAGCAACTTTGTTTTTTTTGAGATGGAGTCTCTGTTGCCCAGGCTGGAGTGCAGTGGCACAATCTTGGCTCACTGCAACCTCTGCTTCCCGGGTTCAAGCAATTCTACTGCCTCACCCTCCGAAGTAGCTGAGATTATAGGTTCGTGCCAACATGCCTGGCTAATTTTTGTATTTTTAGTAGAGACTGGGCTTCTCCATATTGGGCAGGCTGGTCTCGAGCTCCTGACCTTGTGATCGCCTGCCTTGGCCTCCCAAAGTGCTGGGATTACAGACGTGAGCCACCGCACCTGGCCTACATAGCAACTTTTGTTTTTTCCTTGAAACGGAGTCTCGCTCTGTTGCCCAGGCTGGAGTACAGTGGCACAGTTCTGCCTCAGCCTCCCGAGTAGCTGGGATTAAAGGCATCTGCCACCACACCTGGCTAATTGTTGTATTTTTAGTAGAGACGGGGTTTCACCACATTAGCCAGGCTGGTCTCAAACTCCTGACCTCAGGTGATCCGCCTGCCTCGGCCCCCCAAAGTGTGGGATTACAGGTGGGAGCCACTGCGCCTGGCCCATAGCAACTTTTAAGAAACTCATTTGTCAAGCTTTAGTGTAATATCAATGAAGAATAGACACATGGTTTTCTGAAAAAGTTATTAAAATACTCCTTCCTTTTTTCTGTGTAAGGCTCTTTAAAGACTTTAATCAAAACCACATATCCTAACAGACTGAATGCAGGAGATAGAATCCAGCTACTTCTGTTAGACCAGACATTAAAGAGATTTATAAAAGTGTGAAGCAATGCTATCCTTTTTTTTTTTTTTTTTTTTTTGAGGTGGAGTCTTGCTGTGTCACCAAGCTATAGTACAGTGGCATTATCTCTGCTCACTGCAACCCCCACCTCCTGGGTTCAAGTGATTCTCCTGCCTCAGCCTCCCGAGTAGCTACAGGTGCGCGCCACCACACCCAGCTAGTTTTTGTATATGTATATATATATATTTTTTTAGTAGAGATGGGGTTTCACCTGTTGGCCAGGATGGTGTGGATTCTTTTTTTTGTTGTTGTTTAGATAGTCTCACTCTCATCCAGGCTGGAGTGCAGTGGTGCGATCTCACCTCACTGCAACCTCTGCCTCCTGGGTTCAAGGGATTCTCCTGCCTCAGCCTCCTGAGTAGCTGGGATTACAGGCACCTGTTACCACGCCCAGCTAATTTTTGTATTTTTTAAAATTTTAATTTATTTATTTATGTATTTTTTGAGATGGAGTCTCTCTCTCTCTCTTGCCCAGGCTGGAGTGCAGTGGCATGATCGCGGTTCACTGCAAGCTCCGCCTCCCAGGTTCACGCCGTTCTCCTGCCTCAGCCTCCTGAGTAGGACTACAGGACTACAAGGGCGGGGACTACAGGCGCCCGCCACCACACCTGGCTAATTTTTTGTATTTTTGGTAGAGACATCCGTGTTAGCCAGGATGGTCTCGATCTCCTGACCTCGTGATCCGCCCGCCTCAGCCTCCCAAAGTGCTGGGATTACAAGCGTGAGCCACAGTGCTCGGTCTATTTTTTTTTTTTTTTTTTTGAGAGGAAGTTTTGCTCTTGTTGCCCAGGCTGGAGTGCAGTGGCATGATCTCAGCTCACTGCAGTCTCCGCTTCCCTAGGATCAAGTGATTCTGCTGCCTCAGCCTCACCAATAGCTGGGATTAGAGGTGCGCACCAACACATTTGGCTAATTTTTATATTTCACCTTGTTGGCCAGGCTGGTCTCGGTGATCCACCCACCTCGGCCTCCCAAAGTGCTAGGATTACAGGCGTGAGCCACTGTGTCCGGCCTTTTTTTTTTTTTTTTTTTTTTTTAAGACAGAGTTTCGCTGTTGTTGCCCAAGCTGGAGTGCAATGGCATGATCTCAGCTCACTGCAGCCTCCACCCCCCAACCCTCCCCTGGGGTAAAACCTTTCTCCTGCTTCAGCCTCCCAAGTTGCTGAGATTACAGGCATCCGTCACCATGCCTGGCTAATTTTTTGTATTTTTTTTTTTTTTAGGTGCGCACCACGGAGTCTAGCTGCTCTGTCGCCCAGGCTGGAGTGCAGTGGCCGGATCTCAGCTCACTGCAAACTCCACCTCCCGGGTTCACGCCATTCTCCTGCCTCAGCCTCCCGAGTAGCTGGGACTACAGGCGTCCGCCACATCGCCCGGCTAGTTTTTTGTATTTTTTAGTAGAGACGGGGTTTCACCGTGTTAGCCAGGATGGTCTCGATCTCCTGACCTCGTGATCCACCCGTCTCGGCCTCCCAAAGTGCTGGGATTACAGGCTTGAGCCACCGCGCCCGGCCTAATTTTTTGTATTTTTAGTAGAGATGGTGTTTCACCATGTTGGCCAGGCTGGTCTCGAACTCCTGACCTCAGGTATCCACCCACCTTGGCCTCCCAGAGTACTGGGATTACAAGCGTGAGCCACTGTGCTCAGCCTTTTAAAAAAATATTTGCTTTTCTAATGCAGTAAGTAGAACAGTGATGTGTAAAGTAGTCTCTCTTTACCTGTGGGGGTATGTTCCAAAACCTCCATCGGAGGCCTGGAACCATGGGTAGTGCTGAACCCTATATGTGATGTTTTTTCTATACATACGTGCCTGTGCTAAAATTTAATTCATGAATTAAGCATAGTGAGGAAATAGTAAAATAGGACAGTTATAACAATATGTTATAAAAGTTATATGGATATGCTCTTTCCCTTTTTTTTTTTTTTGAGACGGAGTTTCACTGTTGTTGCCCAGGCTGGAGTGCAATGGCACGATCTTGGCTCGCTGCAACCTCCCCTTCCCAGGTTCAAGCGATTCTCTTGCCTCAGCCTCCCTAGTAGCTGGGATTATAGGTATGTGCCACCACGCCTGGCCAGTTTTGTATTTTTAGTTGGTCAGGCTGGTCTTGAACTCCCGACCTCAGGCGATCCGCCCGCCTCGGCCTCCCAAAGTGCTGGGGGGTAACAGGTGTGAGCCACCGTGCCTTGCTGGATATGCTCTTTCCTTTAACATATTTAATACTCACCTATTTTCTACCCGCAGTTGACCAAGGATAACAAGCTGAGGAAAGTGAAACTGAATAAGGGGTCACTACTGTAATACATGGTAACATCAAATACTGCAACAGCCCGGATGCAGTGACTCACACCTGTAATCCCAGCACTTTGGGAGGCTGAGGCTGCAGAATGGCTTGAGGCCAGGAGCTCGAGGTTGCAGTGAGCTATGATTGTACCACTGCGCTTCAGCCCGGGTGACAGAGCAGGACCCTGTCTCAGAAAAAACTCCACAAAGCAGTAACATAGAAGCCACATAAGCAGATGCTCTTTAGGAGTTCTGACTAATTTAAGAATGTAAACAACACAATTTTAGAACCAGTGGCAAGGAGGGTGCTAGGCATTTCCCTCTTCACCACGTGCCTCTGTATCTTTCATATATTGTTTCACTCTATCTCTTCTCAGCCTTGGCTCTGACCAGCATTTGCTCACCTAATGAATGTTTATGAGTGCCTGCTACATGCCTGGTGCTGTGGCTGCTTGGGACAAAGGGTCTAACTTTGGGTACTGGTCTGTGGGGTGGTCGGGGGTAGACAGGAGGGAAGCGGCTTGGCAGCTGGTGCTGACGTTGGGAGCTGGGAGACAACAGGCAGTTCTGGCTTCACTGAGGAGGGAGTCGTGTGGGGGCAGGCTCCTCCCGGAGTAGGGCACAGCCTGCAGGAGCTCTCAGGTGTGTCTGTGGAAGGGGTGAGGTGGGCTTGATACCCCTATGGGAAGTGCTTTGCTTGCCAGGCCTGAGCATGGACTTTATCCCAGGCATCAGAAATTTATTGAAAGCTTTGTGTTTTTTTTTGAGATAGTTTTGCTCTCATTGCCCAGGCTAGAGTGCAATGACACGATCTCAGCTCACTGCAACTTCCACTTCCCGGGTTCAAGTGATTCTCCTGCCTCAGCCTCCCGAGTAGCTGGGATTATGGGCGTGTGCCACCATGCTCAGCTAATTTTGTATTTTTAGTAGAGATGGGGTTTCTCCATGTTGGTCAGGCTGGGCTCGAACTCCAGACCTCAGGTGATCTGCCCGCCTCAGCTTCCCCAAGTGCTGGGATTACAGGCGTGAGATACCACGCCTGGCCCATTGAAAGCTTTAAGCAGGGGAGTAGCTTGATGAGATGGGTGTTTGAGAAAGATAACTCAGGGTTATTGGACTCTGAATTGGAGGGTACAGGGACTAGGCGAGGGTTGGCTGGAGGGGTTGCAGAGGGGTGATTGTGTTCTAGATGCTGATATTTTCACTTAGAATGGCTCTGATTCTGCCCTTCTTTCCCCTGTAGACCTTGGGAGGTTTCCTGGGATTTCTCCCTCCTGGACAACTTCTGTTGAGTTGCCTGCCACCTCAGGTGTGGAGGCCCCAGGTTCTTTTGCTTTGTATGATTAGGACAGGGTGATATTTTCTGGGTTATCTCTTGTGGGAACTGAGCCCGCCAAAGCCCTCATTTGTGCATTGTTATAGCTGCCCAAGTGTGTGGCCCTGCTGCGTTTGGTGGCTGTAGACCAGGTGACCTCTCAGGTGGTGAAAGGGGAGTGCTCTGTGAGTGCACTTCAGCTTTAGCCTCTTGGCTTCTCTGTGGTTTGGGATTTAGCTCCTCCCTGTACCAGGAAGGTCTCTTTCCTCTTTTTTTTTTCCTCTTTCTTTTCTCTCTCTTTTTTTTTTTTTTTTTCAATGAGACAGGGTCTCACCCTGTTGCCCAGTCTGGTCTTGAACACCTGGACTCAAGCGAGCCTCCTGCCTCAGCCTCCCAGAGTGCTCAGATTAGAGGCATGAACCACCGCACCCGACGTTCCTTTCTTTTGAGACTTCTACACAGAGCAGGCTCAGCTTCCTTAGTAGACTTAGCCATTGAACTCTAAGAAGTTATTTACAGAGGTGGAAATAGGCCGGGCACGGTGGCTCATGCTTGTAATCCCAGCACTTTGGGAGGCCGAGGCATCGGATCACGATGTCAGGAGTTCAAGACCAGCCTGGCCAAGATGGTGAAACCCCGTATCTACTACAAAAATTAGCTGGGTGTGGTGACAGGTGCCTGTAATCCCAGTTACTCAAGAGGCTGAGGCAGGACAATCCTTTGAACCCAGGCAGCAGAGGTCTCAGTGAACTGAGATTGCACCACTGCACTCCAGCCTGGGCAACAGAGCAAGACTCAAAACAAACAAACTAAAAATGGTAAATTACATGTATATCTGTGTGTGCACAGTCTTAAAGAACAGAGAGATAAGTAGTGGTAAACTCACTATTGGTTGAATCGTGGGTGTCCCACTGAGCGAGACACAGTTGTTCCCTCGTGGCCACATAGGAAATAGCCTCCCAAGTTCCTGGGACAGCCCATGCACTTCTCCCTGGCTTATCCCCACTTCCCTCTAGAAGCCAACAGTCTTCTGAATTGTGGGTCAGCCATCCGCTGGGTTTTGTCAGTTTCCCACCTTTGTCTGGATCCTGAAACTGCGAATGATTTTGGCTGAGTTCGCTGGGAGCCGGGTGCCCTGCACTCTTGGGACACCAGGAGCAACAGTTCCTGTGTTCCCATTCTCCATTTCAGTGTTCAAGGTGGCACTATCCACACATAATCACCTGTCCTACTGGCAGTGAGCATTTGGGTGGTTTTCTGGGTTTTGTTTTTGCTGCCTTCTGAGTAGCTGACTTTTCACCCCCAAGCTATGCTTCTTGAGGCAGAGAAGTGCCAGTTTATTTTGTTTTCTGTCTCTAAATCCAGTTCCTTAATGCACCACTGAGACTCAGTTTAGAAGTGCAGTGAAACTTTGTGAGCATTTTTCTCCCCAAGTCTGAATGGATCCCTCTCTGATTCTTTGAGTTCTCGGGCACTTCTCTGCTAGACACTTTCTTTTTTTTTTTTTTCTTTTTTTTTTTTGAGACGGAGTCTTGCTCTGTCGCCCAGGCTGGAGTGCAGTGGCCGATCTCAGCTCACTGCAAGCTCTGCCTCCCGGGTTTACGCCATTCTCCTGCCTCAGCCTCCCGAGTAGCTGGGACTACAGGTGCCCGCCACCTCGCCCGGCTAGTTTTTTGTATTTTTTTAGTAGAGACAGGGTTTCACCGGGTTAGCCAGGATGGTCTCGATCTCCTGACCTCGTGATCCGCCCGTCTCGGCCTCCCAAAGTGCTGGGATTACAGGCTTGAGCCACCGCGCCTGGCCAGCTAGACACTTTCAAGTTACCTACTGGACAGGATAGACCTTCTCTATAAAGTATCACACTTGGAGGCTTTTCAGGCACAGTGCCATAGATTGTAATATTTTCCATAGCAATTGCCCAATTTTATCTGTAAAAAATTGCTTTTTAAGGCCTGGTACAGTGGCTCACACCTGTAATCCCAACATTTTGGAAGGCTGAGGCAGCAGGATCACTTGAGCCCAGGAGTTTGAGACCAGCTTGGAAAACATAGTGAGACCTCATGTCTACAGAAAATTTTAAAAATTGGCTAGGCATCGTGGCATGCACCTTTAGTTCCGGCTACTCAAAAGGCTGAGACGGGAGGATCCCTTGAGCCCAGAAATTAGAGGTTGCAGTGAGCTATGATCGTGCCACTGCACTCCAGCCTGGGTGACAGAGCAAGACCCTGTCTCCAAAAAATCACAAAACTTCCAATGGATACCGAATGTATAACTTTTTTTTTTCTTATTTGGAGTAAAATAACTTGATCCTTGATCGTTGGCTGTAGCTCCTGAGCCATTTGAGGCAATGGGGGGTTTGTGTGTTGATTACCTATGAAGGAACAAGTGGGCTGTTTCCTTCTCCCCAGCAGCTTCCTTTGACCCTAAATCCCTGAGAGCCTCACCCATTTTCTTCTTGGCTTCCTCCCTTTGATATGCCCAGCCGGCTCCTGCCCTAGCTGGCTGCCACCAGGACCTGCTGGAGGTTTTTGCTGGGAATTATTTGGTGTCCTGTTTGAACCTCGCTTGCCATGCTCCCAAATTTCCTGTTTCTCCTGGGGTTGCCTTTCAGGATTTGCAGAACCCCTTCTCCTTTAGAAGTGTCAATTGGGGCTGGGTGTGGTGGCTCACGCCTGTAATCCCAGCACTTTAGGAGGCCGAGGTGGGCGGATCACCTGAGGTTGGGAGTTCCAGGTCAGCCTGACCAACATGGAGAAACCCCGTCTCTACTAAAAATACAAAATTAGCCGGGTGTAGTAGTGCACGCTTGTAATCCCAGCTACTCAGGAGGCTGAGGCAGAAGAATTGCTTGAACCCGGGAGGTGGAGGTTGCAGTGAGCCGAAATTGCGCCATCGCACTCTAGCCTGGGCAACAAGAGGAAAACTGTCTCCAAAAAAAAAAAAAAAAAAAAGTCAATTGGACCTTAGGACAACTTAAAAACATTATCAGGTTTTTATCTTTTAGATAGCAGACATGAGTCTGCTCCTCATAAGGATTTACAGTAGTCTCTCTGTTTCCCATGGGCTCCTGGCTGGCTTGTGTGAGCTCCCTCCTCTAGGATGGGCACTCCATCCTGGACATTGTGGCATTGCCAGCTGTCCTGCCAATGTTCTGCTTCCTGTGTTGCTGTTATTGGTTGGGGGTCCAGGAGAGGTTGCTGCCTGGACTGAGTCTGCTTGCTGATCAGGATGAAGTTGATCTCTGCTTCCCTTCTGAAGGTTTCTGTGCACTGTATTGAATTCAAGGACGTCCTATGTAAGAAGTGTGCATAGCTCCAAGAGTTCTTTACAAATGATATGCCCTTGTAACGAGCATCCAGAGCGAGAAACACAACCCTGGAAGCCCCCTCATGTATCCTGAAGCTTTTAGTCACTCTCAACCCCCACCCATATGATTAGTGCTGCCTGCTTTTTTTGAATGTATGCAAATAGAACTGTAACTGTCTTTTTGGCTGTGGCGTCTTTGCGCACAAGTATATTTGAGAGATTCATTTGTGGTGTTTGTAAGTCAAATCGTGAAATTATCAGCAATCAGCTGTGTTTTTACGCCTAAAAGGTAAATTCATACAGTTCAACCTAAATGTCTGTCCTGTTCACTGCTGGATCATAGTCTCTTCCACCTGCAGCTGCCCCTTCTCAGGGTGGCCATAGGAGTTGTTTTCCAGTGTTGGGCCTTCATGAGTGTGCCTGCCTGTTTGGTGCGCATACGTGTGCATTCTTGTTGGCGTATACCTTGGGTGAGTTTTTGGGCCCACAGCTGGCTAGCTTGCTTGCTTGCTTTATTTATTTATTTAGAGACGAAGTCTTGCTCTTGTCGCCAGGCTGGAGTGCAGTGGCGCAATCTCAGCTCACTGCAACATCCGCCTCCTGGGTTCAAGTGATTCTCCTGCCTCAGCCTCCCAAATAGCTGGGATTACAGGAGCCTGCCACCACGCCCGACTAATTTTTGTATTTTTAGTAGAGACGGGGTTTCACCATGTTTGCTAGGCTAGTCTCAGACTCCTGACCTCAGGCGATCCACCCACCTTGGCCTCCCAAAGTGCTGAGATTATAGGCGTGGGCCACCACCCTGGGCCTTGGGCCCACAGCTTTAGATTGTACCATCCAAGGGTTTTCTAAACCATGTGAGTTTTCTGGCCAGGTGCAGTGACTCATGCCTATAATCCCAGTACTTGGGGAGGCTAGGTGGGCAGATCACTTGAGGCCAGGAGTTGGAGACCAGCCTGGCCAATATGGTGAAATGCCATCTCTATGAAAAATACAAAAGTTATCTGGGTGTGATGGCGCACTGCACTTCTCTGTAATCCCAGCTACTTGGGAGGCTGAGGCAGGAGAATTGCTTGAACCCGGGAGGCGGAGATTGCAGTGAGCCGAGATCTTGCCACTGCACTCCAGCCTGGGTGACAGAACAAGACTCTCTCTCAAGAAAATAAAAAATTATAAAGCATGTGAGACTTCTGGTTGCCTTATTGCCTTTCCAACATTTGGTGTTACCTTTTTCCTGATAGGCTTTGACGTTCTTATTCTTTCTGGAACAGTCCTGTTCTTGTTTAAAAACATCCCTGTTTCCCTTTCGTCCCTGGGAGATACTATTTTAGCCTTTGTTTGGCTAATCAAAATCCCATCTTTAGTGTCTGTTGTTGAGTTTTTGTGTTTTTGTTATTTTGGATTTGCTTTCAGCATGTCATCTCATTCTTGTCCCAGCCCAGGGGGTCAGGCGGTATTGTGTACAGACAGTGCAGCGGCTCCTTAATGCCAGTTGCCGAGCTTTTGCCAGGCCTGGAGAACTGCATAGGTGCAGGACTGCCAGTAGTTCTTCCTGCTCTTCAATCATTGAAATGTTTTGTTTTATGAAGTAATGATGGTAGAAGATGATAGGGTTTCTGTTTGTTTCTAATTCTAGTCTTTACTTGGCATTAAGAAATTGTTAGCTGCTAGGGTTGATTTTGAAATTGTGAAGTTGGAGAGTCTCTCCTGGAGCCGTGGGCTGGATGGCTGCAGCTCTGTGACTCAGCTGTGCTGGGTGCTTCCCTTTGGGGCTCAGTTACCTCGTTTTAAGGTGTCCCTGGGGTGAGAGAGATGATCATGATAGTGCCTTCCACCTGGGCGGCCCAGGCTTTCCTCGCCCATTTAGTGCCTTGCATGTAGAATTTCCACCTATGGTCTGCTGTGCTGCCATTGCTTGTCCTCCTTCCCTGCCACACAGAGCTGTGTTCTCTGTCTGCCACTCATGCCTGCTTCTCTGATCAGAGTTTGTGGAACCCTCTGGCATGGTCACCATTCTGGTACCTGTGGTAACAAGCTTAGCCTTGGTGTGGCACATTCTAGGTCCACCGTTTGTATTCACCAGCCTGTGAGCTTGTGTACATGGCACATGTGTCTTCGTTTTGGGGGCCTTCTCCTTCCACTTGATGCCCATCCCTTAAGCATTTACTCCTTGCAGAGTACTTGGCTTTCAGGCCATGGAGAGCTTTCCAATCAGTGGTGTCCAGGTAAAAACAAAAGAAGGAAAAAAAGCTTCTAACCTAGCCCTTCTCAGACTTGACTGTGTGTTTGAGCCCCCAGGGTTCTGGTGGTTAGAGCTGGATGGAGCCTGAGCGTCTGCATTTCTAACAAGATCCCTGGTGGTGCTGCTGCTGTTTCTTGGGTCATGGCCAATGAGCAAGAAGAGCAGGGAAGCGGGCTGGAGAGGACTGCAGAAACCAGCACAGGGCCCGTTTTGCCTCTTGACATACGTGGCTGCCAGATTCCTGCCTTTTCCTCACCTACTAGGAACAGCAGCTGCACATCCTCTAGTGGTCTTGCATGGGCTCCTGCTCTGTGGCTGCCAGCGAGCCTTTTACCCCCACACTCAGGTCCCTCTTGGGAGGCAGGGTGGTGTTGGGATGGAGTTTGGAGGTGAGCACAGCATTCGTAGTAACTATCACAATCTTAAATTGTTATTCTGCTTCTTTTTTTTGAGACAGAGTCTGACTCTGTCACCCAGGCTGGAGTGCAGTGGTGCGATCTAGGCTCACTGCAAGCTCCGCCTCCCAGGTTCAAGCAATTCTCCTGCCTCAGCCTCCGGAGTAGCTGGGACTACAGGTGTGTGCCACCACACCCGGCTAATTTTTTGTATTTTTAGTAGAGACGGGGTTTCACAGTGTTAGCCAGGATGGTCTTGATCTCCTGACCTCATGATCCGCCCGCCTCAGCCTCCCAAAGTGCTGAGATTACAGGCCGTGCCTAGCTGTTATTGTGCTGCTGCTTTTTTTTTTTTTTTTTTTTTTTTTTNGTTTACGCCATTCTCCTGCCTCAGCCTCCCGAGTAGCTGGGACTACAGGCGCCCGCCACCTCGCCCGGCTAGTTTTTTGTATTTTTTTTTTAGTAGAGACGGGGTTTCACCATTGTAGCCAGGATGGTCTCGATCTCCTGACCTCGTGATCTGCCCGTCTCGGCCTCCCAAAGAGCTGGGATTACAGGTTTGAGCCACCGCGCCCGGCCTATTCTGCTTCTTAAAGCAGTGTTCCCCTGCCTCTCTCCAATATCCTGTCTCAGAACTCTCAGCCAGATGGTGCCAGGGCCCCAGGCCCTCCTTGGTGCCAGCCCTAGCAGGGGAAGTCAGCTGCAGGCCTCCAAGGTCTTCCTGGCCTCACTCCTTGCTGGCTCCAAACCCGGAAGTGATGAGAGCAAGGGGACCAAGGCTGTAGCTTCTGGGGAAGTACAGTTTGGAGGCATCTTCGGTCCAGCTCTCCTCTCAGCAGCCCATTCTAGCCTTTTCCTTGTGCTGGAGTGTTATCCTGTGCTTCCTCATCTCTCAGAAGGGACAGTACACATGGGCGGGTGGCTCGGACCATGCAGGGCTCGGCCCTGCTGTGGGCAGCACGAGGTTGTCAGTAGGACCCGTGGGCATTTCAGAACAGGCTTGGGAAAGTCACTGGGCTGGGGTGGATGCTACCTTCCTCACTCTAGGCCACAGGGCTGGCCTGAGGAGCAGAGAAGGAGGAGGCCAGCCTCAGGTCCCAATTGGTGCATCACCAGTGTGTTGAGTGGAACCCGAGTGTTTATTTTGTAGAAGCTGCATTGGAGAGAGCTGGGCTCCTGGCATTTGTGGAGCCTGTTGCTTTCCAGGAGGATGGTCTGGGAGAAGTGCCAGGAGCTGCTGGCCGGCATCCAGGTCTAGGCTGGATTGCATGGCTGGGCTTGCCCAGAGTAGTGAGCCCTACCCACCACCAGCCCATGCCTGGAGGGACAGGGAAGGAGGTCATGGAGGGTGGGGGTGTTCCCAGAGGAGCAGCAAGCTCCACCTGGGCCTCCAAAGCAGGCTGTGTGATTGGGGCCCCACCTTGTCACTTCTGATGAAGGAGCTGGGCAGACCCCATGCCCTCACAGTGAGTTTGGGAGAATGCACCCAGGTGAGGCCCTGCTGTGGATATGCAGGCGGTGCTGGGGGGTGGGGGGGTGGGGGAGTGAGGCTGGAGGTGCAGACTGAGTCCCTCCTCCTGGCACACCAGTGCATGGAGGGCAGTGCCTCCTGTGACTCCCCCAAGCAGCTTGGCAGTTGGAAACCCTGTGTGAGTGGCATCCCTGGCCCTGCCTGCATTAGGGTGGGGTCGTCAGACTACAGCTCTGGAGTCAGGCTTTGAGTCCTCACTTTGCTACCTACATGCTCTTGTGACCCTGGGCAAGTTGCTTAACCCCCAAGAACCTTTAATTTCTTATCTGAAACTGCAGAGATAACGCCCCGCTCAATGGGCCTGTGGGAAGATTGAGGAGATCAGACCTGCCCACACATGGGCTACCATCTCATACAGGGCTGTGGCGGTGGGCGAGGTGCAGCCTTGGCCCCTTGGAGCTATCTCTTGTTTACCAAGTCTTCCTCAGGGAGGACTCCAGGCCATAGGGATAGGATGAACAAAGTCCTGGGCTTGTGACTGTGCAGGGTTGGTTGGTCTGTCCAGGGGCTGGGCCTTGGGGCGCTTCTAGATCCTGGCTGCCTCCTGCCTGGCTGCCTTGTGCCCTCCAGTCTCTCCCATGGCTTAGGGGCCCCTGGGAAGAGGCTGAGCTCACACAGGGCCACCCCTTGCAGCTGCATCTGTCCCAGCCACACCTGAAGTTGGAGGTTGGTCTGGGACCAGGGCCGATCTGACCTTAGACTTAAGTTTGGGAGGAGTGGCAGCAAGTCTGGGGCTCTCTCTGATCCTGGTCAGATGTACTTAGACCTCTGGGATGTGGAAGTTGCCTGGTGGCCCTGCCCTGCCCAGCATGGCTTCTCAGCCTGGCATGCTTGTCCCTCCCACCTGACAGTGGAGCTTGGGCGGGCCGTGGGCGGCCCTGCTCACTCTCAGCTGTCTTGGCGTCAGCTGGAGGGTTCCCATTTCACTGTTACTTTTGTTTAGGCTGGGAGGTGGTTAAGGTGCTGCTCCTTGGGGGTGGGCTGGAGGGAGTTTCTCCTCAGTCCTCCAGTATAGCTCCAGGCCTCATGCAGGAAGCCCCTTTCTGGGGAAGTTAGAGATGGCTTCCGGGGAGGAAGGTGGATGAGAAGGATCCTAGGAGGGCTAGGCGGGGTGGCCTGCTTGGGGCGGCGCCTTTTCCTGGTCTTCACCCTTCTCCCCCAGGCCTCCCTCCTGGCTGGGTGTGAGCCAGAAGTTTCAGTCTGGGTGCCCGTGCTGGCCTCCAGGAGGGCACGTTCTGCCTGTAGGAGCCAGACACTGAAGGCGGGTATCATGTAGCTGAGACCACACCCTGAGTTTGACCCCCACTTGTGGGCCTGGAGGTGGGCGTGAGATGTGTTCCTGTCTCCCAGAGGCAGGGCCTCCAGAAGGAGCCATGTGGGGGCCCAGCACCTGGAGCGATTCTGAATGCCTGGCTTCTTGGAGGCCAAGGCTCTAGGCAAGGTGGGTGTCCAGGCTGGGTTGGGGCAGTGCCCCTCAGATTGGGGGCTGGAGTTCTCTGCTTTCTGCCTCCGCAGGGATCACTTTTATCTGAAAACCTCCTCTCTTCTGGCCTTTGAAAGATGCTGACCAGAGGACACTCTTCTGCCTTTTACTGGGTGCTTAGAAAAAAGGCCTTGAGGTGACCCTGTTCCAGCCTCCCCATGGGCCCCTGCAGCCACGTGGACTGACCAGAGGCTCTACACGCGGGCAGGTGTGGCCTGACCTCGCATAGGATCATGGACTAGTGGGTCCCCCAATGGGGGGCTGCTTCGAGTGTCAGGAGGCAGTGAGGGGTGCACAGTGCCCTGCCCTCTGCCATCCCCATTGGCTATTTGGCTGGTCTGCATTTGGGGAGCGAGTAGAGGGATCCAGAGTGCAGGGTGGTCTTGGCCTGGGGCTTTTGACTGCCCTCTGGAGATGCTCTGAGGGCCACCCAGCTGGGGAGCAGCTGGGAGGGACAGGAACCTGTTCCCGCTGTGGCATCTTTGCTCTTCCAAGCTGTTTCCCCATCGCCCTTGGTCTCTGTGCCAGTTGGAAAATTGAGAACTAATCCCCTGGGTGGTCTGGAAATCATTAGTGAGAAGGGGGTGTCCTGTGCCCAGGGCTGCAGATGACATGTCCCTCCACACTTTCAGCCCCAGGTTTTCCTACCTCGTGGGGAGGTGAGAGGTCGGGGTGAGTGCTGGGTTTCAGGCTCAGCTGTGCTGTGTGAAGATGAGAGGGTCCCACCTCATCACATGGACAGAACACACAGGCTCCTGGGTGGCCCTGAGGGTCCAGTGACACAGCACATGGTAGGGCATACAACAGTGCCCAGTAAATGTTAGCTGGTGGTGTTTCCAGGAGGGAACAGGGTATCGTGCTGAGCTTCTGAGCTGGGAATGTCCTGTGAAAGCCTCTGTCTGGAGGTTTCATTGGAAGTACAGTTTACATGCAATTAAGTGCCTAAAATTGTATTTTCATTTACCTTAACCCAGACTCCCAGCAAGATAGAGAGCTGCCCTCACCCCAAAGAGTTCCTCATGCCCCATCCTGGATAGTCTTGTCAGGGCCAGGCAGTGGTGGGCATTTGTCCCTCGCCCCATCCTGGGCAGTCCTCACCTGTCCCTCCTGCTGTGGTTTTTACCCTCAGTCCGTTTTGCCTATTCTAGAACTTAATGTAAATGGAGTCATGCAGTCTGTACTCGCGCAAAAGGCTTCTTGCCCTCAGTGCCATGACTGTGAGGTTCATCCATGTCTCTGCATCATTTCTGCCCTTTGTATTTTTGGCCGGGCGCGGTGGCTCATACCTGTAATCCCAACACTTGGGGAGGCCGAGGTGGGCTGATCACGAGGTCAGAAGATCGAGACCATCCTGACTAACACGGGGAAACCCTGTCTCTACTAAAAATACAAAAAATTAGCCGGACATGGTGGCAGGCGCCTGTAGTCCCAGCTACTTGGGAGAATGGCATGAACCCGGAAGGCGGAGCTTGCAGTGAGCCAACATCACGCCACTGCACTCCAGCCTGGGGGACAGAACGAGACTCCATCTCAGAAAAAAAAAAAAAAGTAATACTTTTTAAAAATGTTGAATATTACAGAAATGAACATAACATGCAGATACCATGGTTTTTTTTTATAATCCCAGTCCCACAGATAATCTTATTTAGCAGTTGGATATGTGTGTCCCCAAGGTTTTTATTGCCACAGAATGGACTTGCTGGGCCGGGTAGGCTCTGATTGGGCCTTGGGCTGCCTTACTGTAAGTTCCTTGAGGGTGAACAAAGTGGGGGTGGGGCTGCTGTGGCTGGTCCAGCTCTGCAGGGCTTGGGCATGTGCCACCAGTGGCTTGAGAGGCTGGCGTGTTCCAGCCCCCTAGCGCCTGCCTGGGCCCTGGGCCTGCCCTCAGTGTTCGGGGACATGGCTTTCTGGCTTTTTAGTGGCAGGCACTGGGAGGGGAAGGAAAGGAGAGCAGTTACCTGTTGACAGTTCCGTAAACAGGGCCGTGCGTCTGCTCTAACAGAAGGCCTGGGAAGGTAACCCAGAGGCTTTGTGTTCCTTCCTGCAGACCTTCTGGGTTCCCCAGAGAGAGCTGGCCCTCCCTCCAGCTGCTGGGGTTCTTGCCCTTCCCAGCTGGGGCCAGTCCATCTACAGGGGGGATCCTGAAGCTAAGGGATCCTAACTGGGGAGATAGTTTCTGTGCTACCCTTCTTGCCTCTCCCCTGGACCCCTGAAGGCTCTGTCCCAGGGAGGCGACGGGTCACAGCCTTAGGCGAATGCCCAGCTGGCCCCGATAGCCCAGGCCTGCTGCCCCACTGCCCCAGATCCTGGGCGTCCTGGGAGCTAGCGTTCTGGCCGGGCAGTAGGCCAGGGCTGGGCGTGCTAGCCTTGGGGCTGATAGGCCTGCTGCCCGGGCCTGCTGCCAGGGGCTGCTGGGTGCCAGGCGGCATCCTCATCACAGCCTGCAGTCAGCTGCTGCCAGGGCTGGGCACCAGCATCCGGGCCAGCGCCCAGAGCTGTGTTTCTAGTTACCTGGCACTCCCCAGGCGGGGTCCTCCAGGGTAGGCGCTTGCTGTTTCATGCCCAGCGGTGAGCGGGTAGGGCAGAGCTCTGTGGCTGAGAAGGAAAGAGCAGTGCTTAGTAGGGGTTTTGCAGCAGAATGGCGTGTGCCACCCCCCACCCCTCCATGGGGTGAGGCTGCATTGCTGCTTGCAGACACAGTGGTGGCCTAGACGTGGCCCAGACTCAGCCCAGCTGGTGTAGATGGCAGGCATGGTGGCATTTTGCTTGCTGTGAACTTTCTGCAGGTGGCTCAGACACCCTTGCCTCAAGTGGAGGGCGCAGGGAGGAGCCCTGCCCTGTTCTGTGTGACAGCTGACCCAGCCTGGGGCCATCCTTCCTTGGTGGAGAGACCTAGTCCTAGCCTGGGCTTGTGAAGTGCCTGTCAGGGCCAGGCAGTGGGCACTGATGGAGGGTGTTCCCACCCCCATGGCACTCAGGTGCCCCCCAGTCCTGTTCTACCACCCACTCCCTGCGTGGCATCCAGTAGCTGGCCTGGCCTCTGGCAAAGTCAGGTGACCCCTGGTTGCGGAGTTTGGCAGACGCTCTGCCCAGCAGGGCTCTGGTTGACTGGGTCCTGAGGGGCAGTGGTTGGGGAGCAGGTAAAGTGGCACAGGGCTGGATGATGGTGTCTGATTGTCTCCAGTGTGCCACCGAGACCCGCTATCCAGTTTTCTGACTGCTCCTGCCGGTGTTTCAGTGGCCCCTGCCTGACTGGCCTCAGCCCAGCGTTAGCCCACCAGGTCCAACCCTCGCTAACTACCGACGCCCTTGGGCTTCCTGCCAACAGAGCTGGTTCTGCTGCCCTCTGGGCCTTTGGTGGGGTCCTGGACCAGCCATGCACCCCTCCCCTCACACCCCCCACCCAGAGGGGAGCTGCACTAGGGGCTGGAGAGACAGCTGGCCGGCTTCAGCCTAGGCCTCCCAACCCTGGGCCGGCACCCCGGGTCTGGTCACATTCCTGAGGGACCTGCTGAGCCTCCCTGGCCCTGGGGGTGGAGTGGGGGAAGGGGAAACGCAGACGGGCCACTGCACGCCCCCCTCCCTGACCCCGGCTCTGTTCCATGGGGGCCCAGGCTGGCAGGTGTGGGGTGCAAGGACCCACCACCTCAGGATCCCCCCTCCCTCAGGACCCAGAGCTCTGGGGGTGGGAGGGAGCCCGCCCTTTGCTGGTGGCAGCTGCCCAAGGGTTTGGTGGGCCGGTATTGAAAGCCCAGGCCTGCAGCTTGGGCAAGCCCTTAGGCAGTGAAACCTCTGGAGAGGGAAGGCCATGTGGTCTGGCTAGGGGGCTGGGCCCTCTGGGCAGGGAGGGGGTAAGAGTAGATCAGGAAGGGAAGGAACAGGGGAGCCAGAAGCGGTTGAGACTGGTTCTTATAAATAGCCTTGCACAAGTGGCTCCAATTTTGACCTTTTGTTATGTAAATGTGACCAGCCTGGGAAGGGCCCTGCCCAGGCCTCCTGCCACCACACCCACAGGCCAGGAATTGTGTGTCTGCCACCAGCGCCCCCTGGCCTAGGTGACCCCTGGGTGTCCATAATCTCCTGTGTGTGTTAGAGGGGGAGGTACTGCACCCTCTGACCTCCCTAGACCTGTTCCCTGGTCTTTACTTTTCCTGGTTGTCAGAAGGGACAACTGTGGCTCTGTGGCCACAGTCTCCTGCTGGGCTGCCCCTGGTGCCCCAGCCAGAGACCCCCAGGTGCTTCCCTTCATCGCCTTTCCCTCTCTTCTTCGCTGATGGCTGTCTGGGTGACTGTGTTCGTCTTCTCTTCCCCAGGTGACCAGGCATTGATGCGCCCCCAGGAAGGCCACGCGCTCAGGAGGCCCCCCCCCGCTGGCTGCTGCTCACATGGTGTCTGGGCCCTTGGCATTCCGGTGAGGCGCAGGGGAGGGAGGACCGCCACGGCCCCTTTCCCCGGAGCTTTCTGGGTGGCGCACAGCCCCACAGCTCAGCCTCTATCGCTGTCTGACCCGTGGTCCTTTGTGTGCACGCAGCACTGGGCAGTGTGGAGGGAGCCTGGGGGCTACTGCCCTCTGCCAGCCCCCTTGCCAGTCTCAGGGTACCAGGTGTCTGGGCGCTGGCAGAGCCGGCACTGATGTTTTCTGGGAGCTAAGCGGTTACTGGGGCCCAGTGTGGAAGCCACACCTTGGGGGCTCTTTGTCCCTGCCTGGTGGATTGAGGGGCCAGGGAGCAGAGGAGGATTGGTTCATGAAGTCTTCAGCCTGTGAGCACCCTTCTGAGCTGCTGTGGGCTGGGCTGCTAGGCAGAGAGCCCCTGCAGGTGCTTGCTGCCTCTTGCTGTTAGGCTCTGAGTGCCAGTGGTGTTCCAGGCTGTGTTGCACTCTTGCGTGTTCACATTGAGCTCCGGCACCTTCAGGGGCCTGTGAATGTTAGGGTTTTCCTTTGTCTTTGCAAACAAGGGCAGGCATGGGGCTGGGGAGAGTTTCTGTCATGGGAAGGTTGGGTAGGGTGGGACCCTTTCCAAGGCAGGGAGGCAGGGCTGGACACTCTGGGAGGGGCAGTAGATCCCAGAGGGCAGCGGCTGAGAGTAGTTCAGCTGCTGAGAGTCTGGACCCTGAACTGTGAGGCTCAGAGCTGCCTGTGGGCCCCGCTGCTCAGTTGTCCAGCAGCCGTGAGTCAGTGAGGAAAGTTCCTGTCTCCACTGGCCCCCTGCCCTGTGGAAGCTTGTGAGCCTGTCCAGGGCACAGGTGGCCACCTGTACACTGGCATGCCTTCCCCAGAACCCTCCTGCTGAGCCGTTCTCTGAGGGGCTTTGGTAGGGGTGAGAGGATGGAGCTGAGGGTACTGTGTTTTGCACTGGGGAGTTGGGCTTAGGGCTGAGGATGGCTTTGAGTCATTCAGAACATTCCAGAGTCATTCTCTACACTGCCGGCCACAGTCCTTGCCTCTTCCCTTGGAGCAGCATTTCTCTCTTCCCCCTTGGGGTCCATCTGGTGCCCACTGTGCACCCGTGTGTGCTGCCCTTGCATTCCCACTGTGGGGTGCCTGGTCCATGGCAGAGGAAGCTGCTCAGTGGGTATGGGAAGCGTGGTGAGGAGCACCCGCTCTCGAAACCCCATGGCTTGCTGCCGCACAAGCAGAAATACACCTGGGCTGGCAGGGTTCCTGCAGAGACCAGTGGCGTCGGTGTGTTTCTTGCTTACTGAACTCGGTTAGCGCCTGTGCCAGTCTGTGTGACGGAGGCCAGCTGGCCAACTTTCCTAGGCCCAGATGGCGCTGCCCTTCCTAGAGAGGATGGAGGGTTCAGGTGGTGCCAGGTGTTTGGCCCAGACTGCCTTTCCTGCTTGGTACCTGGAAGCCCAGGCTGGGGCAGCACTTGGCACCCGCCCAGAGTGCAAGGTGGCCCAGGGCCTTGGGGAGAGGCGGCGCTGCAGGCCGACTGCAGCATCTGGGAGGCAGCCACATGGCTGCTGGCAGTTTGATTTGGGCCCTGCCGTATTTCAAAGGGAACATTTAGTTTTGGGGGATTTTTGCCAGCTTTCAAGACAAGCTCCTCTCAGGGAGGTCTCTGCTTTCTTAAGTTTAAAACCATCTGCTGGTCATTTTTGGGTCCCCTTCTGGTGCCTGAGGGTGTGTCATCGACTTCATTTAGTGTAGAGACAGTAGCCTGGGCTGTGAAACCAAATGCAAATCCCTGTTTCTCTATTTGTCACCTCATCACCCTCCACCTCCGTTTTCTTATTAGTGCAAATGGGGCAGGGGCCTCTGTCCCTTCTCAGTTTGAGTCCTCAGTGAGGGGACACATATACTACGCCTGCATGCAGGGGGCATTGTGGGCTTATGTGCCGTGTACTGTGCCACAGGGGCTGCTGCCCTGTGTGGGGTAAGTTCTGAGGCACTTTGCCTTGTCGAGCCCCACCCTGCCCCAGAGCCCTGGTCCGAGTGTCCCAGTCATCTGACGCGTGCATGCCTGTTCTTGCCCACAGGTGGTGCGCGTGGGCAGGGCGCGGGGACATGGGGCCCGACATGGAGCTGCCCAGCCACTCGAAGCAGCTCCTGCTGCAGCTGAACCAGCAGAGGACCAAGGGCTTCCTGTGTGACGTCATCATCATGGTGGAGAACTCCATCTTCCGGGCCCACAAGAACGTCCTGGCCGCCAGCAGCATCTACTTCAAGTCCCTGGTCCTGCACGACAACCTCATCAACCTGGACACAGACATGGTCAGCTCCACGGTGTTCCAGCAGATCTTGGACTTCATCTACACTGGCAAGCTGCTGCCCAGTGACCAGCCAGCCGAGCCCAACTTTAGCACTCTCCTCACTGCCGCCAGCTACCTCCAGCTGCCCGAGTTGGCAGCCCTCTGCCGCCGCAAACTCAAGCGAGCCGGCAAGCCCTTTGGCTCTGGGCGGGCGGGGGCTGCCGGCATAGGGCGACCCCCCCGCAGCCAGCGGCTGTCCACGGCCTCCGTCATCCAGGCTCGGTATCACGGGCTCGTGGATGGGCGCAAGGGGGCCCACGCCCCCCAGGAGCTCCCGCAAGCCAAAGGCTCAGACGATGAGCTCTTTCTTGGTGGCTCTAACCAGGATAGCGTGCAAGGTCTGGGCCGGGCCGTTTGTCCAGCTGGCGGGGAGGTGGGCCTGGGGGGCTGCAGCAGCAGCACCAACGGGAGCAGTGGGGGCTGCGAGCAGGAGCTGGGCTTGGACCTGTCCAAGAAAAGCCCACCCTTGCCTCCTGCCACGCCAGGTCCCCACCTCACTCCTGATGACCCAGCCCAACTGAGCGACAGCCAACATGGGTCGCCCCCTGCGGCCTCTGCCCCTCCCGTTGCCAACAGTGCCTCTTATTCTGAGCTGGGGGGCACCCCCGATGAGCCCATGGATCTGGAGGGGGCCGAGGACAACCACCTGAGCCTGCTGGAGGCACCTGGCGGGCAGCCTCGGAAGAGCCTCCGGCACTCCACTCGGAAGAAGGAGTGGGGCAAGAAGGAGCCGGTGGCTGGCTCCCCCTTTGAGCGGAGAGAAGCGGGGCCCAAGGGTCCCTGCCCGGGAGAGGAGGGCGAGGGGGTCGGGGACAGGGTTCCCAATGGTATACTGGCTGGTGGGGCTGGCCCTAGCGGGCCCTATGGGGAGCCCCCTTACCCCTGCAAGGAGGAGGAGGAAAACGGCAAGGATGCAAGTGAAGATAGCGCGCAGAGCGGGAGCGAGGGGGGCAGCGGCCACGCCAGGGCCCACTACATGTACCGGCAGGAGGGCTACGAGACAGTGTCCTATGGGGACAACTTGTACGTGTGCATCCCCTGCGCCAAGGGCTTCCCCAGCTCCGAGCAGCTCAACGCGCACGTGGAGACTCACACGGAGGAAGAGCTGTTCATCAAGGAAGAGGGGGCCTACGAGACAGGCAGTGGGGGTGCCGAGGAGGAGGCCGAGGACCTGTCAGCGCCCAGCGCGGCCTACGCGGCTGAGCCCCGGCCCTTCAAGTGTTCGGTCTGTGAGAAGACCTACAAGGACCCAGCCACGCTGCGGCAGCACGAGAAGACGCACTGGCTGACGCGGCCCTTCCCCTGCAACATCTGTGGCAAGATGTTCACGCAGCGCGGCACCATGACGCGCCACATGCGGAGCCACCTGGGCCTGAAGCCCTTTGCCTGCGATGAGTGTGGCATGCGCTTCACCCGCCAGTACCGCCTCACCGAGCACATGCGTGTGCACTCGGGCGAGAAGCCTTACGAGTGCCAGCTGTGCGGGGGCAAGTTCACCCAGCAGCGCAACCTCATCAGCCACCTGCGCATGCACACTTCCCCCTCCTAGAAGCCAAAGACCCGCGGGCGCCCTCTGCCACCTTGCTCCCCGGGAACCCATGGAAGGAGAAGCGAGGTGATGCAGCGGCAGGGGCGAGACCCTGGGTCCAGTGGAGGCTCCGGGTGGCCCCTCTGGCCCCCACTGCCCACACCCAGAGCTTTAATCGACAGTCTGTACCAAGCAGAGCCGAGAGGAGGGAAGCCAGGGGTCCCAGCCCGTCTACCTCCCCATCCCACCCAGGCCCCCAGCTCCCCGCGGGGGCCACCGCAGGGCCTGTGGGCTGGGTCACGTGGGTCTCGCTGGGACCTGGTCCCTTTGCTGCAGGCGGCTTGGAGAAAGAGGGCAGTGGGACGCTGGCCACGGCCAGGGTGGTGTCAGGAGCAGGCCCCACCCCGCTAGCCGTGTCTGTGTGTGTGCTTGTGTCTGTGCGGGCGCGTGCAGCCCTGGTTCTGCAGGGAACAGGTGCTGGGGGTGCAGATCCCTCCCTCCTTGAGCCAGGGTGGCACTGCTCACTGGCGCTGGGACAGTCAGGGTGACCCCACCGCCTACCTCTCTACAACTAAAGAGCCCTCTGGGCCTGTGTTGCTGTTATTCCTACTGATCTGCTCCTCTGTTTTTCTTTTTGATTTTTGTTCTTTAAACCAAAACAAACAATAGCTTATTTTCTTCCCGCCCCCTCTGGGGCTGAGCCTGGGTCTGAAGACTGAATGTAACAGGGGCCGCTGGCCCTCCTGCGCGTCCCCCGGCTCTGGCGCTGCAGGGGTGCTGGTGCGCCACCTCTCCAGGCCCCAGAAGCCCTTCTTGCCCAAAGGCTTCCCTGGTCCCTGAGCCCTGCCTCGGCTGCCTCAGGAGAGAGTGCTTTTCCTGTAGTTTCCAAGGAATATTCTTTGTTTAGAGGTACTTGTTTTTTATTAAGAGAAAAACCAGTGTAACGTTTATGTGACTGTTTGAACTGGAAGGTCTGGGGTTCCGGGGGGTGGGGGGAGGCTGGACTCGATGCCGGGGCCGTCGGTACTCGTTTTCATTTTTGTGTGTGTGCGTGTGTGTGTGTGTGTCTGTGTGGTGTGTGCCGTACGCATGGGCAGACGTTTCGCTTTCCCTGCTTCCTCACTGAACAAGGTGGAGATTTCTGACCTTTTGCTACCTCTTGAATTCATGACAACAATATGTTGGTGACTGGCAGTGGAAGCCCTTGACAAGCGCCCAGGAAGTCGTGTGCAGGAGCCAGCAGGGTGCCAAGTGGCCCAGTGCCTGCAGCTCACCTGTGTTTTCCCTTTGAGCCTTGGGCCACATGCACCCCGAGGGGACCCTGGCAACCCAGGAACACGAACCTCTGTTTGTGGCATAGGGGAGGTGTGTGAGGCCCCAGCCTGGAGCCAGGTACTGGGTGCTGACGGGAGCCATGAGGAGGGTGGCAGTTCTTTGCAGCTCCCGGCCAGGGTGAGGCAGAAGTGAGCCCTCATCCTGCCACTCCCACCCTCCATTCCTGCAAGAGTTTGAGCTTGAGACAGCTGACCACAGGGCCCTCTGGGGAACAGGGATTGCACTTCCCTGAGCAGTCCTGGCCCCCGGCCACCGTCTAGGGGCCAACCTCTCGCCCCTCATCTTGGGCTTCCTCGGCCAGCCTCAGATACTTCCATGGGCCCCGAAGTGGGCTCTCAAGGCCAGACCAAGGTTGCTGATCTCAGTCCCACTGTCTTCAGCCAGCTGGAGCTGTGGGGCTGGGCCGGCAGGCTTTATCGTCATCTTGCTTCACCATTTTTTTTTTGTTTGTTTTCTCTTTTCACTCTATTTTAAGTTTAGACCAAAAAAATACAGTCATCCCCTACCCCCACCCCTCTAGAGACCCTCCAGCTAAAAACAGAGCCTGAGTTCAGGGACCGAAGTGGGGAGCGGCGTGTTTGGGGTGAGGGAGTCGGGCAGTTGAGGCTCCTGGCTGAGCCCTCCCTGTGGTGATCCCAGCCTGAGACGGCCCTTCTTCCCTCCTGGTGGTGGGAAACAGAACTGGGCCCTGGGTCTCAGGTTCCAGCAAGTCAGGCTGGGGACCTGGGGGGAGGAGACCCATGGACTCCACCCTTACTCAGGGCGCCCCCGCTGTCCTGACCCCACCCCACCCCATCAGCACTTAAGCCACGTGACACAAAGTCTGTACCGCACGGGAAATGTGCACACACCTGGCCGTGTGCGTGGCCTCCCGGGCTGTGGGCAGCCGCATCTGTGAGGTGACTTGTGAAAGTAGGTGATTCCTTTGCAGAACTTCAGGGACTGGGAGCAGAGGCCCCTCACTCAACGACGTTT
Organism: Theropithecus gelada; assembly: GCF_003255815.1. Taxonomy (NCBI): domain Eukaryota; kingdom Metazoa; phylum Chordata; class Mammalia; order Primates; family Cercopithecidae; genus Theropithecus; species Theropithecus gelada. The sequence goes on along the minus strand of NC_037678.1, from coordinate 33,403,643 downwards.
GTGCGACATAGTATTGTACCCACCTTAGTATTGTATCGAGCCTTTTCTGTATTTTAATGAGAAAGCAGAACACTAGTTTCCTATTTAAGACTTTAAGGGTTTTTGGGACAGGGCGGGATTAACACAACATTTGGCTTTGTTTTCTTTTTCCTTTGATTTCCACGTTGGGTGTGTGCGAGTGTGTGTGTGTGGAGATGTTAAGAGCCTCACAAGGAAACTGGGTTATTGGAGGCCAAGGCGGCTTACAGTTCTCTGCGTTCGTCACTTAATTCCTGAATGTTTCGGAGAAACAGGAATCAGAAAATAGCAGTATCATGTAGGAAAGAGAGGATAAACAAAGAAAAAAGAAAAAAAAATAAGCTCATACCCAAATTCACAAAGCCTATTTTTTAAACCAAAGCACATTTTGAATGAGTATGGAACCTCCATGGGCTCAGAAAAAAGATACTAATATATTTATCTCATTGTTTACATAAGCTTTTACAGTTTCAGACCTCAGCAGCTGTAAGGCCAGTCCAGGGAACCCTCCCCTGCTGCTGGAAGCCCTTCTGAGTTGGCCCTGGAGTGGTTCACGAGCAGAGAAGGGCAGCCCTGGGACTGGGGAAGGGACTGGAAGCCTCCCTGGAGTCACCTGAACCCTCGTCCCCATTCCCAGGGCCCCTCCAAGCCCAGCTGGCACCAAAGAGCTTGGGCCCGTGCTGACCAACCCCCAAGGCCCTCTGGCCGGACCACGCTGGTCCTGACCAGCTAGCCTACACGGGGATGGCCGTCAGTTCTGGCCACAGGACCTGAGTCTGGGCTTGGGTCCCCTGCTGCTCTGCCCGTGACCCTCGGGGATGGGTTGATGTGAGGGTCCCACTCAAGCCAAAAAGCCGGGACCTTTGCACGGCTCAGTCGACTCTGGTGGGTCCCCAGGAGTGGGGACCCCTAACCCCACCCCAGACAGCAGAGGGGGCTGACTGGGTCTGGTCCTTACCAACAGACGGTGCAAACACTCTTAACAGTGTTGTTTTTGTATCAATATGTTTGTGCAGTGATGAATGTATTTATTTCTCAGACTTAGGGCGAGTGAGCGGGTGGCAGGCCGGGCTCCGCCACTGCACGCTCCCGCCGGACCGAGCCCCAGCAAGGGCTCCTCCAGGATTGCAAAAAAAAGGAAGAGAAAAGATGAACCTTTAAGCAAATAAGAATCTCAGAGACTTGCAGCATAGCCATACACCTCAGCCTGTGAAATGAGCAATCCGGACCCTCATCGACTTTCCCCACCTCAGGCAGCCATGTGTGTTTCCCGTTCGTCACCACTCGGGGGCGCCGGGCTGCCCACCCACTCCCCCAACCTGTCAGTATTCACTGGACCTCAGACCCCATGCAGGAGTGCGATCCGGGCTGGGCCGCTGGGCAGGCTGACCCCCTGCCCTCCTGCCGCCATCCTGAGTTGGGGTGAGGCCTGGGCAGCTGGAGGGCAGGGCTCAGGGAGCAGGAGGCTGCATCCGTCCACCCCCCAGGCGTGGGGGACAAAAGCCAAAGGCACCAGGCCTTAGAGCAGACAAGGGCTCTCAGCCCTGGCATGCCCCCTAAAGGGACCAAGGTCCTCCTATTTCCCAGTACCCCGTCGGGGCAGATGTTACTGAACCTGTGAATCAAGATGCCAGGAGTGAGGGGCTGGGAAGGGACCTAACTGGAGCCTCAGTCTGACATTCCACGCTGGGGTGGGGGTGGGCATGAGCGGTGGGAACTGAGGCTGCCCAGGACCCCCTTCCTAGGATGCCCCGGCTTCAGTCACCCCACTTTAACTTTCTACCAGGACCCCCTCCCCCTACCTCACCTTGCTATTTATTGCTGTAATTTATTGACCTCAAAAATGCTGCATAACAGACCTCACTGGGGTAGGGAGGATCCCCAGGGCTCCCACCCTCCACTTGGCGGGCCCCGTGGGGCCAGGTGCTGAGGGGAACCTCTCTACCCCACCCATCACTAGCTTCCCTCCGCCCTCCCCCACCTGGGGGGGGCCCAGGTTGGGCACTGGCTCATTTCTCGCAAATACCTCGAAGGGGAGGGGGGAGGGATGGGGTTATAGCTGTTTTGTTTAATTGGAACTGGAAGAGGGATCATATTTTGTTTTATGCCCTTCCCAGGAGGGGGGAGGGACACCGGGATCGCACTCCTGTACTGGCCACCGCCGCTGTCACTCGTCACATTGAGTTCATGTCCCTTGAGAGTTTGTATAAATTCAGGTTAGAACTGCAGCTACACAGCTGCCCAGTGTCATAGAAAGAAAAGCAATTCACCAACGACTGATCTCTCCATTCAGAAGTGTGCAGTCTTAATGTACAGCGATGAGAAACTGTTATTTTATGATCTTTTCATTAAAAGCTTGATTGAAAACTGGTGTGGGACCTCCAGTTTCTGCTTTGGCTGTTCTCTCTAGCAAAGTGACATGGCTTCTAAGTCTTAGGAGGGTGGTGTCTGGGATGGGCATCTGCCTGCCACCATTCAGTGGTGCTTGGTGGTGAGGTGCTTGGTGGGTCCTGGGGGTGTGCACTGGGCCAGTGGACTGGCACTTTGGTGTCAGTATGCTCTTGGGCAGTGTTGGCCTGAGTTAGCTGAGGCTGTCTGGGAAGCAGCAATGTGTGCACAGTTACAGCAGCATGGACCTGGTGACTGGGAAGAGGAGGATGGCTGTCCAGTGCCCGGGACCCCTCATTGGAGCGGCAGAGTTGGGGCTGAGGAAGGGCTGGGGCAAGGCGAGGGCTGTTCCCTTCTGCTCACTGCTGCTTCCTGCTGCTTGGCCTGAGGGGAGGGGAGGGAGGAAGGAAAATGGTTAATAATCCCCAGGGACCACCCAGAATGGGGATCCTAGTGTGAAGACCCAGGAGGAGGAGCAGGAATGGAGGGGACTGCAGGCATCCGTGGTGGCTCCTGGCAGCCGGAGATGAACCCAGTGACCCCAGACTCCAGAAGAGCTTGAGCGCAGATACTGTAAGTCTTGGTGAGTTCTGTTCAGTGGATTTAAAATGATTTTTCAGCTTTATCAAAGTAATTCCTGAATAGAATTTAAGTAATTAAGTGGTTCTCAAAAAGGCTTAAAACGAAAACTAGTTTGTCTCCCCAACTCCATCCCATACTATATAATGTGAATCACTTTGAATTATTTTAGCACTTTCTCCTGCATTTATCTCTACGTGTCTAAATAGTATTCTTACACTGCTGTCTTACTCATTCTGTTTTGGAGTCTGGAGTTACTCTCAATAAGGATTTTAGTTGATTTGTACTCTCTTCTCCCTAATTTATATCCACCAAATAGTTATCAAATGTGTAGTTTGATCTAGAGGTTGGCAAACTTTCTATTAAGTAGTCAAATTGTAAAAAAAAAAAATTATGTTTACATATATATATATTTACTCCAGCTTTTGTCTAGGCTGGAGTGCAGTGGATCATAGCTTACTGTAACCTCAAACTCCTGGGCTCAAGTGATCCTCCTACCACAGCCTCCCATGTGCTGGGACTGCAGGTGTGAGCTACCACATCCAGCTAATTTTTTTTTGTTTTTGTAGAGACAGGGTCTTGCCATCTTGTTAGGCTAGTGTTGAACTCTTGGCTTTAAGTGAGCCTCTTAACTTGGCCACTGCATCTGGCCTCATTGATGGCTACTTTTGCATTATGACAGAAGGCTAAGTAGTCACAACAGAGATGGTATGACCTGCAGAGCCTGAAATATTTACTATCTGGCAGCCAGATGCGGTGGCTCACGCCTGTAATCCCAGCACTTGGGGTTAGGTGGGTGGATCATGAGGTCAATAGATCGAGGCCATCCTGGTTAACACGGTGAAACCCCGTCTCTACTAAAATACAAAAAATTAAGACCGGGGTGGTGGTGGGTGCCTGTAGTCCCAGCTCCTCAGGAGGCTGAGGCAGGGGAATCGCCTGAACCCAGGAGGCAGAGGCTGCAGTGAGCCGAGATCACGCCACTGCACTCCAGCCTGGTGACAGAGCGAGACTCCATCTCAAAAAAAAAAAAAAAAAAAAAAAAAAAAAAATTAGCTGAGCATGGTGGAGTGCACCTATGGTCCTAGCTACTTGGGAGGCTGTGATGGGAAAATCACCTGAGCCTGGGAAGTTGAGGCTGCAGTGAGCTGTGATCGTGGCACAGTACTCTAGCTTGGGCAACAGGAGACTCTGTCTCAAAACAAAACAAACAAAAAATCATAAATTTCATTTATAAAAACAGGTGCAGGAGGATGTGATTTGCCAATCTGTCCCTATTGTGATCACTATGTAAATTTGTTTACTTACTGCTAAGCTGGGTAAGATAATGGGTCATCTCCTTTTTTGTACAATTTCTTTTCTTTTTTTCTTTTTTTGGAGATGGAGTCTTGCTCTGTCACCTAGGCTGGAGTGCAATGGCGCGATCTTGGCTCACTACAACCTCCACCTCCTGGGTTCAAGCGATTCTCTTGCCTCAGCCTCCCAAGTAGTTGGGATTACAGATGCCCACCACCATGCCTAGCTAATTTTTATATTTTTAGTAGAGAGGGGGTTTTGCCACGTTGGTCAGGCTGGTCTCGAACTCCTGCCTTCCAGAGATCTGCCCGCCTTGGCCCTCAAAGTGCTGGGATTACAGGTGTGAGCCACCGTGCCCGGACTTTTGTACAATTTTTTGTTTTCTTTTTTCTTTTTGGGACAGGATCTCACTCTGTCACCCAGACTGGAGTGCAGTGGCGCTATCACGGCTCACTGTAGCTTCAACCTGTTTGGCTCAAGTGATCCTTCTCTCTCAGACTTCGAGTAGCTGGGACTACAGGTGTGCACAACCACACTTGGCTAATTCTTTAAATTTTTGTAGAGATGGGGTTTCACTGTATTGTCCAGGCTGATCTCAAACTCCTGGGGTCAAGTGATTCACCTACCTTGGCCCCCAAAGCTTTGAAGTTACAGGCCTGAGCCACTGGCCAATTCCTTGTTTATGTTTTTTCCCTCCCCCTCCCCCTTCTCCCTCCCCTCCCCTCCGCTTTCTGACAGGGTCTCGCTTTTTTGCCCAGACTGGAGTGCACTGGTGCCATTTTGGCTCACTATAACCTTCACTTCCGGGTTCAGATGATTCTCATGCCTCAGCCTCCTGAGTAACTGGGACTACAGGTGCACACTGCCATGCGTGGCATGCATGCATATATTTATTTATTTATTTATTTTGTATTTTTAGTAGAGATGGTGTTTCACCATGTTGCCTAGCCTGGTCTTGAACTCCCGGCCTCAAGTGATATGCCCACCTTGGCCTTCTAAAGTGCTGGGATTACAGGTATGAGCTACTTTGCCTGGCCTCTTGTTTTTTCTTAAAAATTATTTGATTATTTTGATTGCCCAGTTACCCCCTTTAACTCTGTGAAACACCTCCAGTACAGTTTTCCACACAGTGAGACACTATCTGTGCTGTTATTTCCAACCCTCTACCACTGCAGGGGACATCCTGGAGTCCGCACAGATGTGGGCTAGGGTTCCCTGCCATTGTCCTGCATTAGCAGCCCTGTCTTGTGGATCTCACGTACTCTCTTTCTTGAATTACAAGCTTGTTTTGGTGGCACAGTTCCTCTGGTGCAATCCTGAGAAACAGCATATGGGAAGTAGGATTTTTAAGACTTTGAAGTTTGAAAATGCTTGTAAACTATATGGAATTGATATTTTGGCTGGGTATAGAATTGTGGTTTGGATATCCTTTTCCCACTGAATTTTTAAGGTGTTGTTCCCATGGCTTCTACCTTCTAATGTGATGAAAAGTCTAACTCGTTTTGTATGTGCCCTGATTTCCTCCCTGGAAGCATTGAGGAACCTCTGTTTTACGTGGTTTGCCCATTCACTGGGCTAGGCACTTGATGGCTAGGTTTCACTCCAGAGACTCATTCCCTTCAGTAAAGTCCTACTGATTTTTAAAGTAGCTTAGCTGGGCACAGTGGCTCACACTGCAGTCCCAGCATATTGGGAGGCTGAGGCAGGCGGATTGCTTGAGCCCAGGAGTTTGAGACCAGCCTGGGCAACATGGCAGAACCCTGTCTCTACCCCCCAAAATAGAAAAAATATTAGCCGGGTTTAGTGGTGCACACTTATAGTCCCAGCTACTCAGGAGGCTGAGGTGGGAGAATTGCTTGAATCTGGGAGGTGGAGGTTGTGGTGAGCCAAGAATCAGTGAGCCAAGACAGAGACTCTGTCTCAAAAAATAATAATAAAGCTGGGTGCGGTGACTCACACCTGTAATCCCAGCACTTTGGGAGGCCAAGGTGGGCGGATCACCTGAGGTCAGGAGTTCGAGACCAGCCTGACCAACATAGAGAAACCCCGTCTCTACTAAAAATACAAAATTAGCCAGGCATGGTGGCGCATGCCTGTAATCCCAGCTACTCGGGAGGCTGAGGCAGCAGAATCGCTTGATCCTGGAAGGTGGAGGTTGTGGTGAGCCGAGATCGTGCCACTGTACTCCAGCCTGGGCAACAACAGCAAAACTCCATCTCTAAATAAATAAATAAAATAGCGATCATTTTTAATTCCTAAGAATCCTTTTGTCTGTTTCTTGATTTTATTTCATTTCATCCTTTTTTTTGTAATGGATGTAATCTCTTCCTTTTTTTTTTTTTTTTTTTTTTGAGACAGAGTCTCTGTCGCCCAAGCTGGAGTGCAGTGGCGTGATCTCGGCTCACTGCAAGCTCCACTTCCTGGGTTTACACCATTCTCCTGGGTTTACGCCTCAGCCTCCCAAATAGCTGGGACTACAGGTGCCCATCACCACGCCAAGCTAATTTTTTGTATTTTTAGTAGAGACGGGGTTTCACCGTGTTAGCCAGGATGGTCTCCATCTCCTGACCTCATAATCTGCCTGCCTCCCAAAGTGCTGGGATTACAGGCGTGAGGCACCACGCCTAGCCAATCTCTTCCCTTTCTAAGGAGTGCTGATTTTTGACATCTTAATTTGTTTCTTACATTGTATATATAGTAGTTTCTTTTTAGATCCCCTTTTCAGTTTGGTTATACATATATTTGAGACAAAGTCTTGCTCTGTTGCCCAGGCTGAAGTGCAGTGGCACGATTTCGGCTCACTGCAACCTCTGCCTCCTGGGTTCAAGCGATTCTCCTGCCTTACCCTCCCAAGTAGCTGGAACTACAGGCGCTTGCCATCATGCCCAGCTAATTTTGGGGGTTTTTATTTGTGTTTGAGATGGAGTCTCACTCTGTCACCTAGGCTGGAGTGCAGTAGTACGATCTCAGCTATTGCAACCTCTGCCTCTCAAATTCAAGTGATTCTCCTCCCTCAGCCTCCTGAGTAGCTGGGATTACAGGTGCTTGCCATCACACCCGGGTAATTTTTTGTGTTTCTAGTAGAGACAGGGTTTTACCAGGTTGGTCAGGCTGGTCTTGAATTCCTGACCTAAAGCGATCCGCCCGCCTTGGCCTCCCAAAGTGCCGGGATTATAGGCAGGAGCCACCGCACCTGACCTGATTTTTATATTTTTCAATAATTTTAAAGACTTTTCTCAAACGTTGGGTGGTGGTGACAGTTTGTTCATATTTAAGAATGAGACCCGAAAAAGTTGCTTGGAACCAACCAAATGGCTCCTGAGATGTGTGCTTTTCCTCACACCTGTCCTTGCATGGTGGGGTGGAAGGGAAGCACACGTCACGTGTGCTGAGTGGGCCATGGTGCTTCTAACAGAGAGGGGCCAGGACAGGCACCTTGTTAAGCCAAGTCAGTGCTTTTTCACCTTGAAGTCTTGAGAAACACTCCACATAAGGAGAAAAGCAAGGTGAAATACTATATTGCAGCCTGAGCTGAAGTCAGGGCTTGGTTAGAGGGTACTTACTTGGTTACAGATCAACACCAGGTTTGGAATCATAGGCAGTAATGTTTCCTTAGTAATGTGTCTTACTTGTTTAAAACTTGCTTCTTGGCCAGGCATGATAGCTCACGCCTGTAATCACAGCACTTTGGGAGGCCCAAGGTGGGCGGATCACCTGAAGTCAGGAGTTCAAGACCAGCGTGGCCAACATGGCAAAACCCTGTCTCTATTAAAAATACAAAAAGTACGGCGCCTGTAGTCCCAGCTACTCGGGAGGCTGAGGCAGGAGAATGGCGTAAACCCGGGAGGCGGAGCTTGCAGTGAGCTGAGATCCGGCCACTGCACTCCAGCCTGGGCGACAGAGCGAGACTCCGTCTCAAAAAAAAAAAAAAAAAAAAAAAAACCAAAAAAACAAAAAGTAGTCAGGCATTGTGGTGGGCGCCTGTAATCCCAGCTACTTGGGAGGCTGAGGCAGGAGAATCGTTTGAACCTGGGAGGCGGAGGTTGCAGTGAGCAAGATCGTGCACTCCAGCCTGGGCGACAGAGTGAGACTCTATCTCTAAAAGAAAAAAATAAGTCGTTTTCCAAAAGCTATTTGAGGTGGATTTCAGTAAAAGACTTCTATGGAGTGGAGAATGTTTGACTCAGTAAAAGAACAGGAGTAGGAGAAAGCTGCCATGCTTCCCAGGGAGCTAAAATGTGTGGCTGAGCATCCTATGTGGCTCTGTGTGCCCAAGGTGTCCCTCTGCCCTGCTCCCAAAAAGAGGAGGGACGGGAAAAAAGCAAAGATGGGGAAGTGGGAATTGGAGGTGGTTTTCATCTTAGTACGTAAGGAAGTGTCCCTATGCTAAATATTCCAAGAAATGTTTCCCACCAGACTTACTTTTTTTTCTTTCTTTTGAGACTGAATATTGCGCTGTCTCCCAGGCTGGAGTGCAGTGGCATGATCTCGGCTCACTGCTACCTCTGCCTCCCAGGTTCAAGCAATTCTCCTGCCTCAGCCTCCCAAGTACCTGGGACTACAGGTGCGTGCCACCATGCCTAGCTAATTTTTGTATTTTTAGCAGACACGGGGTTTCACCACATTGGCCAGGCTGGTCTCAAACTCCTGACTTAAGGATTTGCCCACCTTGGCTTCTGAAAGTGCTGAGATTACAGGCTTGAGCCACTGTGCCCAGCCTCCAATAGGACTTTGTAAAGGACATTCACTAAGTTGCACAGCAAATGTAGATGGAAGCTTGTGAATGGCTTTTTCTCAAAATGACCTGGGTAAAATCAGACTGTGTCATTAGAGGTCCCTGGTGTTGTGCTGTAAAATGTTACTTTTGCCAATGGCAGGATGCAACCCCTACCTCTACCGTGCTATGAGGTAGTGTGCAGCATCCATACTGATCACCTTTCCAGAATCGCATAAGAGTGTGGACATGTGTAAGCCCTAGGCTTGGGTGGCTGGTACTTGGTCTTGTAGCCCCCTGTCCTGGGCCTCACTCATGCTGTCCACCCATGCGGCACAGGCTGGGCTTGGCCTTTCCACTGCTCCGGGCTGGGGTGGAAAGAGCCAACTGGGAGGTGGCAGGAAGCCCCCCACAAACCAGGAAGCTGCACGGACCCCATGCTGAAGGAAGAAGTCATCGAGGGGCCGAGCGGGGACCAGGGTTGGGAAAGGCAGCCAGGGCTGCAGGCTCCCTGGGAGGCCAGAGCTGGCCAGGGGTGCAGCAGCCGAGACCTCTCCCTGCAGTGCAGGCTGCGTCCTTTCCCATGCAAAGGCTCGCCTCTGTGCTGTGGAGACCAGATGGGAGGCTGGAGGGCCTTGGTGGCAGTGTAAGAGGCTGGGCCACCAGTAGGGCCCAGGTGTCTTTCTCAGTGTGCCTGGCACTACTGAGAATACTGCCCTAGGTAGATGACTGAGGAGAGCTCACCTGTCCCTGTGCCCAGACACTTTCTGAGCCAGGTGGCCTCCCCTAATGCCACTGACCAGTGGATTTAAGAAAATGTTGGCCCCCAACTGGGTGCAGTGGCTCACGCCTGTAATCCCAGCACTTTGGGAGGCCGAGGCAGGCGGATCACAAGGTCAGGAGATCGAGACCATCCTGGGTAACACAGTGAAACCCCGTCTCTACTAAAAATACAAAAAATTAGCCAGGCGTGGTGGTGGGCGCCTGTAATCCCAGCTACGCAGGAGGCTGAGGCAGGAGAATGGCGTGAACCCGGGAGGTGGAGCTTGCAGTGAGCCCAGATGGCGCCACTGCACTCCAGCTGGGGGAGAGAGCGAGACTCCATCTTAAAAAAAAAAAAAGAAGAAAGTGTCGGCCCCCACGGCTGGGTGCGGTGGCTCATGTCTGTAATCCCAGCACTTTGGGAGGCTGAGTTGGGCAGATCACTTGAGGTCAGGAGTTCAAGACCAGCCTGGCCAACATGGCGAAACCCCATCTCTACTTAAAATACAAAAAATTAGCCGGGCATGGTGGTAGGCACCTGTAATCCCAGCCACTTGGGATTGCTTGAACCCAGGTGGCAGAAGTTGCAGTGAACCGAGATCGCACCACTGCACTTCACCCTGGGCGATAGAGTGAGACTCCATGTCAAAAAAAAAAAAAAAAAAGTCCCCAGCGATTTTGGGATTTGGGATTTTTGCCTATTCATGTTCAGCTCCTCTTTCTGGCCAAGGTAACAATGAGAGTTGCCTCCTGCAGGGTCCCTGCTGTGAAATCAGGCCACCATTCAGGCCGTCCCATGCTTCTTGATCAGCAGGCCACACCTCCAGGTCAGCTGAAAGGAGCCCAGAGCATTTGAATCCCAGCCCCCACCGGCCGTGGCCTTTGCCTTGGACAGATGCCATGTCTCTGAGGTGCAGATGGGCTGGCTGTCCATTCAGGTGTCAGAGCATTTAAGTGTGTGTAGTGTTCCGAGCCCTGGGTTTGTCAATGGAGGGAATGGTGCACAAGATATGGTCCATGAGCTCTTGGATCCTGGAATGCTTGGGAAAGACAGACCAGCCTCGGAGGCTCAGCCTGTGGTCCCAGCTACCTGGGAGGCTGAAGTGGGAGGATTGCTTGAGCCTGGGAGGTGGACGCTGCAGTGAGCTAGGATTATGCTACTGCACTCCAGCCTGGATGACAGAGTGAGACCCTATCTCAAATAAATAAATAAATTAAATAAATAAAGCATCCTTGGTAGTGCTGAGTGCTGTGGGGATACAGTTGCAATTGGGGATGGGTGGCCTGAGAAGGCTTCCCAAGAAATGGCATTAGGGTGAGGCCACAGGAAGTGAGGGAGGGGCTGAGCAGAGGAATGAGCAGGCACAGAGGCCCTGTGGCAGCAGACTGCACAGTGGCAGGAGCCGTCCTGGTGGCGCCGGGCCTAGGAGCCATGTTGGGACTTGGGCTTGTGCTCTCTGAGGGTCTGAGAGGCTCTGCTGGCTGCTGGAGGAAGGCAGGGTGGGGGCAGGCAGGCTCCTTAAGAGCTCTCGGAATGGTGCAGTCCAGAGCCATGGTGTTGAAGGTGGTAAGCGGGGGTCAGAACTTGGAGGTTCACGTTTAATTTAAAGCTGTTTAGTGAGCACTTGTGAGTCACTGACACTTTGTAAACATCAGCTCGTTTACTCTGTGTGGCAATCAGGCTGAGGTGGACAGCATCTCCTGAGGAAGTAAGGTGCAGATGGGCCAGCAGTTTGCAATGGAAGAGCCCCGAGGGCTTGGGGACAGGCTGGAGGAAGGGTGTGAGGCGGGATGGGAGGCAAGGACAGCGTCAGGGTTTCTATGCCTACATGAAAGAGTGAGAGAAGAGCAGGACTCACCCAGGGAGCCACGGGGGCGCCGCGCTGAAGAAGAATGGCTGTGACGCTAGAGGGGACAGTGTCCAGGCGCACAAGGGTCACTCGGCTGAGTGTGGCAAGTGGGCAAGTCAGGGACAGCTGACCCCCAATAATGCTAAAACCAAAATCAATAAATGCGTAAATACAACACAGTTCATCCTGGCTGTAGTGGGAGGATGGCTGGAGTCTGTGAGGCTGGCAGGGCCCAAAGGCTGGAGGACTTTGATTGCCCTAGGCAAGGATTTTGGATTTATTATTTTTATTACTATTTCTTTTTTTTTTTCTTTTTCTTTTTTTTGAGATGGAGTCTTGCTCCGTCGCCCAGGCTAGAGTGCAGTGACACCGTATCTGCTCACTGCAAGCTCCGCCTCCCGGGTTCACGCCATTCTCCTGCCTCAGCCTCCTGAGTAGCTGGGACTACAGGCGCCCGCCACCACGCCCTGCTAATTTTTTTTTTGTATTTTTAGTAGAGACGGGGTTTCACCGTGTTAGCCAGGATGGTCTCAATCTCCTGACCTCGTGATCCGCCTGCCTTGGCCTCCCAAAGTGCTGGGATTACAGGCGTGAGCGACAGCGCCTGGCCTAAATTTTTTTTTTTTTTTTTTGTAGAGGTCTCACTATATTGCCTGAACTCGGGTTCACGCAGTCCTCCCAACTCAGACACCCAAAGTGTTGGGATTACAATTGTGAGCAACCATGCCCACCAGATTTTATTTTTATCTTTATTTTTGAGACACGGTCTCACTCTATCACCCAGGCTAGAGTACAGTGGCGTGATCACGGCTCACTGAAGCGTTGACTTCCAGGGCTAAGTAATCCTCCCATTTTAGCCTCCCTAGTAGCTGGGACTACAGGCGCACACCGCCGTGCCCAGCTTTTTTTTTTTTTTTTTTTTGTATTTTTTGTAGAGATGAAGTTTCGCCATTTTGTTCACCGCCATTTTGTTCAGGCTGGTCTCAAACTCCTGGGCTCAAGCTATCTGCCTGCCTCAGCCTCCCAAAGTGTGGGGATTTCAAGGGTGAGTCACCACACCCGGCCCAGATTTTATTATTTAAGTTAATATTTTGTTTTTGTTGCTTAACTGATCCTTTTCATCAAACAGTTTCTTACAACCAGGCGTGGCGGCTCACGCCTGTAATCCCAGCACATTGGGAGGCTGAGACAGGCGAATTGCTTGAGCCCAGGAGTCTGAAACCAGCCTAGGCAATACAGTGAAACCCTGTCTTTACTAAAAATTTTTGTTTTTTTTTTTTTTTGAGATGAAGTTTCACTCTTGTTGCCCAGGCTGAAATGCAATAGTGCAATCTAGGCTCACTGCAACCTCCGACTCCTGGGTTCAAGTCATTCTCCTGCCTCAGCCTCCCGAGTAGCTGGGACTACAGGTGCCCACCACCAAGGCCGGCTAATTTTTATATTTTTAGTAGAGACGAGTTTTCACCATGTTGGCCAGACCTCAGGTGATCTGCTCCCCTCAGCCTCCCAAAGTGCTGGAATTATAGGCGTGACCCACTGCACCCAGCCTACTAAACTTTTTTGTAATTAGCTGGGTGTGATTGAGGCTGGACACTGTGGCTCATGCCTCTAATCTTAGCACTTTCGGAGGCAGGTGGTTTGCCTGAGCTCAGGAGTTCAAGACCAGCCTGGGCAACATGGCGAAACCCCTGAACACGTAAGACTCCAGAGGCAAACTGCCTGTCTAGACAGCTCCGGCCTGTGGAGCACACCACACTCCCAGGCCAGCGCCATGAGGTCCTGCTGAGCTACCCACCTCACTGCGCTCCTCCCTGGGTAAACCCTCAGACGTGGGCCCGGTGCCCTCCTTGCTGAGGCTGAGGCCACGTGGCCATGACAACCTGAGCACCACAAGCCACCCTCTGCGTCTGTGGTGTGATCAGGGTCTTCTACCACAAGCCATGTGCCCAGGCTGATCGTAATGTGGAGAGGAGGTTGCACTGGAAAGGCCCCAGAAGAGCAGCTGGGTCCTTGCAGACAGTCATCAGGGTGTGGCCCTCGGGACTGGCCGCAGCACAGGTGTTCACATCACACGGCGGAGGCAGTGGAGGCCACGCTCGCCTGCAGGCTCTCAGCAAGGCTCCGAGGCTGGCCCCTGGTGACTGCAGCCCCTCGTGACTCGTTGGCTTCTGGAGCAGAACTCCATCCTTCACACGGCGCTCTCCTCGAGGGCCTGTGTGCGTGTCTGTGGCCAAGTTCCCACTTCATAGGGACATCAGTCATATTGGCTGGGGGGCCCACCCTGCTCCAGTGAGACCCCATCTTAATCACACCTGCAATGACCCTATTTAGGGTCATTGTATAGGCCTATGTAAGGCCACATTCTGAGGTATTGAAAATTAGGACTCTAACATGAATTTGGGGGGACTCAATTTAACCTGTAATATGTATATACCAAATGCAATTTTCTCCTTTTCTCTTCGAGACAGTCGCTCTGTCACCCAGGCTGGAGTGCAGATCTCGCTCACTGCCTGTGCTTCCCGGGCTCCAGCAATGAGTAGCTGGGACCACAGGCGTACACACCACACCCAGCTCATTTTTGTATTTTTGACAGAGGTGAGGTTTTGCCGTGTTGCCCAGACTGGTCTTGAACTCCTGAGCTCAAGAGATGCACACGCCTCAGCCTTCCAAAGTGCTGGGATTACAGGTGTGAGCCACCGTGCTGGCCGCCAAATGACATTTTCAAAAAGGCCTTTTCTTTTTTTTTTGAGATGGAGTCTCGCTCTGTCACCCAGGCTGGAGTGCAGTGGCCGGATCTCAGCTCACTGCAAGCTCCACCTCCTGGGTTTACGCCATTCTCCTGCCTCAGCCTCCCGAGTAGCTGGGACTACAGGCGCCCGCCACCTCGCTCGGCTAGTTTTTTGTATTTTTTAGTAGAGGCGGGATTTCACCGTGTTAGCTAGGATGGTCTTGATCTCCTGACCTTGTGATCTGCCCGTCTCGGCCTCCCAAAGTGCTGGGATTACAGGCTTGAGCCACCGCGCCCGGCCCAAAAAGGCCTTTTCATAATAGTAACAGGAAACAAGTGACATAGGCATGGCCTTGATAAATGTGCCAAAAGCCCATTTGAAAACAACACATTTGTAGGAGACCTGAGGCAGGACTTGTGGGATTGGACGGAAATGCTCTGCTCCTGGGACCGGTACCTGATGATGGAGAGTGTTCATTCTTTCCTTTTAAATTTTTATTTGAATATTTTGTTTTTGAAGATGGGGTCTTGCTATGTTGCCCCAGCTGGTCTGGAACTCCTGGGCTCAAGTGAGCCTCCCACTTTGACCTCCCAAAGTGCTGGGATTACAGGTGTGAGCCACTGTTCCCAGCCCATTCTTCCCTTTTAATATATATGCTTCACATACAGGCTTTTTTTTCCGCAACTCCTATCACATCCCAACAATGTATTTGGGAGAATTTGACAAGACAGTTCTATAGTTTATCTGAAAGAGAAGCAGCAGATCCTAAATGACTTTCCCCAGGCCCAGCACTGGTAGATAGCACCTTCCTAACCTTCGGTGTGAATCCAAGGCTGGTGGTGGAGCGTCAGGACACCTGCACCCTTGTGTCCCTCCTCTATGTAAATGGAAGCCTTCAGTGCCAGCTCCTTTGGGTTGTAAGGATTGAACACACTCACAGAAGTCGTGTGCACAGTAAGGTGGGGGCTGAAATGCAGCAGCTCCTCTCCCCATGTTCTGTCCCCGCCCCACCTCTCCCCCATCTCACCTTTGACAGCTAGGGGACAAATTATAACACGAGATGTCAAGAATAGCTCATGTAAAGCCACCCCACCCCAGTCACCTGGTTGCTGCATAGTGTCACATTCATAGGAGTACAATTCAGTCACTAGTAATCCTTTGCGGGTAATATGAACGTCCAGTAATTCTTTGCTGCATAACAGGCCTTGTGCTCGAAAGGTTCTGCAGACCTTGCCTGGGTGCTCTTGCCCAGCTGTGGTCATCCCAGGGCTGGCTGGTGGCTGGGGGTTTGCCGGCATGCCTGCTGGTGGGTGCTGCTGCCAGTCCCAGCTATTCGGGAGGCTGAGGTACGGGGACTGCTTGGTCCCAGGAGGTTAAGGCTGCGGTGAGCCATGATTGTGCTACTGCACTCTGGCCTGGGCAACCAAGCAGGGGGTTGCCCAGGGGGGAGGGAAAAAAAAAAAGAGGGGCTAGAAAGACTCTGAGGTCCAGGCTCTGGAGGCACACAAAGTATTTTCTGCATCATCCTGTCTATCAGAGCAATTTCACCCAAGGTTGAGCCTCGATTCCTGAGCTGGGGAAACAGGCTCCACCTACTGGTGGTGAGAACTGCAGACAATCTGTGGTCATTTTGAGTCCACTGTAAGCAACCAAAATACCTTCAGTCTTGCTTGCATTTCTCAACATTAGTGAAAGGGGACCCAGTACTTGGTTATAGCAGGCTTCCGAAACTCTCCTTCAGACCTGCAGAGTGTTCGTTTGCAGAACGTCCCCTCCTGGTGCACAGCATTCATGTCCCTTGTCCTCATTCCTGGTGGGTGCTCCTGCCGCCTCCTTTCTGATCCCATCCTCCTCCTTGTCCTACCAACCCCCTGTACTCACCCTGTGTATTTAGTTTATATAAATGTTAATGCCTGGCCGGGCATGGTGGCTCACGCCTGTAATCCTAGCACTTTGGGAGGCTGAGGCGGGCGGATCACCTGATGTCAGGAGTTCGAGACCAGCCTGGCCAACATGGTGAAACCCCGTTTCTACTAAAAATACAAAAAAATAGCTGGGCATGGTGGCGAGCGCCTGTAATTCCAACTACTTGGGAGACTGAGGCAGGAGAATTGCTTGAACCCTGGAGGTGGAGGTTGTGGTGAGCTGAGATAGTGCCATTGCACTCCAGCTTGGGCAACAAGAGTGAAACTGTCTCAAAAAAATATACAAATAGGCCGGGCGTAGTGGCTCAAGCCTGTAATCCCAGCACTTTGGGAGGCCGAGACAGGGGGATCACGAGGTCAGGAGATCGAGACCATCCTGGCTAACATGGTGAAACCCTGTCTCTACTAAAAAATACAAAAAACTAGCTGGGCGAGTTGGCGGGCGCCTGTAGTCCCAGCTACTTGGGAGGCTGAGGCAGGAGAATGGCGGGAACCCGGGAGGCGGAGCTTGCAGTGAGCTGAGATCTGGCCACTGCACTCCAGCCTAGGCAATTGAGCGAGACTCTGTCTCAAAAAAAAAGAAAAAAAAAATATATATATATATAAAAATATAATAAATGTTAACATCTGTAGTCCCAGTGCTTTGGGAGGTTAAGGCAGGAAGATTGCGCTGAGCACAGGAGGTCAAGGCTGCAGTGAGCTTGGATGGCGCCACTGCTCCCCAACCTGGCAACAGAGTGAGACTTGATCTCAAAAAAAAAAAAAGGCGCGGTGGCTTATGCCTGTAATTCCAACTCTTTGGGAGACCGAAGCAGGTGGATCACCTGAGGTCGGGAGATTGAGACCAGCCTGGCCAACATGGTAAAACCCTCTCTCTACTAAAAATACAAAATTAGCTGGGTGTGGTCGTGGGCGCCTATAGTCCCAGGTACTTGGGAGGCTGAGGCAGGAGAATCGCTTGAGCCCAGGAGGTGGAGGTTGCAGTGAGCCAAGATCACGCAGCTGCACTCCAGCCTGGGCAACAGAGCGAGACTCCGTCTGAGAAAAAAAAACATGGAGTAAACCTCATTTTCTATTTCTCACTGTCAACATTATTTTCAGGGCTTGCTGTTGATTTTAGGAGATCCCAGCTTATTTTAAGTGGTCTGCGGGACTCCTTTGTTTTCATCTGTCTCATTTCAGTTTTTTTTCCCCCCACATTTCACTTCTCAATTCCCTAGGAATGAGTGAGGTGTTTAGGCTTCACTCACGGAGCCTAAACTATCCACTTGGGATGAAACATGGGTGACAGAATAAGAAAAGATCTTAGCAATCTTTAGAATCAAATGATTATTAATTAGAATACACAGGTACCAGGTGCGGTGGCACATGCCTGTAATCCCAGCATTTTGGGAGGCCAAGGTCGGTGGATCACTTGAGCCCAGGAGTTCGAGACCAGCCTGGTCAACATAGTGAGACCTCATTTCTACAAAAAAAAAAATCAGCCATGCTGTAGTCCCAGCTACTGGGGGAGCTGAGTGGGAGGATTCCTTGAGCCCAGGATTTCAAGACCGCAGTGCGCTAGGTCACCCTGGGTGACAGAACAAGATCTAGTCTAACAAAAAATTAAAATTGAAAAATACTGGCCAGGTGCGGTGGCTCATGCCTGTAATCCCAGTACTTTGGGAGGCTGAGGCAGGTGGATCATTTGAAGTCAGGAGTTTGAGACCAGCCTGACCAACATAATGAAACCCTATCTCTACTGAAAATACAAAAATTAGCCAGAAGTGGTGGCGGGCATCTGTAGTCCCAACTACTTGGGAGGCTGAGGCAGGAGAATCGCTTGAACCACCACGCCTGGTCTAATTTTTTTGTTTGTTTGTTTGCTTTTTTAAGAAGAGAGTGTTTCGCCATGTTGGCCAGGCTGATCTTGAACACCTGACCTCAAGTGATCCACCCGCCTCAGCCTCCCAAAGTGCTGGGATTATAGGCATGAGTCACTGTGCCCGATCTGAAGACATTTTTTATTGGTTGGTTGATTGAGTTGGGGTCTCACTGTTGCCCAGGCTGGAGTGTAGTGGCATTATAGCTCACTGTAGCCTTAAACTCCTGGGCCCAGGAGATCCTCCCAGCTCAGTCTTCTGAGTATCCAGGACTACAGGCACACACCGCCACACCCAACTCATTTTAAATTTTTTCTTTTTTTTTTGAGATGGAGTCTTGCTCTGTCACCCAGGTTGGAGTGCAGTGGTGTGATCTTGGCTCATTGCAAGCTCCGCCTCCTGGGTTCACGCCATTCTCCAACCCGCCACCACTCCTGGCTAATTTTTTCTATTTTTAGTAGAGACCAGGTTTCACCATGTTAGCCAGGATGGTCTCGATCTTCTGACCTCGTGGTCCACCCGCCTCGGCCTCCCAAAGTGCTGGGATTACAGGTGTGAGCCATCGCGCCCGGCCTAAATTTTTTTTTGTAGAGACAGGGTCTTGCTATATTGCCCAGGCTGGTCTGGAACACCTGGCTTCAAACAGTCCTGCTGCCTCAGCTTCCTAAAGCGCTTGGGATTACAGGCATGGGCCACTGCACCCTGCCTGAGTGAAGACCTTTGATGCCCAACCACAGTAAGGGTCCGTTACCTCTGCCAGAGCAGCCAAAAGCTAGATGTTGGTTGACATCACATACAAGCAATGATCCAGATTCAGAGCCCCCGGCACACTGCTAATGGCACTGTTAATGGGCCATTTGGGGGAGCACTTGGTGCAAATGGTGACCAAGTATGGTCACCTCCATGACCTGCAATCCACTGTGGGGTAAGTGCCATGGTAAAGTTTCTTATGTGTTCACAGAGACAAACTTGTAAGAGCAAAGCATTAAGAATTTTAAGAGGCCAATGCAGGAGGATCACTTGAATTTTGAGACCATCCTGTGCAACAAATGAGACTCTATTCCTACAAAAAAAAAAATAAATTTTTGTTTTGTTTTTTTGAGATGGAATCTCGCTCTGTCTCCCAGGCTGGAGTGCAATGGTGTGATCTCGGCTCACTGCAACCTCTGCCACCTCCTTGAATTCCTGACCTTGTTCAAGTGATCTCCTGCCTCAGCCTCCCTAGCAGCTGGGATTACAGGCACCCGCCACCACACCCGGCTAATTTTTGTATTTTTAGTAGAGACGGGGTTTTGCCATGTTGGCCAGGCTGGTCTCAAACTCCTGACCTCAGGTGATCCACCCGCCTTGGCCTCCCAAAGTGCTGGGATTACAGGTGTGTGCCACCACACCTGGCCAATTTTTAAAAATTGTATTATTTTAGAAATGGGGTCTCACTCTGTTTCTCAGGCTGGACTTGAACTCTGGACCTCGAGATCCTTCTGCTTTAACCTCCTGAGTCGCTAGGACTTAAGGCATGCACCACGGCACTCGGCAAC
Organism: Theropithecus gelada; assembly: GCF_003255815.1. Taxonomy (NCBI): domain Eukaryota; kingdom Metazoa; phylum Chordata; class Mammalia; order Primates; family Cercopithecidae; genus Theropithecus; species Theropithecus gelada. The sequence continues at coordinate 33,383,982 of NC_037678.1, read as the reverse complement.
ATCTAATTTTATTTCTCCTCTTATCACGAGCCAGTTTTTTCAGCACAAGTTGTCATGTGGTCATGGGGGTGCCTACCTCAAATCCTCCTTGCCCCGTAGTTTAGTCTTGGTTCTGTTCCCATGTGCTGTAGGTTGCCTTAGGAACCAGCGTAAGTCCTAGTTCTTGCCCATTAGAGGTGGGGGCTCCCAGCTCCCTAAAGAGACACATAAGATATAGCATATTGACTTGCTCTTTTAGGTCCCTCATGGTTACAAGGTGGCTAGAGCAGTTCCAGCCAGTAGGCAACAAAGACAATGTTGCTCCCATGTGTCCTTTTGCAGAAACTCAAACCTCTCAGAAGCCCACAGCCAACTTTCCCTAGTGTTTCAGAGGCAGAATTCTACAAGGGAAGTCAGACATCCATGGTTGGTTTAGACCAGTCCTGCTTTACACCTGGGGAGAGGATGGGCCTGGCTGCCCAGAAGAACAAATTTAGGGGCTTGTATCAGCAAGAAGGAAGAGAGAGAGAGCAGTTTTAAGCGGTTGCTAGGCGGCCAGGTGTGGTGGCTCCTGCCTGTAATGGGAGGCCGAGGCGAGTGGATCACTTGAGGTCAGGAGTTCAAGACCAGCCTGACCAAGGTGAAACCCCATCTGTACTAAAAATACAAAAGTTAGCTGGGCGTGGTGGTGGGTGCCTGTAATCCCAGCTACTCGGGAGGCTGAGACAGGAGAAGGAGAATCGCTTGAACCTGGGAGGTGGAGGTTGCAGTGAGTCAAGATCATGGCACTGCACTCCAGTCTGGGTGACACAGCAAGACTGCATTTCAAAAAAAAAAAAAAAAAAGGTTGGTAGGCAACCAACTGTGTGTGCAGATTCTTCAAGCTTTCCTACTAGATTTTTTTTGAGACGGAGTTTTGCTCTGTTGCCCAGGCTGGAATGCAATGGCGTGATCTTGGCTCACTGCAACCTTCGCCTCCCCGGTTCAAGTGATTCTCCTGCCTCAGCCTCCAGAGTAGCTGGGATTACAGGCACTCGCCACCATGCCCAGGTAATCTTGTATTTTTAGTAGAGATGGGGTTTCACCATGTTGGTCAGGCTGGTCTTGAATTCCTGATCTCGTGATCCACCCCCCTCGGCCTCCCAAAGTGCTGAGATTACAGGCATGAGCCACTGTGCCCAGCCTCTTCTACTACTTATTTTTATTTTTATTTTTTTTGAGATGGAGGCTCACACTGTTGCCCAGGCTGGAGTGCAGTGGCGCGATCTTGGCTCACTGCAACCTCCGTCTCCTGGTTTTATGTGATTCTCCTGCCTCCTCCCAAGTAGCTGGGATTACAGGCCACCACGCCCAGCTAATTTTTTGTATTTTTAGTAGAGATGAGGTTTCGCCATGTTGGCCAGGCTGGTCTCGAACTCCAGACCTCAGGTGATCCACCCACCTTGGCCTCCCAAAGTGCTGGGATTACAGGCGTGAGCCACAGCGCTCGGCCCCTACTATTTTTTTGTTTTTGAGACGGAGCCTCGCTCTGTCACCAGGCTGGAGTGCAGTGGTGCAATCTCAGCTCACTGTAACCTCTGCCTCCCGGGTTCGATTCCCCTGCCTCAGCCTCCCGAGTAGCTGGGACTACAGACACGCACCACCATATCCGGCTAAATTTTTTTTTTTTTGTATTTTAGTAGAGGTGGGGTTTCACCATGTAGGCCAGGATGGTTTTGATCTCTTGACCTCGTGATCCACCCGCCTCAGCCTCCCAAAGTACTGGGATTACAGGCCTGAGCCACCATGCCCAGCCATTTACTACTACTTCTTAAAGGGTGAGAAGCGGGAGGATCGCTTGAGCCCTGAAGTTTGCGGCTGCAGTGAGCTTGTGATGGTGCCACTGCACTCCAACCAGGGTTACAATGGGACCTTGACTCTTAAAAAAAAAAAAAAAAAAAGCATACACTATTTTTTAAAAATTTTTTTTTTGAGACGGAGTCTTGCTCTGTCTCCCAGGCTGGAGTGCAGTGGCTGGATCTCAGCTCACTGCAAGCTCCGCCTCCCGGGTTTAGGCCATTCTCTTGCCTCAGCCTCCCGAGTAGGTGGGACTACAGGTGCCGGCCACGTCGCCCGGCTAGTTTTTTGTATTTTTTGGTAGAGACGGGGTTTCACCGGGTTAGCCAGGATGGTCTCGATCTCCTGACCTGGTGATCTGCCCGTCTCGGCCTCCCAAAGTGCTGGGATTACAGGCTTGAGCCACCGCACCCAGCCATGCATACACTATTAATACTTCCTCCTTACTATCATGTTTACTGTGGCCTTTATCAGACTAGAGAGTCCTTTTATCTCTCCCTTTTGTAAGAGCTTTTAGAATTATCAATAGATGGTTGGGTGAGGTGGCTCAGGCCTGTAACCCCAGCACTATGGGAGGCTGAGGTGGGTGGATCACGAGGTCAGGAGTTCAATACCAGCCTGGCCAAGGTGGTGAAACCCTGTCTCTACTAAAAATACAAAAAAATCAGCCGGGCGTGGTGGTGAGCGCCTGTAGTCCCAGCTACTCTGGAGGCTGAGGCAGAGAATTCCTTGAACCCGGTAGGCAGAGGTTGCAGTGAGCCGAGATTGTGTCACTGCACCCCAACTTGGGTGACAGAGTGAGACTCCGTCTCAGAAAAAAATAAAATAAAATTATCAATAGATGGTGACCGGCCGGGCGCGGTGGCTCAAGCCTGTAATCCCAGCACTTTGGGAGGCGGAGACGGGCGGATCACGAGGTCAGGAAATCGAGACCATCCTGGCTAACACGGTGAAACCCCGTCTCTACTAAAAAATACAAAAAAAACAAAAAAAACAAAAAAAAACCTAGCCGGGCGAAGTGGCGGGTGCCTGTAGTCTCTGCTTGGTTTCCATGGATTTCTGTTTCCCTTTAGATTTTGTTAGTAATTTATTTTGGATTTTTGCATCCAAGTTCATAATTGTACTGGACAAATAAAGGCAGATTTTAAAAGGACAAGTTGGGAGGCTAAGGCGGAAGGATCACTTGGGCCTGGGAGATTGAGGCTGCACTGAGCCTTGATTGTGCCACTGTACTCCAGCCTGGTGACAGCAAGACCTTTGTCTCTAAAATAATAATAAATAAAAGGACGAGTTTACTTACAGTCTCACCAAGCAATGAAAGAGCTTATCTTCCTCCTGTTTCCTTTGCGGATCTTGCTCATGTATTTTATCTTAGTTACTTTAGCATAAATGCTAAATCAAATTCTTTTTCACTAGACATCATCATAGCTCTAGGCATGCCACATAATAAATACCCAAACACATATTAATCATTAAAATTGTTTCCTTTTTTTGTGGCTACTGTAACCACTTCAGCGAACCATTTAATGCATAGTGGGTTTAAATTATTTTAATTTAACCCACTCACGCCTGTAGCCCTTTGGGAGGCTGAGGCGGGTGGATCACGAGGTCAGGAGATCGAGACCATCCTGGCTAACACAGTGAAACCCCGTCTCTACTAAAAGTACAAAAAAAAAAAAAAAAAAAAAAAAGCCGGGCATAGTGGCGGGCGTCTCTAGTCCCAGCTACCCGGGAGGCTGAGGCAGGAGAATGCGTGAATCCGGGAGGCAGAGCTTGCAGTGAGCCGAGATCGCGCCACTGCACTCCAGCCGGGGAGACACAGCGAGACTCTGTCTCAAAAAAAGAAAAAATATTTTTTCTCCTTCCTGGGATAAATTTCCCTGGAGAGGGATAATTGGGTCAAAAGATATGAACATATTTATGGGTTCTTTTCTACAAGAGATCGATCAGTTTCCGAGTGCCATCTGCAATGTGGGGGAACCAATCTTCAACTTGCCTGCATTTGGTCTTAGTATTTTATTAATCTTTCATTGATCCAATTACGGCTCTTTGACACAATTTTCATCAGTGGTGGACTAAGTGTGACCGGCCTGACCTGTCTCCGGCTGGTGTGAGAAGAGGCATGTGTCAGGTTGCGCTCGGGCTCCCCCTGCCGCCCGTTGTGGTCCAGCCCGCTAGGCGCTCCCTGCCGCCCATTGTGACGCCCGCCAGCCGCAGGCTGGGTCCCCTAGGCGGGCGGCGTTTAGGCACGGTCTCCACAGCCATGGCCGCGACGCAGGAGCTGCTGCTGCAGTTGCAGAAGGATAACCGAGATGGTCGCCAGCGGAAGCAGGAGCTAGAGAAGCTGATGCGCGGGCTCGAGGCCGAGAGCGAGAGCCTCAACCGGCGCCTGCAGGACCTGAGCGAGCGGGAGCGAAGGTGCGCGGGGAACGCCGCTCCACAAGGCGGGCGCGCGAGGGTCCGTCCCGCAGGCAGCGCCGCGAGGGGCTTCGCAGAGTACCAGGCCGATCCACCCGGGCCCTCACCTCTGCTCTAGGCGCTTGGGGAACGGGCGATTCACCCAGCGGACCCAGGTGGGGGACTCGGTCAGGACTTCCCTGTCCCCAATCATGAGCCTGCGGCTGGTCCTTCCCGGTGACTGCGGGATCCTGAGCAACCCAGTCCGCCTCGTAGCGCCAACCTCAGTTTCCCTCTGCAGCCTGCTGCGGAGGCGAAGCCAGGCAGTACAACCTCTGCAAGGGGAGGCGCGCGAGGCGGCGCGGGAGCGCGCGGAGCGGGTGCGCAGAAGGCTGGAGGAGGCGGAGCGGCACAAGGAGGACTTGGTGAGGAAAAGTCCTGGAATGGGGCTGGATCCACGGTGGAGTGTGGCAGGGCGGACGGAAGGGGGCGGGATCCGGGGGTGGGGTGAGGCAGGACCGGCGGAGAGGCCGGCACCGCCCCAGGACCCTGTCCGCAGGAGCAGTACAACAGGCAGCTGCAGGAGCAGTGGGAGGAGCTGTCGAGTCAGGTACGTGCGGGAGATGGGAGGGCCTGTCTCTTGGTTCCTCTCGGAAGTCCTGCCCTGGTCCCCGCCCTTGTTGCCTCTCCGTCCCTGTCACCCCGACACCCGTTCCTCCAGAAGTCGGTAAACCCCGCCCTTACAAGCCCCGCCCCTAGCTCTTCTACTACGGAGGGGAACAGCAGAGCCAGAAGAGCACGGAGCAGCAACTCGCAGCCCAATTGGTGACGCTGCAGGTGCTTGAGCGGGACCCTGAGGTCTTTCGTAGAGGCGGAGCAGCAGCATGAGCGGGGCCATGACCACCTGGGGGTGTGGCTTGCGGCAGGCCCTGACGGCGTGGACTGGGCGGGGGTGTGGGCGGAGCATAATCGCATGGGGGCGGGGCCCTGAGGGCTAGAATAGGGGCGGAGAGCGGAGGGGGCGGGGCCACGACTGACTGGGGCGTTGCTTACGACGGGTCCTGAGGACGGGGGGAGGGTCATGGTCGCCTGGGGGCGGGCGCTGAGGGCCACGGGCGGGGCCCGGAGGGGCAGCGGAGTGTCGGCCTGCGGACCTCCTGACATTCCCTGGGTTCTTCTCAAGAATGAACTGGAGCTGGCGGAGACCAAGTGCGCCTTGCAGGAGGAGAAACTGCAGCAGGTGAGGGCAGAAGTGGGTTCTGTTGGAGGGTCGGCTTTCGAGTGTGGGTGGGGAAGGGCGTGTCTCCCCGGAGTCTAACCCAGGTGTCCACACCCAGGGCGCGCTGCAGACAGCTGAGGCCTGGGCCATATTCCAGGAGCAGACCGTAGTCCTGCAGGTGCGGCCCCACTCGGACGCCAAGGTGCCTCCCGCCTCTCCTCCCCCAGACCTGGGGCGGCAGGTCTCCCAACCCGCCACCAGGACGCCTCCCCGAGGCCTCAGTCCGCACTCTCACCCGCTCCAGGAGGTGCAGGTGAAGGTGATGGAGGCTGCGGAGGAGCTGGACGCCTGGCAGAGTGGCCGGGAACCGTAAGGGAGTTGGGCCTGCGGGCGCGGCGGGGCACTGTGGGGCCGGGCCGGGCTCCCACCTGCATGCCTGTCCCCGCAGGTGTGACGGACAGCTTCGCGGAGTGCAGTATAGCACCGAGTCGCTCATGGAGGAGATGGCCAGGGCGGACCGAGTGAGTGCCTGTGCGGGTCCGGGCGGGGCGGGCTGGAGCGGGACACCCCTCCCCATCCCGGCGCCGGGCCGCCTCCCCCTCCTCCTGGAAACCCGGCCGGCTCCGCGGGCGCGGAGGTAGCTGGATGAGGCCCCCTCTCTCCGCAGGAGATGCGGCTGTTCGGCGGCCGATGCGCGCTGGCCATCAGGTGAGCAGGGCGGTGGGCGCGGCCGCGGTCCCCCAGGTACACGTCCGAGTCGCCGCCCACCTGCCCGCCTTTCGCCCCTCAGGCGGTGCGTGCTGGGCGCGCTGCAGGTGCTGCTGACGCTGCCGCTCCTCTTCCTGGGGCTGTCCCTGCTCTGGACTGTGCTGTTGGACCCCGGCACCATCTCCGCGTGGCTCCGGAGCCTCACCTCGGAGACGACGCTGCGCCGCCTGCGCTACACACTGTCCCCGCTGCTGGAGCTGCGAGCTAACGGGCTGCTGCCCACCTAAGTGCAGCGCCCCGCGCCTGGCTCCAGGTGGACTCCAGGGCACCTGGCTTTATTTCTGGTGCACTCCTCTCCTGAGAGTGTAGACCAAGGTCGCCTAATAAACTCCTCAAGGGATGAAGCTCGTGGGTTCGTCATCTGTCTCCCATGTCCTGTAGGAGCTTGGTGTTTTTTTTTTTTTTTTTTTGAGACGGAGTCTCGCTCTGTCTCCCAGGCTGGAGTCCAGTGGCCGGATCTCAGCTCACTGCAAGCTCCGCCTCCCGGGTTTACGCCATTCTCCTGCCTCAGCCTCCTGAGTAGCTGGGACTACAGGCACCCGCCACCTCGCCCGGCTAGCTTTTTGTAGTTTTTAGTAGAGACGGGGTTTCACCAGGTTAGCCAGGATGGTCTTGATCTCCTGACCTCGTGATCCGCCCGTCTCGGCCTCCCAAAGTGCTGGGATTACAGGCTTGAGCCACCGTGCCCGGCCTAGGAGCTTGGTTTTTTAGCCTCCAAAGATTCCTTCCTTTTTTACAGCTCATGGATTTAGATCCACTCCCCAGTATTATAAACAGCATTTTTAGTTTTTCAGGATATATAATTTGCCATATTGCCAGAAACTTGTACATAGCATTTGACACTTTTTTTGCCAATTTGACAAGCTCCCTTTTTCAAGTATTGTGATTTGAAATTATTTCTACTATATTTGAATTTATTTCTACCATTTGTAATATGTTGATCCTGATTTTTCAATGCTCCCCTTTCCGTTTATTTGGGAAGTCACACTCTGTATTCTGGTATTCTTACTACTTGAGCTCAGCTCATCGCTGTCATCTTCCCCTAAACTGCCTTAAAGCATCTTAAAGCTTGTTTTTTCCCTCTGATCACATGTGCTACTTTTTTTTTTTGTGAGACGGAGTCTCGCTCTGTCGCCTAGGCTGGAGTGCAGTGGCATGATCTCTGCTCACTGCAAGCTCTGCCTCCTGGGTTTACACCATTCTCCTGCCTCAGCCTCCCAAGTAGCTGGGACTACAGGCACCCACCACCACACCCAGCTAATGTTTTGTATTTTTAGTAGAGACGGAGTTTCACTGTGTTAGCCAGGATGGTCTCGATCTCCTGACCTCGTGATCCACCCACCTCGGCCTCCCCAAAGTGCTGTAATTACAGGCACGAGCCACCGTGCCTGGCCAACATTTTTTCCAGATACCTTACTGTTAGTGATTCCTAACTTCCACTGTGGCCAGATAACATACTTTGCATGATTTTAATTCTATCTCATTTACTGAGACTTGTTTTGTGGCCCAGCACAAAGCTTGTAATGAACATTGAGAAGAAAATACTATTGCTGTTGACAGTGATTTTTTTTTTTTTTGAGATGGAGTCTTGCTCTGTCGCCAGGCTGGAGTACAGTGGTGTGCAATCTCAGCTCACTCCAACCTCCGCCTCCTGGGTTCAAGTGATTCTCCTGCCTCAGCCTCCCAAGTAGCTGGGACTCCAGGTGCATGCCGCCATGCCCAGCTAATTTTTTTATTTTTCACCATGTTGGCCAGGATGGTCTCGACCTCTTGACCTCATGATCCGCCCGGCCTGGCTTCCCACAGTGTTGGGATTATAGGCATTAGCCACCGTGCCAGGCTGACAGTGTTTTACAAATACCCAGCAGGTCCAGGTGGGTGACAGGCTTGTTCAGGGCTCCTGTGTTTACTTCCTTGTTGGTAGCTCATCAATTGCTTATTGTGAAATGCTCCATAAACAGCCATACACATGATGATTATGGATGGCCAGTCTTTTTTCCATAGATCTATGTCTTCATATGTAAAGTGCTTTGGTTATAATCAGCACATAACTGGGTCTCACTTCTTGTTTATAATCTCTGACTTTTAAATTGGGGTGGTAAGTCTATTATGTTCTCCTTTCCTGCCTTCTTTTGGATTAATATCTTTTAAAAGTCCTTTTTTTTTTTTTTTTTTTTGAGACAGAGTCTCGCTCTGTCGCCCAGGCTGGAGTGCAGTGGCGTGATCTTGGCTCACTGCAAGCTCCGCCTCCCGGGTTCATGCTATTCTCCTGCCTCAGCCTCCTGAGTAGCTGGGACTGACTACAGGCGCCCGCCACCACGCCCGGCTAATTTTTTTTTTTGTATTTTTGGTAAAGGCGGGGTTTCACCGAGTTAGCCAGGATGGTCTGAATCTCCTGACCTCGTGATCCGCCTGCCTCGGCCTCCCAAAGTGCTAGGATTACAGGCGTGAGCCACTGCGCCCAGCTTAAAAGTCCTTTTAACTTGTACATTGACTCATATTTTTTATTGAGACAGTCTCATTCTGTCACCCAGGCTGGAGTGCAATGGCGTGATCTTGGCTCACTGCAACCTTCACCTCCCGGGCTCAAGAGATCCTCCCTCCTCAGCTTCCTTAGTAGCTGGGACCTGGGACTACAGGCCTGTACCACCATGCCAGGATAACTGTTGTATTTTTTGTAGAGATGGGGTCTTGCCATGTTGCTCAGGCTGGTCTCAAACTGCTGGATTCCAGCAATCCACTCACCTCAGCCTCCCAAAGCGGTGGGAATACACATGTGAGCCACTGTGCCCAGCCTCTATTTTTATTTGTACAGCTCGGGACTCAACTGTGCTTCCTAAAGCTGAATATTTGTGTTTTTCAACTCTGGAAATCCCATTAAAAGTACACTGGACCCGGGCACGGTGGCTCCAATCCCAGCACTTTGGGAGGCCAAGGCGGGCAGATCACCTGAAGCCAGTTCAAGATCAGCCTGGCCAACATGACGAAACCCCTTCTCCACTAAAAGTATAAAAATTATCTGGGTGTAGTGGCGGGCAGCTGAAATCCCAGCTGCTTAGGAGGCTGAGGTAGGAGAATTGCTTGAACCTGGGAGACAGATTGCAGTGAGCAGAGATCGCACCATGCACTCCAGCCTGGGCGACAGTGAGACTCGTCTTAAAAAAAAAAAAAAAAAAAATCGGCCGGGGGCGGTGGCTCAAGCCTGTAATCTCCCCACACTGGGGGGCCGAGGCGGGTCAAGCAATTCTCCTACCTCA